>NW_015505402.1:1621059-1656318 GCF_001515645.1 Sinocyclocheilus grahami
ACACCCCGTATTTTTTATTCCATAGTAAGGGCAATTCATACAATACATTTAAACTGAGCTACTTTAATACCATCTCCGAACTTTCTACCACGACTCTGCGGTTCTTCGGCTGGTTCTTCCTGTATACGTTGATTGACAGATGTCTCGTCCAGTCAGCGGTGAGTAATCCCAAACCAATGGCACTGTCTCAAACTATACCTACCTTTTCCGGTTTGTCTGATTTGTCGTTGTGTTTTCTGACTTGTTAATTTGTTTTCAGGTTTGTCATTGTGTTTTCTGACTTGTTATAATGTTTTCTGAATTGTTGTTGTGTTTTCTGAATTGTTATTTTGTTTTTTAGACTTGCATTTGCGTTTGTAATTTGTTCTTTTGTTTTCAGAATTGTGATTTGTTCTGCACTTCTCGGCCACCATAGGATTCTCTATAGTGAATGGGTGCCGTCAGAATGAGAGTCCAAATGTAATGCAAAATTTCTCCAAACCTGTCCAGATGAAAAAAAACAAACTCGTCTACATCGTGGATGGCCTGAGGGTGAGAACATTTTCAGCAAATTTTCTTTTTGGGTGAACTATTCCTATAAAGCAACAGCTGTCAGGCCACTGAATTACATTGTGGTAAAATAAAAGCCACCAGACTTTGTACAGCAATTTGGTTACATAAACATAACTTACCAGGCACGTCAGAGTGTTTGCATGAAACACGCAAGCTATAAAAAGAACATATGACATCTGCTACAACTGCTTTTCTGACTTTCATTAGGAGGCCATCAAATAAAGTGTAACTGTTTGACTCGACGCGAGGCATATTGATCTAAACAACTGGGAAACGGATCGGGAATCTGTCAGCACCATGGCAACACTGTGACGTGCCACAAGACAATGTTAGTAAATCAGTGCTGTCTGTGGGTTGAACTTTATTGCATTAGACTTCCTAGCTTGTAATATTTCATTTTAATCATTATTTATGGAGGAAGCCTTACTGTGATCTGGTTTTTCATGCCAGATATCTTTTGGCAAATGGCATATTCACATTAACTTGCAAAGCAATGTTTAATAATTTTTGCCTCAGTTAAATTAAAGGAAGTTATAGTTCAGCAATTAAGATACAGTATGGCCTCGAGTGCCTTGTCGCTTTAATAAAATGGTTACAACATATTAAAAATATCAAGAAAACAATTTTTCATTACTGTTTTTTTTTTATTCTGCAAATTCATTCAGGTCTATCCTATACAGCTCCAGACAAAATAGACCACCACAATTCAACAAAAATATCAATCTGCTATAGGAGCAAATAATATAATATAATATAGTGAACAGCTGTTTTACGTCATAGCTACCTGCTACTATATCATGAAGTGTTCCTTGTATTGACCAGTCGAAAGCTAGGACCAGAAATAGGTTTTATAATTTTATAATATTTTGTAATGGCCAATCAGCATCCAAAACCAGAACTGGACATTGTATTGACTAATCAGCATCTAGGACCAGAACTGTCTGTTTTAAAATATTTTGCATTGACCAATAAGCATCCAGGACTGGAACTATGCATTTTAAAATATATTGGATTGACCAGTCAGCATGCAGGACAAGAATGATCTGTTTAATAATATTTCATATTGTCCAATCAGCATCCAGGACCAGAATAATTTTATTATATTCATCAGTGATTATTTTACAGCAGGTATGTGTTTTATAATATATTGAATTGACCAATCAGCATCCAGTATCACAACTATCCATTTTATAAAAGAAATTAGAACAAAGTAAACATGATATTTTTAAAGTGATAATTCGCTAGTTCTCATATTTTCCTGCACATTTGTATTTTTTGCATGAAATTACAGCATGAGTGAGGTGAAAAGAGAGTGAGCGAGAGAGATAGAGTTATGTGTGTGAGAGTGTGTGTGTTAGTCAGCCACTTAGCCTGTGGTAATTACTATCTCAGCATGTTAAATGATCACTATAGACGCAAGTGCTACTGCAGCCCACCGGACACACCAAAAATGGGCTTCTGTAACTACTTCCCCTGTTCTCAGTAGGAGTCGAATCAAGCAGGCGAATATATTTACTGATGAATAGCCATAGGACCTCACAGCTGCTTCTCTGGGGTGAAGAAGATGCATCTGCTACTATTGGATTGTCACAGCGGAGAGTGTTTTCCAGAACGAGCTAAACTGAGCTTTGAGTGACATGGATTCGACCTGTTGTGCATGAGCTCTGATGGTAAGGAACAGATTTACTTACGCAGGTTGTTTCCTGTTGCTCTGGCCTGCATGTTCTCGTAGTGTTGTCCATGCACCACCAAGCTCTCCTCTCTCTCCACATGTTCTCCTGGAGCTGTCTGGCGCATCACCTGGGCCAGCGCTCTATGGAGAAAGGCTTTATTTACTCATCTTACAAAAAAACTGTTAATTAATGTAGAGCAATTCAGTACATATTTATACTGTTTGTGACTGACATTTCCATCAAAATGGCTTTAAAGTTTGTTCAGTAGATTATAGATAAATGTTGACAAAGATCTATTGCAACAATGTGTTATATTAGACCAGAATGAAAATCTGATCAATTATCCTGGTGAATAGTTTTCTTTCCTGTGTTGACGCATTTCCTATTGAAACGGGAAAACACTCATTTATTTATTTATTGTTTAAAGCCAATATGCTTTAGTTTACACCACTGCCAAGAACCTAATTGGACATTCTCATTTTAGAGAGAATTTAATTTAACAAAAATGTTGGCACACCCCTTAGTGCAAGATGAATATGATGCATGAATATTTTGTCTGTTTTCTTGTAAAATAAAGGCCTACCATTAATCAGTTCCAAAAAACTTGTACTAACTGAAAGAAAGCAAGTTGATAAAAAAAAGATTGAATCCAATAGTTTGTTATAATATAGCATATTGGGAAATTTATAACCAATTTTTTGTAGGCTGGTCATTCACCACAAGGTGGTGGGGGGAGATCCCCAAAAAGTACAAAATTATCCATTTTGGGGGGAAGTTGTTACACCCTGTATTAACTAGCATTTTCAGGAATAAGAAAATCCTCTCTAGGTCAAAATGACTGAAGCATGAGCGTTAAATTGTGTATATCTGCTAAAAAGCAGTATTTTGGGGTATTTAAGAGTATACTATCATATACTTGACCTAAGAGACATGGTCTAAAAGCTACAAAACTGTACTGTTTCCCAACCCAATGTACATAAAGCGGATAGATTAGTTCACACCAAAGCTTTGAAATGGTGAGAAAGACCTTTTTGTGGAGATACATTAAACTATCATGAAAATCATAAAAATGGTCAGCATGGTGGAATATTCAAAAGGCACTCTATTAAAAGGGTGTAAATAGCTGGTTGTGGGTGGTGGGTGGGACACTATGGCAAATATGAGTTTTGATTGTGTGTACAGGTTCGTCTAAATAGAGTGAAAGGTCAGTGCACAAACAGAATGTCCTTGAAATATTAGCGTCATTAGACACAGATCAGTGTCCATTATCCTATTAATGTCATGGACACCTCTCTACCGATGTTTAGATGAGTGAGCGTACGTGAACGTTCGTTTGTTTGGAGTAGAAGCTTTTATAGACAAAATATGTGCTTCACCATGGAGATAATTAGAGACTTACGGAGATGCTGATGAATGTTTAAAACACTGCTGATCAACAGATGAATTAGACCTGAATGCTAGTCAGTTTTTTTGTTTGTTTGTTTTTTTTTGTAGTACATCTGCTCCCTCTGATTATCCACAATTTATCCAGAGTGTTCGGGGGAAAACATGTCTTGTATTTAGTTTTTATTGAAAGAAAGAAAGAAAACCCTTTTTCTTGATTTGAAAAAAGTTACTTTGTACATTCCACCACTTAAATAGGCCTACTAAACCTTGAACCTCAAATAAATACCTGTCTGTGAAACTAAAGGAGCATATTCTGTACTTCTGTAGGCTACATGTCAGTGTTGTAGACTGCCTGAGTGATAAATAGATAGACAGGAAAATGAAGCCAGTAGAAGTTAGAAAAACTAGCACAAGGCCATGGTGATAGAGTTGTGTCAGTGTAATCCTTGAAAGCCTTGAGCTATGCTGAATGACATCCCAGAGGAAAACTGTCTTGTTTTGAGGTTGCTCATTGATAGCTCGTTGATTGGACACATTCTCATTTCTATTTCATATTGATATCAAGGTAAACGAAACAAAATAAAATAAAATCTCATTAAGACGGAATAAAAATGGATACAAATGAGGTCATTATTGACCTATATAGTGAGATTGTACAGCTAAAGCAATGCAAACAGCATATCTCAGATTTTTCAGGAAGGCTGTCATGACAAATATTTGAGTCCATAATGAAACATTTGAATGCAGACTTAAGGTATCTTGCAAATTAAAGGACTCTTTGTGACATTGTAAGATAATTTCTGAAACTCTGGAGTGGAAACATGCAAACGACTTAAGAAAACATCTCCATTTGCTTTCTGTTTAATCACATTGTTCATCACATTGTTGTCAAGAAACACATATTGAGATATTAAGAAGATCTCATTTGTATCTTTATATTCCCTGTGGAATAAACTGCTCATCTCTATAATTTACAACAACTTCTAGAAAGGATAAATAAAAATAGACACAATTACATATACATATAGATATGTAAAATAGCATATATATTTGGTTTTGGAAGATTTTTTTTTAAATCCCATTTTCTTTCATTCCTATGGGATAAAATCAGCTCCACAACAATCACGCAGACAATTTACAACAGCGTTTGAACTGGAACTTGTAAACACCAGTCACTTACCTCGACATGTTCTCTCTGTGAGGTCGATGCGCCTTCTCCAAGCCAAGTTTGGTGAATATCCCAACCAGCGCCATGATAGCAACTACTCCACATATGATATACACAATCAAATTTGTTTTATCCTTAGTCGGATCGTGTTGGTCCATCATCTTCGGTGGTGGCCTGCCTGTCATGGACCACGGCGGGGTGTCGTAGTTTTTGCAGGTGGTCTGATCTAATCTGGAGTTCTTAAACTCGCAGCAGAACCTGAAGCCACAGGTCCCGCAACAGTACAGGTAGCTACCCGTCCGGCACACGAACGGAGGATCCCACTGACCCATCACATCATAATAGCCCCGACACCTGTCTTCCGTGTGAGGGGTCTCAGAGAGACCGCTTTCCCCGTCTCTGGAGTCGTTGGACCCGGACGCCGTCACCAAACCATCCAGGTTTTTCCCAGGTTCTCCTTCCGCGTCGCAGACAAGAACTTTCATCAAAAAGTAACCCAGTAGTAACCCAGTGCTTTTCATCCTGCGCTCTTCTCTCCTCTTCTTTGCCACGGCTAATCGGACGCTGAAAAATAGAGTTGGGTATCTTTTGTCATGAAGTGTCAGGACGCATATCTCCATCAAGAACATCACCGCCATCCGAGTTGATGCTCATTTTTGAGGATACTTGAGCGCCACGGCTGGTTTATGCAGGCTTTGAAGTATGCAAGTGTTCGAATATATATATGTGGAGATTTCTATCGTTCCAAGTGTGGCATTGTAATAAACACTACTGTGTTTTGTCTACTATTTTAGCCTTTCCTAAACACCAGCGGTCTTGCGCACTCTGGTGCGTGGAGCGTCTGGAGCGCAATGAGGAGCGCTTGAACAGAGCGCTGAGTGAGACTGAATGCGTAATGATGAGAGGGAGGAGGGGAGAGACCCAAGTATGGGCAACAAAAGGATTGGGAGAGGGAGAGAGAGAGAGAGAGAGAGAGAGAGAGAGAGAGAGAGAGAGAGAGAGATATGTGCCCATCGATATCAAGTCCTGTAATTCTCACATAAAAAACATGTTGCACGTAAAATGTATGCACTCATATAACTCGACTAATGCAGCAGCATGCGAATTATACATGCTTTTATGTCTTTATGCCTTTAAAGGGAATCGACTAATAAAAAAAAATTACATAAAAAATAAATAAATACAAATAAAAAATAGGTTGCAACTGAACTGAAATGGAAAGCTGTTGATAGGGTAACACTTTTTATCTATGCTAAAATGGATGAAACCTATAGGATTGTATTTAAAAATATCTATTTTAATAAGACCCCACGTCCCTGCTTTTGTTTTGGCTTTCTTGAGGGGGGTTCAGTGATTTGATTTCACGCTGCAACATTTTAAATTCGGAGTGACGTTCAATGAGCGTTCACACTGTGTTTGGCAGCCACAAAGCCACATGATAGCATATTTTCAATAACAGTTGGTGAATTCCAGTGACACCAGTGACAGACACCATAGTGATGAAAGTTGAGCAGAAATCAACTTTATGCAAATGAGAAGAAACATGATGCAGCGACTTTCAATGGGAGTTCAAAGTTGGACTCAGAGTTGGAACACCAACCAAAAAGCAACAGCACAGCAACCCTATGAACTGCAGTTAAGGAAAGATAAACACAGAGGCACAGTGGGCCTGTTTATTGATATATTGGTGTTGATATTTTAAAATCTTCCAAGATTTTGGAAGTTGGTATATAAAATCAGTGGAGAGTGCCTTATTCATAAGCTGAAAGGATGTGTCTGGTGAATTTATTTCCACCTAATCATCTCTGTGTAGGCTCTGGATTTGATGATGGTAGCATTTTAATAACATGGATGTAAAACAGTCAGAATTAAGTAATTAAAACTGGATCAAAACATAGATAAAATAAATTAAACTGGATTAAAATATGTGAATATATGATAGCATCAGCACAGGTTGTTCATACAGTTGTCAAAGTTGACACTTTCGTCACATTACATGGTGTTTATAATCCTGTATTTAGAGATTATATCATATTTAATATGAAATGATATGATATGCAAACACTTGCTAATATAACTTCTCCCACCTCAGCCTAATTTTTATCCCAAAATAGTGGATTAGGTGGAATAAGTTCATTAAAAGGCTTTTTTTTTTCTTCTTCTTCTTTTTGTGGTTTGTGAATTTGTTCATCTGTCGTACAGTGTTGTCTGTAGGCATTTAGTGAGTAATTCTGGGAATTGTGAGCACATTTACCGAAGCTCTACTACCTAACTAAATAAAATGATTAGTCAAAAGTCAATTTAGTTGCCAGTTACAGTTGATTACACAATTAAAATTCAAACCCCAGACAGGCTTACATATCTCAAGAGAGATAATATAAATCAATTTTATTGTGTTATATTCTGGATTAATCCCTTGTTTTGTATAGTCTGCATTTACAAAATTATACCGGTCCTTATGGGCATTTGGCATGGCAAACAAGACCTCTGCTCAGAATAAGCTAATTATATACTGATGCAGCTGAATGAGCACTCTGTATTGTTTGTCTTTGAGAGGACAAATGGACCTGCCTAAGGTGGCAGAAATTGTAACCTATGAAAGGAAAAATAATCACTAATGCAACTAGATAAAAGAAGGGTTTTGGAATATTCATATTCTGAGCAAATTCATAAAACCTTATGAAAACAGCAGAACTGTTGCAGGAATGAGGGTTATCAGAATGCACAAGTCAATGAGGCCACACGTAAAGTACTTGATAGACACTAAGGGATCACTTGGTCTTGTTATTGCCATGGTAGCCAGGTACATAATGGCCTAATTTCATTTTCCAGGTCCTATTGACTTAGTAGAGTGATTTTCTAAACACACAGAAAGCCAGGGAAAAGTGCCATCTTTCTATTTTTTCCAACCTTTTTTTTGTCTTCAACAGCATGATGCTTCAAGTTCTATAAAGGACAGCTGAAGCTGAATGACGGTTTGTGCAAGAAATGCACACCGTTGTCTAAAGGTCAATACGTAGTGAATTATTTTATTCCAGGAGATTCTTTCTTTGTGGAGAGCATATATGTCTCATATATAAAATAGATTTTAGTTTCTGTCAGCTCTATTTTATTTTTATCTTGATGTCTTGAAAGTCTTAGAATTCTTTGAATATCTGGGATTTAAAATCTAAATCTAAACCTGGAAATAAAGTTATTTTTATTTAAAACAACTCTGATGTACAGTAAATGTACAGTCATTTTGGATAAAACCATCTATCAATTGAATACATGTAAATGAATTATAAATATTTAATACTCTGAACTATTTCTTGATCAGAAATCAGATGTGTACTTAAAGTAATACGTCACCCAAAAATAAAAATTGTACTTACCCGCAGGCCATCCAAGATGTAGATGAGTTTCATCAGAACAGATTTGGAGAAATTTAGCATTACATCACTCCTCTGCAGTGAATGGGTGCCGTCAGAATGAGAGTCCAAACAGCTGATAAAAACATCAAGTAATCCACACTACTCAATTAACTTCTTGTGAAGCTGTTTATAATAAACAAACCCATCAAGACTTTTTTAAATTGAAATTGTTGCTTCTGGACAAAATAGCAGTCCATAACACTTCCTCCAGTGAAAAAAGTCCACCACTGTTGTCCTCTCACAAAAAAATGTACGGACAGTTTAGAACTATTTTGGATGGTTTTTGCTTGTAGGTGCTTGATCTGTGCATATTTCTCTCCTGATTCAGACAAGATGACTTTTCGCTCTAGAATGCAATATTATGGATAGAGCACTCATATTTTATGTTAGTGATGGATGTTTATTACTTACATTACTTGTGGATTATTGTGATGTTTTTTTCAGCTGTTTGGACTCTCATATTGACAGCACCCATTCACTGCAGATGAATGTGATGAAAGTGAAAGTGATAAAATGCTAAATTTCTCCAAATCTGTTCTGATGAAGAAACAAACTATTGGATGGCCTGAGGGTGAGTACATTTTCTGAAATTTTCCTATTCCTTTTAACTATTACAAATGCACTTTTGTTAAGGTAGTGTTCTTCCATTGAAGCTCAAGCTGTTCTTTCGATCATTTTCAAATCATGCTGTATAAATGATCATCATGAAACTTGTAGAGTTCCTGCAGTTCGAGTCCTTCTGCCATTAAAGCAGAAGAGGGACAAACCAAATAAGACTTTTACTCAAATTGATACAATACAATACAATTTGTAATGACAACTATTGTATTACATTAGGGAAAAAATTAGACTTTTGGACCATACTGTATTTCATTAAGTCCACATAGCTTAGTCATTTGCATCTTCAGCGATTACTGACCATCACAATGAGGGGCCTTGATCATGCATAAACTTACACAAAGTTTGTCATAGATCATTTAATTTTGGAGCTGGTGTTAATCTGGAATTTTAGCAGTGTTTTGAAAGCGCCATCTGCCACCTGAGAAATCTAGCTCATTTGCGTTTGATGTTAGTTCGAGCAACAGAAAGCTTCTTTATTCACAATTGGCTGTCAAGGGAATCATGGCTCTTTTCTGTTTGTATCTTTAAAGACTGCTGTAAATAGTTCAGTAGTTCCTCTGGGATTTTACTAGAGTTTGTTTAGAGAGACACAACTCTGTATGAGCGTCTCAGAGAGCACAGCTGGCAGCTACTGATCAGACCATCGCATTGAAAAAACTCGGAGTGCGTCACTTTGACATAGGAAGAATAGCAATTGGCGAGCAATGAAACTTCACGCTCAATTTAATATGTCAATATTTTACTTCTTGGCAAGACTGTTTTAGAGGCGGCTGTATATCATGAATGAATACTCACCATAGGATTTATGGATTCTGTCTTCAGTAGAATAGAGCTGTGCAGTCTAGAGAAAAGGTCACCTGACAGATAAAACCAAATCTTAAACAAGTTTTGAATCACTGTTGTCTTGAGTGTTCGCAAAATTGGAACAGCCTTTTGTCATTCCATACATCATTTATTCTTCTGAACCTCTTGTATCCTTCTGCCTCGTTAAAGTCATTATAAAGTTTTGTGCAAGTGTGAGGAAAAAAAAGGGAATTAAGCTATTCTGTGATTGTTCAAAGTTTGTAAGCAACCTAAATTTTGATGGAAATACATAGCCATGTAGTACCAAAAATTAGCTGTCACCTTTTTTCACCTTTTTTAATATAATTAAATAATCGGGGAAAAGTAACTTTTAGATTTTTTTTTAAATGTAAATAAAACAATATACATTATTTTCATAGTTGGATGAACTGTCACAAAACATTTTCACATGTACTATATGCAAATGAAAATATTACAGAAAATGCTAATTAGATTAAATTTGCTATTTATTATTACTAATTGTGTGTGTGTGTGTGTGCAAAACAATTTTATAAAATGAAATTAAAACATTTAATTTGACATTATTACAAAGTGCACCTTTTAAAAGTATACTTAAGTATGTTTATAAACATTATCTTTAATACATTTATTTAAAGGGATAGTTCACCCAAAAATGAAAATGTGATGTTTATCTGCTTACCCACATGGCATCCAAGATCTAGGTGACTTTGTTTCTTCAGTAGAACACAAACAAAGATTTTTAACTCAAACCGTTGCAGTCTACCTGTCTTATAATGGCAGTCAATGGGCTCCACGGCTTCGAAGGTAAAAAAAAACATACACAGACAAAACCAAATTAAACCCTGCTGCTCGTGATGATACATTGAGTTCTTAAGACACGAAACGATCGGTCTGTGCAAGAAACTGAGCAGTATTTATATAATTTTTTACCTCTGAGCCACCGCAATGTCTAAGCGCGTTCACATCATCCGGTGCATGACGCCTGTACATGCTCTGGCATAGGAGACATAGATATACTGTATATAAGTAAATGCCTCATTAGTGACTGTTTCCATGGGCCACAATACGTTCCAAAATGGCTGATGCGTCAACATATCCGGAGCGGTCGAATAGGACATCTATACAAATCGATGATAGTAGACGCGTTTGTGGAAGTGATCTGTCGCGCGTATACGTCACTCATTCTTTACAAAGTGCAGAGAGATTGCGGACATGTTCACTGGCACTGCGATGATCTAAAGATATTTAGAAGTACAGGTCATCACAATGGAAGACGATTTTGATATATCATCAGACAACGTGGAATTTTTTGCCCAACCGTATTTATTTGACGTCACGCGCCGGATGTTGTGAACGTGATCAGGACAGTTGGGCACTGCGGTGGATCAGAGGTAAAAAATTAACTTAAATACTGTTCAGTTTCTTGCACAGACCGATCGTTTCGTGTCTTAAGACCTCAATTTATCGTCACAAGCAGCAGGGTTTAATTTGGTTTTGTCTGTGTATGTTTTTTTTTACTCTCAAAGCCGTGGAGCCCATTGACTGCTATTATAAGACTGATATACTGCAACGGTTTGAGTTAAAAATCTCCATTTGTGTTCTACTGAGGAAACAAAGTCACCTACATCTTGGATGCCCTGGGTGTAAGCAGATAAACATAAAATTTTTGGGTGAACTATCCCTTTAAGTAGCATTTTATTCTGTTCATAAGCAAAGGTTTTAAAAATAAATATACTTTTGAAGTACACTACAAGTGCACATTCAGTACAATTAAATACACTTTGTTTAAGCTTTTTTAATGTTTCTCTTTAAAGTTGTATTTGCAAATGTATATTGGAGGTGTAAAGTTATTCACATCATTTCAGGCTTTTAGCCATTAAATTGTCACAGAAAAGTAAGTGATTTTACACATACTGCGTATGTCTTGTGGCTTTACTATTGAATCATTTAGTATTTTTACACTTGCAAATTGGTGCATTTCATTACTGATATGGGTTGAAATAATTTTTTGTGATATTCAGCATTATGCCATGAGTGCTGCTGATTGAGGTTATCTTCTGTTGGACTCAGAAGAAAAGGTGTAGCCTAATAAATGTTTTAAACCTGTCTGTTGTTTGGAGCTACCAGAGTCATGCTAAGCAGCCAAACCTTGACCTTGGCTCAAACAAACGGCTTTTGAAAGCGCCACAGTGTTTACAATATTCATGGAAGCTGATCCTTGAATTGTTGCCTCTGCACATTCAAATTCCACACTTCATCTTTAAGAATAATAGTTCACGAGTTCACACTTACTTATAATGAACCGAGTAAAGTTTATGCGTATTTGGCGTGCTGTCCGGGGAGAGGGCTCCGAGCTCGGTAATTACTCTCGAGCCCGGGGTACTCCCCCTGGCCGGGGAGAGGGGTCCGAGCTCGGGATTAAGCTCGGACCCAAGGTGAGTACATTTTCAGCAAATGTTCATTTCTGGGTGAACTATCCCTTTGTGTTTTTTTTAATTTATTTTTTATGTGAGATCTGTGTTTTATTTAAGAAGAATATTGTTGTGTTTATGTTAATTATTCAATAGATTTCTATTGTAAATTAAAGAAGAACTTAAAAGTCAAAAAGTCTCTCTCTGTCTCTCTCGCTTTCTTTTTCGCTAAGATAGGCCTACTTCCGTTACATCACAACTTTTATATTTAGGCTTTGTTTTAGCAAACTCGCATTTATTCTGGTTCCATTCTGGTACATAACCCCACTTTTTATAATCAAATAAATTCCCATCCTACATTTTTTCCTCATTAAATCTCATGTTTTACTTAACAATGGCACATTACAGAAATAGAAGTTCAAATCAGATTGTCTTTAACACTTTCTCTAACGAAAAAAAAGAGGCACAGACATAAAACAATGCAGAGTAATGTTTTATTAATCACATGTTTTATTCTTCAGATTACCGTGGTTGTGACCGACAGTGCTATGATCCTCGCAGGGCACATCTCGGCTATATAATGAGTAAACTGTCAGAGATACACTGTCGGTGTCAATGCTTCAATTTGTTCCGTCCAAGATTTTCATACCGATTTTCTCCTTTTCCACTTTCCACTTTCCTCATCTGTCCGTCACTTCCTATTACACCCTTCACCCTCGCATCTCTCTTTTCAGCGGAAATGGGGAAAAACACAGAACAACTTGTCCGCTTTTCTTTCTCCATTTCCTCGGTGCAGTCGTAGCATTTGAGATGTCATTATAGTGTTTCATCTGGCCTGCCGCCTTTGCTCCTCTGCTTCACCGGACTGTGATTGAGCAGCCAAACCTCACCATCAGCCGGCCTTCCTCCGCTCGCTCACCAGGGCACAGCCCAATACCGCTCCGCCGGTAACTGAAAAGGAAATGAAATGTGATACCTGCTCTGCATGAGTCCACTGCCTCACCTGAGGGATCGTGCTGATGTGAGTTTCACTATTTTCTAGGAAAACAAGACAAGGGGTAGAATGATGGAAATGCATTGGGGGATTTTGGTGTTGGATAAACAACAGCCAGATCACACCGTGTCCTAACCAGGCGTGACAGGGCAAGTTTCCAGTGACAATTGATTTGCCGGTGTCATGCAGTCCTTTTTACCTGTTGAAATACCCATAAAATGCAGTTTTACACTTGCCAAAAAGTGATTACAGGCACCAATCAGTTTTCGGCAGACGATTAATTTTCGGCACGACACCTGTCCACTTTGAAAGCAACAATGTTGCGTGATGCTGCACAATACCGTAAAATCCAATCAGAACATGCTAGACAGTATAGGCCTATTGCATTAAATTGAAACCAAGCCATCAAAACTATATCCTGCCGGTTAAGACAAAAACGAAGGAGAAAAACTGAGGAGATTTTTATACCCTTTGTGTTTTTTTTAATTTATTTTTTATGTGAGATCTGTGTTTTATTTAAGAAGAATATTGTTGTGTTTATGTTAATTATTCAATAGATTTCTATTGTAAATTAAAGAAGAACTTAAAAGTCAAAAAGTCTCTCTCTGTCTCTCTCGCTTTCTTTTTCGCTAAGATAGGCCTACTTCCGTTACATCACAACTTTTATATTTAGGCTTTGTTTTAGCAAACTCGCATTTATTCTGGTTCCATTCTGGTACATAACCCCACTTTTTATAATCAAATAAATTCCCATCCTACATTTTTTCCTCATTAAATCTCATGTTTTACTTAACAATGGCACATTACAGAAATAGAAGTTCAAATCAGATTGTCTTTAACACTTTCTCTAACGAAAAAAAAGAGGCACAGACATAAAACAATGCAGAGTAATGTTTTATTAATCACATGTTTTATTCTTCAGATTACCGTGGTTGTGACCGACAGTGCTATGATCCTCGCAGGGCACATCTCGGCTATATAATGAGTAAACTGTCAGAGATACACTGTCGGTGTCAATGCTTCAATTTGTTCCGTCCAAGATTTTCATACCGATTTTCTCCTTTTCCACTTTCCACTTTCCTCATCTGTCCGTCACTTCCTATTACACCCTTCACCCTCGCATCTCTCTTTTCAGCGGAAATGGGGAAAAACACAGAACAACTTGTCCGCTTTTCTTTCTCCATTTCCTCGGTGCAGTCGTAGCATTTGAGATGTCATTATAGTGTTTCATCTGGCCTGCCGCCTTTGCTCCTCTGCTTCACCGGACTGTGATTGAGCAGCCAAACCTCACCATCAGCCGGCCTTCCTCCGCTCGCTCACCAGGGCACAGCCCAATACCGCTCCGCCGGTAACTGAAAAGGAAATGAAATGTGATACCTGCTCTGCATGAGTCCACTGCCTCACCTGAGGGATCGTGCTGATGTGAGTTTCACTATTTTCTAGGAAAACAAGACAAGGGGTAGAATGATGGAAATGCATTGGGGGATTTTGGTGTTGGATAAACAACAGCCAGATCACACCGTGTCCTAACCAGGCGTGACAGGGCAAGTTTCCAGTGACAATTGATTTGCCGGTGTCATGCAGTCCTTTTTACCTGTTGAAATACCCATAAAATGCAGTTTTACACTTGCCAAAAAGTGATTACAGGCACCAATCAGTTTTCGGCAGACGATTAATTTTCGGCACGACACCTGTCCACTTTGAAAGCAACAATGTTGCGTGATGCTGCACAATACCGTAAAATCCAATCAGAACATGCTAGACAGTTAATATAGGCCTATTGCATTAAATTGAAACCAAGCCATCAAAACTATATCCTGCCGGTTAAGACAAAAACGAAGGAGAAAAACGGAGGAGATTTTTATACGCTTCTCGCTTTATCACATCACTCTTGGTTAGGACAATAGGCTCAGGTCATGGTTTATTTATGAAGTACATCAGCCATTACGCCAGTCTTTAGTAGGCTATGACATGACCCTTCAGAAATCATTCTAACAATGGCGTCTGGTGGAAAATGTTCTAGGTAGGCGCCATATCCAACAACAAAAGGAAAAGTATTAAGACTTGAAACATTTTAAATAAAGATAATTGCTTTACCAAGTTCAAGATGTCACGAATCCTGTCCGTGACCTTCTGTCCGCTTGCCACCAGAGGTCGCCCTCCCATTATATTGACTCTCACATTACACAGACTGTCACATATCACTCCGGACTACATTTCCCATGTTCCATTTCACTGATTACGTTTTCACTTGCAGCCAATTACACACACTATAAAAATCAGTCTCAAACCACCATTCAACGCTGAGTAGTTTGCATTTATCGCCGGTTAGACGATAGCACATAACGGAGCCATTCCTTGTTTTCCTAAGTTCATAGTTTAGTCTTGTTCTTTGCCTGGATTACCCGTGTCTTGATTATTGCCTGTTTTCCTCATCTTGTCTGATCTCTGCCTGCCCTGGACTCTATTGCCTGCTGTGGATTACCCCTCTCATCTTGCCTTTGTTTGGATACTGTTTGCTCCTCGTCTGAACTATTGCTTGTTTATTTGGATTCCGTGCCTTGCTCACTGGATTATGTTTGCCGATCGTTGACCTTGTCTGTCCCTGGAATACTCTTTGTCTTGCCTGAAATGTACTCGTTTGCCACTGTTTGACCCATGCCTCTTATGACCACGTCTTGTAATAAAAGCATGCAGATGGATCTGCACGTCTCTCGTCTCCGCATATTAAAAAGGTAAATAAAAACATTCTCGAATTATTTAAAATACAAACCTTGTGTAATGTTATAAATGTCTTTGCTAGTGCTTTTCAATGCAGGATTATGAATTAAAACTGAAACTAAAATTAAAAATATAAAAATGATGTTACTTGAAATAAACATTAACTGAAATAAAATAAAATCTAAAAAAAAAACTTTTTTTTTGTTGCCAAAGCAACATTGCTCATTTAATTTAGTGTAACTTGAGGTACTGAAATAACTAAAACTAAAATGGAAATACAAATAATTAAAAGGTAAAAAAGAAATGTTTAAAGCTTTAAAAAAAAGTTAAAATTAAAAGCCAAAATATAAAAAATAAAAACTTTATAAATTATAGCAATATCCCAGTGATTCTAAAATAACACAAAAAACGGACCCCTTTATAAATATAATTAAGCATTAAAAATGAATAATTAAAAAAAATAGATTCAGAAGGTTAATCAAAAGAAGAGTATACATAATTGAATACAAGTGACTATAGTTACAAGTTTTTAATATGACAGTTTTCAAGTCAATTTTGTCTGAAGCATTTAAAATCATTAGTAAAATGTTTTTTTGTTAAATCATTAAAAATTCCAGCATTTTCTGATTCAATTCCATTCTTTAGGGGCAACTAATTTAAAGGCCGAACAGCCAGCAGTGCTTGATTTCAGGACATGCAGGAGGATGTAACTGGATGATAGTTTGGTATGCGACAGTGACATTGAAAAGTATTTAGGAGCACAAAGACACCATAGTCCAGACAAATGATTCTCTTGTGTTTCTTCTCACAAAAATTGCCACTTACTAAATGAGACTATGCCATTTACAACAAAGAGCTCTCAGTCATTAAAGCAGATTTGACTTCACTAACTTATTGAGTGGACTCTGTGAATATCAATGGTGAGAGTCTCTCCATATTATTTGAGTGCCGTTAGCACACATCCTCCTAACCCTAGTCCAATGAGAGCTAATTGAAAACATCCATCTCACTGGACGAACCCACGCAGTGTCTCCACCTGCGATCTGTATGTTCTTATTTTGTCTCTGAATTTATCAGACACAATATGTCCTTGAACCCGATTCCTCTTGCTATTAAAAGAACACCCATCCTTGTTAGGAACTTTTGGTGGTAATCATCTAACAAGGACATGTCAACCTAAGTAAATGTAAGACCTGTGTGTGCACAGTCTGAAGTATCCATGTCTATATATCTCTAAATGCTCGTCGTCTCACTTTGCAGTGCTTTATCACTGATCTGCCTGTTTTGCAAGGCTTCCTTTTCATCATATGGACAGATCTCCAAAAACATGTCATTGCTTGACTTTCACAGGTTAATGGAATAGTGTAGTGGTTATACTGTAACAGTTGACTGGCCAGTTTTTACACTCCTATTGCAGCAAATCTAAAAAAAAATTTATCCGTGAGCTACCCTGAGCTTAAACCTAACTCATAAATAATAGACCTAAGACCAAAACCATCTACAGGGCCTTGCGAAAGTAGCTTTATCACTGATCTGCCTGTTTTGCAAGGCTTCCTTTTCATCATATGGACAGATCTCCAAAAACATGTCATTGCTTGACTTTCACAGGTTAATGGAATAGTGTAGTGGTTATACTGTAACAGTTGACTGGCCAGTTTTTACACTCCTATTGCAGCAAATCTAAAAAAAATTTATCTGTGAGCTACCCTGAGCTTAAACCTAACTCATAAATAATAGACCTAAGACCAAAACCATCTACAGGGCCTTGCGAAAGTATTCATACCCCTTCATTTTTTCACATTTTGTTATGTTCCTGCCTTATGTTAAATTGCTTTAAATTACTTTTTTTCCACATCAGTCTACACTCCATACACCATAATTGTAAAGCAAAAAAATGGTTTTTAACATCTTTGCAAATTTATTAAAAATAAAAAACTAAAATGATTCCATTGCATAAATATTCATACCCTTATCTGGGACAGTTGAAATTTAGCTCAGGAGTATTCATATTGCTTGTAGATGTTACTACACTTCAAGTGAAGTTAACCTGTGGCAAATTCAATTGAATGGGTATGATTTGGAAAGGCACACACGCATTAATAAAAGGTCTAACAGCTGATAATGCATATCAGAGCAAAAATCAAGCATTGAGGTCAAAATAACTGTCTGTAGAGCTCTGAAACAGGTTTGCGTCAAGCCACACATCTGGGGAAGGTTTCAGAAAAAAAATTCTGCTTCATTGAAGGGTCACAGAAGCATGCAGTCTCTGTTACCCTTAATGGAAGAAGTTTGAAACAACCAGGACTCTTCCTAGAGCTGGCCTCCTGGCCAAACTGAGCAATTGATGGAGAAGGGCCTTGTCTAGACTGGTGACCAAGAACCTGATGGTCACTCTAGTTGAGCTCCATGATCATATGTGGAGATAGGAGAAACCTACAGAAGGACAAACATCACTGCAACACTCCACCGATCTGGGCTTTATGGCGGTGAGGCCAAACTCAATCCTCTCTTCAGGTAAGACAAATGAAAACACACTTGGAATTTACAAAAAAAGCACCTTAATTACCCTCAGACTCTGAGAAACAGGATTCTCTGGTCTGATGAACCTCAATTCTAAGCATCATGTTTGAAGGAAACCAGCTCTGCTCATCACCTGCAGAGCACCATCCCAAAAGTAAAGTGTGCTGGTAGTAGCCTCATGCTGCAGGGCTATTTTTCAGCGGCAGGGACTGAGGGACTCATCAGAGTAGAAGGAACGCTCAGTGCAGCAAAATATGCAGATAGCCTTAATGAAAACCTAGTCCAGAGCATTCAGAACCTTAGACTGGGCAGAAGGTTCACCTTCCAACAGGACAATGAACCTAAGCACACAGCAAGAGTGGCTTATAGACAACTCTGTGAATGTTCTTCAGTGGCCCAGCCATAGCCTGGGATTGAACCCAATCCAATATTTCTGGAGAAACCTGAAAATGGGCATCTGCCTTCATCCAACCTGACAGAGCTTGAGAGGTGAAGAGATGAGGAGAAGGATGGCAGATAATTGCCAAATGCTGATGTGCGAAGCTTGTCGCATCATACCCAAAAAGACTTGAGGCTGTTAAGGTGCTTCAGCTAAATATTTTTACTTTAGGTATGAATTCTTATGCAATGTACTTATTTCAGTATTTTATTTTTAATAAATTTACGAAGTTGTTACAATTCTGTTTTTGCTTTGTCATTATGGTGTATGGAGCGTAGATTGATCTGGGGAAAAAAGTAACTTAAAGCAGTTTAACATAAGGCAGCAACATAACAAAATGTGAAAAACATGAAGGGGTATGAATATTTTCGCAAAGCACTGTAAACCATTAGTATGTGGTCTCTCTCAGCCTCATGCAGAACACCCACACATGCTTAACAGACTGTATTTCACACTGACATCATGACAACGCTGATTGACCATTTTTGCGAAAGGCCTTTTTGCAAATCAGCTTTGCATTCTACACTGTAGAAAACAATGAATTTTAAATGTAAAAGACTGTAAAAATGCTACAGTAAAAACCTGCTAATTGGTTAACAGTAAGTTCCTTTTTTCAAGGAAAACTAATAAATCCAACCTTACATTTTATGTAAGTTTATTGTAAAATACTTTTAGATGTAAATTTTTTAAGTAAAAAAGAACATGTCTTATTATTCACAGTGAAAAACTATAAACTGGTTGACACTTCAGATTTTATGTCATTTCACTTACACAGTGTGCATCTTAATAGTTTTTTATCGATTATGTATAGTAGGGTTTTATTTTACTGTACAACTCATGTTGTTTAATTAATGTTTATTGCATTATTTCACAATCATGTGTATTACCATGATGATGTTTTGTATTTGTGTGTGTGATACCTTCTGTATATTAGTACATTTACTTCAGCTTGTTGGAAAATGTCTTGTAATGAGCTTTGATTTGTCTAGTGGTTTCTTTCTCTTTATCACCTGTGTTTTTATGAGCCCGGCCTCATGAAAATGCATATAAATAGTACGCCAAATAAAAACAAAAACTCGTGATATTGATACGCAAAATGGACTTTGGCGTGCATATGATACGCATGTGTTTGGCGTGCATATAATACGCAGTTTTCGCGTGCATATGATACGAAATTTGTTGGCGTGCATATGAAACGCAGTTTTTGCGTACATATGATACGCATCTACCCCACAACCCTAAACCTACCCATCACGTAGCATATGCACGCCAAAGTCCATTTTGCGTATCAATATCACGAGTTTTTGTTTTTATTTGGCGTACTATTTATACGCACTTTCATGGTTTTTATGGTGGTTGTCAGCATATGTTGAAGATACAAAACAGATTTAGCAGTGGTGCTTTTTTGTTTGTTTTGTTTGTTTCAAATTTACAGGTTCTTTAAATATGTTTGCATTTGTACTGTATTTTTGACAACTACTGTTGTTACATGATTTTTTTTTACAGTGTAACTATTGAATTTCAGCATCATTTCATATGTCTTTGGACCCAACAGTCAAGGAAACCAGCAGAATGCATGTTTGAAATTGACCCGTTTCTTATTGTCTATATAATTCATTCATACATAGCAATTCCCAGTCCCATCTCCAGAGGTTTCATTCATCACATTTGTTTCCATAGTTACATGCACACTTGTTTCCCGTTCTCTCATCACCATTCATAGGTTAAACACCCTGTCTCATTCATCCGACTTATTCTTCTTGTAAGCCTTAGTTGGATTCAAGAACTTGATGCGAGTAGTCTCAGTCTATTGGTAAGCTTTGAAATCAAACTGAGTAGATCCTGAAACATTATTCTTTGTGGGACTGTGATGTAACTACTCGCTTCTTGAGTTTTGGATGTGACAGATTTATTAGTGAACTGCATAGGATTGACAATATAATGCAGAGCTGCTTATTGTGCAATCAGCATGATTGAGAAGAAAAAGAATAAGAAAAAAAACATGAGCAGAATTTTAAAATCCACCTCTCCTTTATGTCAGCATCTCATTGATGTCAAATTCAGACCGCTCCAGTATGAACCATAAGGTAATATTGTTGTTTAATGTTCTTGCCAGATTGTGGAAAACAGAAAGACATTAATTCATTATTATATAAACCATGATGAATAAAGGATAAAAAGGTGTCCAGAACAAAGCTATGCTAGCAAGGTACCTAGAATAGTAATGTATTGAAATACTTGCAGAAAAGTACCCATCATATTATATATCTTATAAATCTTACAAAAGTATAACTTTCAACATCAATTTGAATATATATTCTGTGTTATTATTATTCTACATCACTTCCATTACTCATTGGAGACTGCACTTTTAGGTGTTTATTTTTGGAGAACATATGAAACTTGAAGATATACATTTTATAAAATATTGCAAATTTAGAATAAATTCTCTGAATTCTTCAAATACCGTACTTATGATTATATATTTGAATTCTTAGTAGGTTTTAAGTGTGTTTACAGTAAGTGCACAATTAAATGAATAAACTTCAGAAATCTCATATTTTCCATCTATTTCTAAATACACCTTTTTAATCCGAACAACAGCATACAAAGTTCCCTTTAATCAGGAGGTAAATTTAATAAATCATAGACTCACAGTGTGACAGTTCCAGGTCTCAACTGACTAATGGCATTTTAATTACAAGAGGACTTCAAACACGACCACCTCAAAACACAAAATAGTAAAGGCAGAATGTGTCAATATGTATTTGGGGCAGGGGGAGGTGTTTGTGTTGTGTATGTGGATTATTATTTGTCTGCTTGGTAAATCTCCATAGCTTTCGTGTCAAATGTGAGATGATCTCCACTCATTAATTATCATTCCGAAACGTCACTTGTGATTAAGCCTAGTAATTTAGGTGGTAATTTTATCCGTCCATCTGACACATTTTATGGTTTACACACAGAAACTGGTATAGGTGTGATGCTGTGCTTCAGCCTGCCCACTCTGGATGATTCATTTGGATGGAGTGTGTGAGACTCAAAATAATTTTCTACCGGTGTTGACCTTAAGCCTGACCTTAGTATATCTTGTATTTTCTCAAACATAGACTCATAAATACATATGAGTGTTGACTCTACTGATGCATATGGCATGATAGAAATTGTCTTCATTCGCTGCCAGGTTTACTTTGGAAGATCTGTCTCAGATGACTCAAATTAACATGGATTTGCATTATAAAACTGTTGGCTTTACATCATGAACATAAGTATAAATGTATGAAAGTCTTGCAAATTCTGTCTGGACTCTGACTCCAAAATCATGCCAGTGTTGCGCAAGATCCCATCCTTCTTTTTCAACAAAGCCATTCTATCGGCTGAGAGTCTGAGACAGTTACTTTAAGGGAACTCTATTCAGCACCTGATTAAAAATGAAAAGAAAATGACTTTATAGTCTATAATTTAAAATTGCTGTCTTTTAAATCATACATTACTGTTCAATTTTTTTAATCTATTTGAATATTTTAAAGGGGTCATATGATGCTTTTTTAAAGATCATTATTTTGTGTATTTGGTGTAACAGAATATGTTGACATGCTTTAATGTTCAAAAAATACATTATTTTTGAAATACTGTACATTATTGTAGGTTTTCTACAAAGTCCCTCCTTCCGACAAGCGCAGTCTGCTCTGATTGGCCAGCTGACCCAGTGCATTGTGATTGGCCGAACACCGCAAGCACTCGTCGCAAATGTAACGCCCCTTACCATAATCGCGAGCTTCATCTTTCAAAATAAATGTAAAGACTGAGCCCGAAAGGGGAACAGAGTCACGTGACAGACACAGTGATGAAGCTGGTATGTGTTTGCAGCACACAAGCCACGGATAAGACAGCTGACTCCACTGTGATGTGCAACTTCAGGGATCTTATCTATGCACAATCAGCTTGTAACACTCCAAAGAGAAAGGAAAACTTGAAATCGCATCATATGACCCCTTTAAAATGTCATTAATTTTGTGATGCAAAGCTGAATTTTCAGCATCATTACTCCAATCTTCAGTGTCACATGATCCTTCAGAAATCATTCTAATATGCTGATTTGCTGCTCGAGAAACATATCTTATTTTTATTTATGTTGAAAACAGTTGTGCTGCTTAATATTTTTGTGGAAACTGTGATACAATTTTCAGGATCCTTTGATGAATGGAAAGTTAAAAATAAAGTTTTTTGAAATATAAATCTTTTGTAACATTATACATGTGTTTTCTGTCACTCAATTGAATGCATCCTTGTTGAGTAAATGTATTAAGTATTAAAAATAAATCTTACTGAAGACAAAATGGTTAAACAATAATGTACATCACATATCACATTATATTACAAAGCTAAAAATTCAAGTCAAATTAAACATTTCTTTGTGTTCTCAGTTAGCCTTTAGTTAGTGATCTGACAGATTAGCATAGTATCTTAGCATAGCACTAACTGGTTAGGGGTCTGAGAAAATGACTAAAAATGTTGAATGCATGAAAGGCCAGTAGTTGGCGATGTCACTGTAAAAAACACTATCTATAGACTGAACACATATTCCACATGTGCATGACGCAATCGTTTTCACAAATTCATGTTTTTGTAGTTTGCAAAGAGACTATAATGGCATTGTTTTCAAAAACTTGCACTTTGAAACCCGTTTTTGAAATTTTGCATTTTCAGCCCCCTGCAACACCGTTGTCATGTAAATGAACAGCCAAAACTCATAAAAGGTTTTCCTTTTTTTAGTTGAAAATGGTATAAGAAAAGCTATTTTGATTAGTTAGAACAAATGTTTTTTAATCAGGCATTGAGGACGGGGGCAGGATTCTGCAAGGGTATAGGACTGGAGGGATAGAAATAGTCTGAATTACAGGCTTAGAGACCAACAGTAAAAACATGACAATAGAGGTTTATTACAAATATGAATGGGAATTCACAAAGCTAGAGACAGTATATGTTTCCTAGAGGGTTTATCAAAAATATTTTTTGTAGACTGTGCCCCATCTCTGCTATCAAAGAGAATCGCATTCTGTACAGTTCATGTCTGATACCATGCGCTAGTGTCACGTGTTCATGCGAATTAGGCTAATCATCCCATATAGAAAACATCACAAGTAAAATGTATCATGTTTATAAAGATAAAAATGGGTTTATTATAGCCCACTTACAATTTACATTTCAGAGATCATTACAAATCAATTATTAAATGCTAAAACTGAATAAATTTAAATGAACAAACTTGGCGTTGCATTTGCAACCATGTGAAAACAGGGGGTGCTGCAGCCCCCTCAGCACCCCTACTTCCCGCGTCCCTGCTCGAGTGTAAGTAATTTTTCTTTAAATTTGTTGAGATCTTCCCAGACTGTGGTCAGTTCTGTGAGTGGAGATTTGGGCAGCACGGTCAGTGGTTTCTTGAGGCTGTCTGAGGTCACCATCATCTCCTGACTCATCTGTTTACCTCAGCAAGCAGCTGTGCCAGGGGGCCAGACGCACTCCTCTCACAAAATTTCTGTTGTCTTTGGAGTAATATTATTGGTGTAATATTTCACTTGTGTTTTCTTATTACACTGTGCACTTTTTCCCTTATGACCACTGATCAGTGGGAGCCGTAGGATACAGTGGCTGCTGGCCAGTTTCATTAGGCGTCGTGAGGGCAGAATATTTCACAATTACTGTCACTCAGATGAAGTTTTGTGTGTCAGTGATGAGTAAAAAGGCCACAAGTCAATTTTTTTGAATGAGTCAGAGTGTGGATTTTCTTTTGGAATTACTTTTGCTTCAGGTATCTTTATTCACAATCATTCTTCCACCCTGGGGCTATGTATTTCTACAATAAACAATACACAAAATACACAAAAACTGTACCAATGGACTCTCCAGCCTTATACAGGCTACTTAGCAGAGTTATTATAATTTTGAATGTAGTTTCTGTTTGCATTTTATTCTCAATTGTCACACTTCTGTTTTAGTTTTTGCCCTTTTGGAGTTTTCTGGATTCAGTTTATTTTGTTTTTATTTTATTTTGGTTTTAGTATTTTTATATTATATTTTATATTATTCAATTATCTATTATAATTTTTAAATGTTTAACAGCATTTTGTTTAACCGCATTATGTGTAGTTTAGGCATGTTGTAAATATTGAAAGTTTTCATTTTAATTTAACTTTTTAAGTTATAGTGTCATGAAAATGTATTTTAGTTAAGTTTCAGTTTGTTTGTTTGTTTGTTTCTTTTAGTACAAAAAAATAATTGTATTTTCATTGACAACAAAGAAATGGCTACTTTAAAAAATTATCTTGGCCGTGTCATTTTTATATTTTTGTAATCTATGTAAAAAAAAAAGTTCTAAATAAAACAAAGTACATTTTTGTAAGGAAATGCAATTTCACTCTTCACTTTACTTCAAAATTTCACATTTAATTCAATGTGTTACTTGCCATTTCTTTGTACTAGCTTCTTTACTAGCAATTTCTGAGTGAAAATGGTTTCTAAATGATTTGTTTTTTTCAGTGTTGGGTACCAAAGAGTGCCACTGATCCTCAAAAAATAAGGTGCATGATGCTTCTGTCGCTACAGTGTCTTCTTAATTGTATGATTGTTAGGGTGGCCCAGATTACAAACCAAAATACAACTTCAGGGATCTTATCTATGCACAATCAGCTTGTAACACTCCAAAGAGAAAGGAAAACTTGAAATCGCATCATATGACCCCTTTAAAATGTCATTAATTTTGTGATGCAAAGCTGAATTTTCAGCATCATTACTCCAATCTTCAGTGTCACATGATCCTTCAGAAATCATTCTAATATGCTGATTTGCTGCTCGAGAAACATATCTTATTTTTATTTATGTTGAAAACAGTTGTGCTGCTTAATATTTTTGTGGAAACTGTGATACAATTTTCAGGATCCTTTGATGAATGGAAAGTTAAAAATAAAGTTTTTTGAAATATAAATCTTTTGTAACATTATACATGTGTTTTCTGTCACTCAATTGAATGCATCCTTGTTGAGTAAATGTATTAAGTATTAAAAATAAATCTTACTGAAGACAAAATGGTTAAACAATAATGTACATCACATATCACATTATATTACAAAGCTAAAAATTCAAGTCAAATTAAACATTTCTTTGTGTTCTCAGTTAGCCTTTAGTTAGTGATCTGACAGATTAGCATAGTATCTTAGCATAGCACTAACTGGTTAGGGGTCTGAGAAAATGACTAAAAATGTTGAATGCATGAAAGGCCAGTAGTTGGCGATGTCACTGTAAAAAACACTATCTATAGACTGAACACATATTCCACATGTGCATGACGCAATCGTTTTCACAAATTCATGTTTTTGTAGTTTGCAAAGAGACTATAATGGCATTGTTTTCAAAAACTTGCACTTTGAAACCCGTTTTTGAAATTTTGCATTTTCAGCCCCCTGCAACACCGTTGTCATGTAAATGAACAGCCAAAACTCATAAAAGGTTTTCCTTTTTTTAGTTGAAAATGGTATAAGAAAAGCTATTTTGATTAGTTAGAACAAATGTTTTTTAATCAGGCATTGAGGACGGGGGCAGGATTCTGCAAGGGTATAGGACTGGAGGGATAGAAATAGTCTGAATTACAGGCTTAGAGACCAACAGTAAAAACATGACAATAGAGGTTTATTACAAATATGAATGGGAATTCACAAAGCTAGAGACAGTATATGTTTCCTAGAGGGTTTATCAAAAATATTTTTTGTAGACTGTGCCCCATCTCTGCTATCAAAGAGAATCGCATTCTGTACAGTTCATGTCTGATACCATGCGCTAGTGTCACGTGTTCATGCGAATTAGGCTAATCATCCCATATAGAAAACATCACAAGTAAAATGTATCATGTTTATAAAGATAAAAATGGGTTTATTATAGCCCACTTACAATTTACATTTCAGAGATCATTACAAATCAATTATTAAATGCTAAAACTGAATAAATTTAAATGAACAAACTTGGCGTTGCATTTGCAACCATGTGAAAACAGGGGGTGCTGCAGCCCCCTCAGCACCCCTACTTCCCGCGTCCCTGCTCGAGTGTAAGTAATTTTTCTTTAAATTTGTTGAGATCTTCCCAGACTGTGGTCAGTTCTGTGAGTGGAGATTTGGGCAGCACGGTCAGTGGTTTCTTGAGGCTGTCTGAGGTCACCATCATCTCCTGACTCATCTGTTTACCTCAGCAAGCAGCTGTGCCAGGGGGCCAGACGCACTCCTCTCACAAAATTTCTGTTGTCTTTGGAGTAATATTATTGGTGTAATATTTCACTTGTGTTTTCTTATTACACTGTGCACTTTTTCCCTTATGACCGCTGATCAGTGGGAGCCGTAGGATACAGTGGCTGCTGGCCAGTTTCATTAGGCGTCGTGAGGGCAGAATATTTCACAATTACTGTCACTCAGATGAAGTTTTGTGTGTCAGTGATGAGTAAAAAGGCCACAAGTCAATTTTTTTGAATGAGTCAGAGTGTGGATTTTCTTTTGGAATTACTTTTGCTTCAGGTATCTTTATTCACAATCATTCTTCCACCCTGGGGCTATGTATTTCTACAATAAACAATACACAAAATACACAAAAACTGTACCAATGGACTCTCCAGCCTTATACAGGCTACTTAGCAGAGTTATTATAATTTTGAATGTAGTTTCTGTTTGCATTTTATTCTCAATTGTCACACTTCTGTTTTAGTTTTTGCCCTTTTGGAGTTTTCTGGATTCAGTTTATTTTGTTTTTATTTTATTTTGGTTTTAGTATTTTTATATTATATTTTATATTATTCAATTATCTATTATAATTTTTAAATGTTTAACAGCATTTTGTTTAACCGCATTATGTGTAGTTTAGGCATGTTGTAAATATTGAAAGTTTTCATTTTAATTTAACTTTTTAAGTTATAGTGTCATGAAAATGTATTTTAGTTAAGTTTCAGTTTGTTTGTTTGTTTGTTTCTTTTAGTACAAAAAAATAATTGTATTTTCATTGACAACAAAGAAATGGCTACTTTAAAAAATTATCTTGGCCGTGTCATTTTTATATTTTTGTAATCTATGTAAAAAAAAAAGTTCTAAATAAAACAAAGTACATTTTTGTAAGGAAATGCAATTTCACTCTTCACTTTACTTCAAAATTTCACATTTAATTCAATGTGTTACTTGCCATTTCTTTGTACTAGCTTCTTTACTAGCAATTTCTGAGTGAAAATGGTTTCTAAATGATTTGTTTTTTTCAGTGTTGGGTACCAAAGAGTGCCACTGATCCTCAAAAAATAAGGTGCATGATGCTTCTGTCGCTACAGTGTCTTCTTAATTGTATGATTGTTAGGGTGGCCCAGATTACAAACCAAAATAGCATATCTCGTTTTGCCAAGTTAAAACATTTTGGAATAAAACCCGTTCATGATGATGGTCCAGAGCTGATAAGAAGGTATTCATATCCCAGGATTCAGTCACACATTACTGTTTTTCTGTTTTTCTGTCAAGCTGCATATGACAATTAATGAGATGGCCATGGTGGCTGGTGAGGATTAAAGCTCTTCTGTTGGTTGAACCTCAGCTGGACGGTAGTCATGTCTTTAGGGTAAAGTAAACCAGGACATATTTACACCAGAGAGTGGGTCTTCTTTCGTCATCTTTAGTTCGTTGACCATGTCTGGAAGATCAATCAGAGGATCCATCCTAAAAAATCCATGGTAATCTTTCATAGACCCACTGAGATAAAATACATGAACGAGGGAATCATTTTCTCTTTTGGCTCATTCACTTCGGGAAACAGTCTACAGAAATGTCTTCAAATATCTTCAATGTCTGTTATTTAACAAGCAAACTAGGACAGAAGCCCATCCAAGCATCAAATTTCACACACCATTTGATTCAGATGACATGATTCTGAAGTATAATCCTCTGAGAAACTTGCTCTTATGCCAGCGTTATCCCACCTTCCCATTCACATGTAAGAGACTGCAATCTGATCCCTGAGGAACCAGGTTTCACCCCTTCCTGTTCATCAAAGCTGCGACCAAGTCCTAAATCAAGAGATGAAAGAGGGTTTTGAACCTCTACAGGCAGCCTCTGGATAATGATGGAGAATAAAGGGCTTACTAATGATTCTTTAGCATGCCGTTCAAGTAGAACGATGTCTGTCAGTGAAAAAATGGTACCATGGATATACGTTCATTTATTACCACTTTTTTTTTGCCTATGCTGCCATACGATACACAATTGTAATTTTACTTTATTTATGGAGTCCTTGTTACAGTGTAATTATACATTTAAGTAGTAATATTAATTAACAACATCTACTTATTATAGGGTTAGGATTAGGGTTTGATTTAGGCTTATCTGCATGTAATTATGCATAATGTACTGTTGTTATTATTATAGTATGTATGTCTAACAGTGTTGGGCAGTAAGTAGTCACTAGTAACTTAGTAATAATATTACTTTTTGCAGTAACTATAGTGTAACTAATCACTAATAAGATTTCAGTAATAATATTACAGTTACCATCCATAAAACAGCTTGTTACTTAGTTACTTTTGATGCCTCAACCCCACTGATTTAAAATCCAACAATCAAATAATTCATTTATTTTTTATTTTCATCATTTTCACGACTCGCACATGCATGTGATATCCCCAGTGCAGCAGGCAAGCTTGGAATATGGAAAAGCTTACATTCAGCAGATAGAAATATTGCATTATATTGATTTTGTCAGGAAAAAAGATTATCTGAGCACTGTTGTGTAAGTTGTGGCTTTACTTTACTCCAACTTCAGGGATCTTATCTATGCACAATCAGCTTGTAACACTCCAAAGAGAAAGGAAAACTTGAAATCGCATCATATGACCCCTTTAAAATGTCATTAATTTTGTGATGCAAAGCTGAATTTTCAGCATCATTACTCCAATCTTCAGTGTCACATGATCCTTCAGAAATCATTCTAATATGCTGATTTGCTGCTCGAGAAACATATCTTATTTTTATTTATGTTGAAAACAGTTGTGCTGCTTAATATTTTTGTGGAAACTGTGATACAATTTTCAGGATCCTTTGATGAATGGAAAGTTAAAAATAAAGTTTTTTGAAATATAAATCTTTTGTAACATTATACATGTGTTTTCTGTCACTCAATTGAATGCATCCTTGTTGAGTAAATGTATTAAGTATTAAAAATAAATCTTACTGAAGACAAAATGGTTAAACAATAATGTACATCACATATCACATTATATTACAAAGCTAAAAATTCAAGTCAAATTAAACATTTCTTTGTGTTCTCAGTTAGCCTTTAGTTAGTGATCTGACAGATTAGCATAGTATCTTAGCATAGCACTAACTGGTTAGGGGTCTGAGAAAATGACTAAAAATGTTGAATGCATGAAAGGCCAGTAGTTGGCGATGTCACTGTAAAAAACACTATCTATAGACTGAACACATATTCCACATGTGCATGACGCAATCGTTTTCACAAATTCATGTTTTTGTAGTTTGCAAAGAGACTATAATGGCATTGTTTTCAAAAACTTGCACTTTGAAACCCGTTTTTGAAATTTTGCATTTTCAGCCCCCTGCAACACCGTTGTCATGTAAATGAACAGCCAAAACTCATAAAAGGTTTTCCTTTTTTTAGTTGAAAATGGTATAAGAAAAGCTATTTTGATTAGTTAGAACAAATGTTTTTTAATCAGGCATTGAGGACGGGGGCAGGATTCTGCAAGGGTATAGGACTGGAGGGATAGAAATAGTCTGAATTACAGGCTTAGAGACCAACAGTAAAAACATGACAATAGAGGTTTATTACAAATATGAATGGGAATTCACAAAGCTAGAGACAGTATATGTTTCCTAGAGGGTTTATCAAAAATATTTTTTGTAGACTGTGCCCCATCTCTGCTATCAAAGAGAATCGCATTCTGTACAGTTCATGTCTGATACCATGCGCTAGTGTCACGTGTTCATGCGAATTAGGCTAATCATCCCATATAGAAAACATCACAAGTAAAATGTATCATGTTTATAAAGATAAAAATGGGTTTATTATAGCCCACTTACAATTTACATTTCAGAGATCATTACAAATCAATTATTAAATGCTAAAACTGAATAAATTTAAATGAACAAACTTGGCGTTGCATTTGCAACCATGTGAAAACAGGGGGTGCTGCAGCCCCCTCAGCACCCCTACTTCCCGCGTCCCTGCTCGAGTGTAAGTAATTTTTCTTTAAATTTGTTGAGATCTTCCCAGACTGTGGTCAGTTCTGTGAGTGGAGATTTGGGCAGCACGGTCAGTGGTTTCTTGAGGCTGTCTGAGGTCACCATCATCTCCTGACTCATCTGTTTACCTCAGCAAGCAGCTGTGCCAGGGGGCCAGACGCACTCCTCTCACAACATTTCTGTTGTCTTTGGAGTAATATTATTGGTGTAATATTTCACTTGTGTTTTCTTATTACACTGTGCACTTTTTCCCTTATGACCACTGATCAGTGGGAGCCGTAGGATACAGTGGCTGCTGGCCAGTTTCATTAGGCGTCGTGAGGGCAGAATATTTCACAATTACTGTCACTCAGATGAAGTTTTGTGTGTCAGTGATGAGTAAAAAGGCCACAAGTCAATTTTTTTGAATGAGTCAGAGTGTGGATTTTCTTTTGGAATTACTTTTGCTTCAGGTATCTTTATTCACAATCATTCTTCCACCCTGGGGCTATGTATTTCTACAATAAACAATACACAAAATACACAAAAACTGTACCAATGGACTCTCCAGCCTTATACAGGCTACTTAGCAGAGTTATTATAATTTTGAATGTAGTTTCTGTTTGCATTTTATTCTCAATTGTCACACTTCTGTTTTAGTTTTTGCCCTTTTGGAGTTTTCTGGATTCAGTTTATTTTGTTTTTATTTTATTTTGGTTTTAGTATTTTTATATTATATTTTATATTATTCAATTATCTATTATAATTTTTAAATGTTTAACAGCATTTTGTTTAACCGCATTATGTGTAGTTTAGGCATGTTGTAAATATTGAAAGTTTTCATTTTAATTTAACTTTTTAAGTTATAGTGTCATGAAAATGTATTTTAGTTAAGTTTCAGTTTGTTTGTTTGTTTGTTTCTTTTAGTACAAAAAAATAATTGTATTTTCATTGACAACAAAGAAATGGCTACTTTAAAAAATTATCTTGGCCGTGTCATTTTTATATTTTTGTAATCTATGTAAAAAAAAAAGTTCTAAATAAAACAAAGTACATTTTTGTAAGGAAATGCAATTTCACTCTTCACTTTACTTCAAAATTTCACATTTAATTCAATGTGTTACTTGCCATTTCTTTGTACTAGCTTCTTTACTAGCAATTTCTGAGTGAAAATGGTTTCTAAATGATTTGTTTTTTTCAGTGTTGGGTACCAAAGAGTGCCACTGATCCTCAAAAAATAAGGTGCATGATGCTTCTGTCGCTACAGTGTCTTCTTAATTGTATGATTGTTAGGGTGGCCCAGATTACAAACCAAAATAGCATATCTCGTTTTGCCAAGTTAAAACATTTAGGAATAAAACCCGTTCATGATGATGGTCCAGAGCTGATAAGAAGGTATTCATATCCCAGGATTCAGTCACACATTACTGTTTTTCTGTTTTTCTGTCAAGCTACATATGACAATTAATGAGATGGCCATGGTGGCTGGTGAGGATTAAAGCTCTTCTGTTGGTTGAACCTCAGCTGGACGGTAGTCATGTCTTTAGGGTAAAGTAAACCAGGACATATTTACACCAGAGAGTGGGTCTTCTTTCGTCATCTTTAGTTCGTTGACCATGTCTGGAAGATCAATCAGAGGATCCATCCTAAAAAATCCATGGTAATCTTTCATAGACCCACTGAGATAAAATACATGAACGAGGGAATCATTTTCTCTTTTGGCTCATTCACTTCGGGAAACAGTCTACAGAAATGTCTTCAAATATCTTCAATGTCTGTTATTTAACAAGCAAACTAGGACAGAAGCCCATCCAAGCATCAAATTTCACACACCATTTGATTCAGATGACATGATTCTGAAGTATAATCCTCTGAGAAACTTGCTCTTATGCCAGCGTTATCCCACCTTCCCATTCACATGTAAGAGACTGCAATCTGATCCCTGAGGAACCAGGTTTCACCCCTTCCTGTTCATCAAAGCTGCGACCAAGTCCTAAATCAAGAGATGAAAGAGGGTTTTGAACCTCTACAGGCAGCCTCTGGATAATGATGGAGAATAAAGGGCTTACTAATGATTCTTTAGCATGCCGTTCAAGTAGAACGATGTCTGTCAGTGAAAAAATGGTACCATGGATATACGTTCATTTATTACCACTTTTTTTTTGCCTATGCTGCCATACGATACACAATTGTAATTTTACTTTATTTATGGAGTCCTTGTTACAGTGTAATTATACATTTAAGTAGTAATATTAATTAACAACATCTACTTATTATAGGGTTAGGATTAGGGTTTGATTTAGGCTTATCTGCATGTAATTATGCATAATGTACTGTTGTTATTATTATAGTATGTATGTCTAACAGTGTTGGGCAGTAAGTAGTCACTAGTAACTTAGTAATAATATTACTTTTTGCAGTAACTATAGTGTAACTAATCACTAATAAGATTTCAGTAATAATATTACAGTTACCATCCATAAAACAGCTTGTTACTTAGTTACTTTTGATGCCTCAACCCCACTGATTTAAAATCCAACAATCAAATAATTCATTTATTTTTTATTTTCATCATTTTCACGACTCGCACATGCATGTGATATCCCCAGTGCAGCAGGCAAGCTTGGAATATGGAAAAGCTTACATTCAGCAGATAGAAATATTGCATTATATTGATTTTGTCAGGAAAAAAGATTATCTGAGCACTGTTGTGTAAGTTGTGGCTTTACTTTACTCTGGCATTACATCCCACCCACATTCCTCTGATCAGCATGTGGTACATTATATTACTATAATTAAAAATCTTTTTGGAAAACTAAACCGATTCTTACAAACGTATGTGATTTGATAAAATACATAATGAAATATAATCGTATATGGGTAATGGAGAAATTACAATTAGCTTCAAGCTACACATGACAATTAATCAGATTAATACAACACTTCTACTTGAATGTCTCTATCAATCACTATTGAGTGTTTGTAATAACTTCTGACTGCGATCCAATGTGGATTTTGGTCAAATGATGAGGCAGAAATATGTTGTTAGTAATATTCTAGAAGAATTGTATGTGTAAGATACACAGTTACAACTTCTGTGGGGCGAGAAGAAAAAATAATATAACTAGTAGTGTAACTAATTACTGTTGCCAGAAAGTAACAAGTATAGTAACAGTATTACTTTTGAAAGGAGTAACTTGTAATGAGTAATATACTCAATTCTTTGAGTAACTAGCCCAACACTGATGTCTAATGTGTAGTGTAGAATGATGGAAGCGGTGGTTAAGGAGTGCATTTGCATAGAAAACAAAAATAATAATAATAGAAAAGGAAAGTATTTTCTCTGTTGAAATAATGGAATTATACTGTAAAATATATTTTTTATTTAGTACAACTAAAAAATTACAAAAAAAATATGTATGTCCATTGTCAAATGCTAAAGCGGTAAGCTTTTATTTAGATGTTCTTTTGGTAAATAAATGTGCTGTGTTTGAGAGTGAAGCATGGCACCGTGTTCGTTTACATGTGCGCAGCTCATAATACAGCGTTGAGCAGCTCAGTTTATTTATTTAACTGAATCGCCTTTGCATTTGATAATCACATTAAGCCATAATGCAATATTGATTATATTTCGATTGTGCAGCTCTAATTACGAGACTTTTGAAGCCGTTCAATAACTTCATGTGAACAGACTGATATTTAAGCCACTGTGTGAGCTGTGCTTCAATGTCACTACACCAGTGAACAATATTCAGTGGACCTTTTTCCTTGCGAATGTAACCGACCGCTTCTTAAGAATTATGTATTTTTCATAGTGCCGTAAGTAGTATATCATCTCCTATTTTCCTAGTTTCTTTAAAAATTATGTAGAAACAATTTTCATTCAGAAATTGCGAGTACATTTCATAAATAATTACAGATAATCGGCAAGTAACATTGAATTAAACATGATATTTTTAAGTAGAAAGACTGAAAAAGTCATTGGTTTTTTTATTTTAATCTTGGAAATGTGCATATGTAAATTATATGAATATGAGGTTACCCATAATAAAAAAGGCATTAAAGGCGCAATAGGAGAACTTTGGAAAATGCTAACTTTAGCCTGATAGCACTGAAAGCGAATGTCCCACCCTCCCTGCAATCGCCGTCCAAAGCCACGCCCCCTGAATGCATATACACTCACTCACAGACCAGAGTACCAGAGACAACATTACTACAATAGGCTACATCAGCGGTTCCCAATTCCAGCCCATGTTCCGAAGTGAAGTAAACTTCAACGTATTTCCCC
>NW_015505402.1:1656450-1675185 GCF_001515645.1 Sinocyclocheilus grahami
AGTTGACAGGCAGGTAGGAAAGCTTATTAAAACGCTCGGACCGAGCGTTTTGATTGGACGAACATTTCTTGGTCCTACGCCTTCCACAAAATATATAAATACAGATGAACACATTTAGACCACTTAACTTAATGATTGCTATCGGGAGGTGACGAGACTTTCAACCAGCATAACAAAAAATGTTTCTGAAGACAATCACCTATTACACCTTTAAGCATCATTTATGGTTATATTTGGAATAACTGCAATGTAATGTATGTAATGTAATGTAATGTTTTCTTAATATAATTGAGATATACTATACTGTAAATTTACAGAGTTTGTACAGTATAAAAAACATTACGCCTATGGAATGTCCCTCCCTGTGTGTGTGTGTGTGTGTGTGTGTGTGTGGGTGTGGGTGTGCACGTTTTTGTGACAAATGAGGATGTAAATTTGTATAATGACAAAGGTATGTCATAGGTATTACAAAGAGAAGGTGACTTTTCAGGACATTACCCCATGTCCCCACTTTTCAAAACGACCAGGTGCGCAGAGGTATGCAGATACATAAGTTGACAGGCAGGTAGGAAAGCTTATTAAAACGCTCGGACCGAGCGTTTTGATTGGACGAACATTTCTTGGTCCTACGCCTTCCACAGAATATATAAATACAGATGAACACATTTAGACCACTTAACTTAATGATTGCTATCGGGAGGTGACGAGACTTTCAACCAGCATAACAAAAAATGTTTCTGAAGACAATCACCTATTACACCTTTAAGCATCATTTATGGTTATATTTGGAATAACTGCAATGTAATGTATGTAATGTATGTAAAAACGCTCGGACCGAGCGTTTTGATTGGACGAACATTTCTTGGTCCTACGCCTTCCACAGAATATATAAATACAGATGAACACATTTAGACCACTTAACTTAATGATTGCTATCGGGAGGTGACGAGACTTTCAACCAGCATAACAAAAAATGTTTCTGAAGACAATCACCTATTACACCTTTAAGCATCATTTATGGTTATATTTGGAATAACTGCAATGTAATGTATGTAATGTAATGTAATGTTTTCTTAATATAATTGAGATATACTATACTGTAAATTTACAAAAAAGTTATAAATTGCTTGAAAATAGTTTTTGTTAAAATGTTGCTATTTGTATACATTTATTATATTTATTATATAATAATAAGATGTTTTATCTCTAAATGAATTAGGTGAAGTAATGGCTCTTCAGCACAAGTGTGAATATTGTAATGCATGTGATTTTTTCCCCCAAGCATTACAGAGCAAATATCTATTCAAATCATTAATTCTATTAACTTTTTTATAATTTCTGTCCATCCATCCCATTTGTCAGTAATTTGGATTGAGGGGTTTTTGCAAGCAACAGGTTTCTCAAGTATTCTCTCTCTTCTCGTGTGTGTGTGTGTGTGTGTGTGTGTGTGGGTGTGGGTGTGCACGTTTTTGTGACAAATGAGGATGTAAATTTGTATAATGACAAAGGTATGTCATAGGTATTACAAAGAGAAGGTGACTTTTCAGGACATTACCCCATGTCCCCACTTTTCAAAACGCTTATAAATCACACAGAATGGAGTGTATTGAAAATCTGAAATAGCACAAAGTTTCCTGTGAGGGGTAGGTTTAGGGGTAGGGTTGGTGTAGGGTGATAGAATATACGGTCTGTATAGTAGAAAAACCATTACGCCTATAGGATGTCCCCAATTTTCACAAAAACAAACCTGTGTGTGTGTGTGTGTGTGTGTGTGTGTGTGTGTGTCACAATCTCACAATCTGAGTCAACAGACTTAAATCAACCAATATCACACATAAACCCATCCCACCATTCATTAATTTGACCTCAAAACCTTCAAAATCCAGCACACAATTACTAATCAGCATAGCCTGTTATTCTTTCATATACACTGTCAGTCAGCAGCACATCTTTCCTCTCTCTCAAATCAGATTGACTTAAACGTCTAGAATCATTGTTCATCGCTAATCGTGGGCTGAAACGATGCCAACCTATTAGTCACTGTAAATTTTCCTGTTTTCAAAACATCAACAGCTGTTCCAGGAATTCTGTTCTTTTTCTGATTGCTGGACTGGAAACCTTGATAACAATGTTTCACAAACATGTTGTGTGCTCTGTTAAGAGGCACTGGAGCCCTGTCAAGTGATTATGTCAATCTCCTTTTGATTAATATACCGACATAGTGCATTTTAATTATATTTTGCAATCGGACAAGTGTGCGTTACGTTATTTGTCCTCCTGTCTTCTTGAGCAGACACCAATGTGATTTAGTAACATAAAAGGATGCCTTTAATAAATAGATTTTTTCATTATTACATTTTTCAGAAAATATAATTTAAAGTAGTTTTACTTTATTCCCAATGCAGTAAACTCACTGATGCCTAAGCGTTCATTTTTATATTGCCTGACTTCCAAATTGTAAATCCCTCGCTGTTGACATGCAGCCAATAATCTGTAATACCCATAATTCCAGTGTTTCTCCACCTTAAATTTGCATATTGAGTTTTGGTGGCTGCATTGAGCAGGATCAGCAAGCCCACAGGGAATTGGATGACGCCTGCGATGAAGTCAGTCAACACCAAAACTCAGTTTCTGAGTTTTCAGTTCCAGAGCTTCATGCATTCCCGCTGAAAGGCTTGAATGCTAATTCTGCCTTACCCCAAACAAAACACATCCCAGTCTCAGGACGGATAGGCACATCAATCAAGGATTTGGCCTCTCTCCCTTTTTCTCCTGTGCATACTCATGCTGCTTCCCACATGTCAGAGTCGTACATGCCTGAACATTATAGATGGACACTCACACTTTCACTATCCCTCCGCATCCCTCTTCCGCACCTATTGCAGTTGTTTCCTACTGCGTGGATTTTATTACTGAGCTTGTCGCTGTGCATTCTGACATTGTCATCACCAAGAAGGAACAAAGTTGATTTACAATTTGACCAAAATGGTACTTTTGCCAAAAACAAAAATAAATAAATAAAAAAAATAAAAAAATATAAAAAAAAAAAAATATATATATATATATATGTGTGTGTGTGTGCATGCGTGTGTGTGTGTGTGTGTGTGTGTGTGTGTGTGTGTGTTTCAGTTAACATATCTAAAAATCTCTTTAAAAATATATTTAGTGTATATGTACCATGTACCAGTCACATTTTTAATGAGATTTTTCAATGTTTTTGAAAGTCTCTTATGCTCACGAAAGCTGCATTTATTTGATCTAAAATGCAGTAAAAACAGTAATCACAGGAATAAATTACATTTTAAAATATATTCAAATAGAAAACATTTAATGCATATTGTCAAGTGCACAGAATTACTGTTATTTTTTTTATCAAACTAATGAAGCCTTGGTGAGCAAAAGGGACCTTTCAAAAACATTGAAAAACCTTAATTATTCTTATTACAACTTTTGACCGGTAGTGTGTATTTGTGTATAGTATATACACAAAAATATATGTTTTTTACTTGTTAAAATTATAAACTAAAAAAAATTAATTAAAAACAAGTGACTATTTTTATTATTAAAAAGAAAATGAGTCAAATACTTTTTTCACACTCATTTCTTGGATGTTCATGTGCACTTTTAGAAAACATGCAGTGCCTATTTGGACCAGAGAAACTCTTTTTGAAAGCCAGAATCACTAGATTCTGGAATAAATTAATACGTTTTCTTTTTATAATGAATCAGAGTTTCTCTTTTTTCTCTATGATGTCTCTATAGACAGCACGCCATGTTTTGTAACAGAGCTCTTGTGTCACTTTAGCAGTGCTACATGCTGTCACCTCCCCTCGTTCTCTGTGAGGTTTGCACAAAACTAGTCGTCTTAATTCGTCTCTTCATGGCGAATGGTTTGTTCGATTTGAAAAATTACTTCGTCTTCCTTAGCGCTCAGCCTCTATTACGCCCTCTGTCGCATTAGCTGACCTTTCAGGCTTCTCAGACTGTGACAATGGACCCGTCTTGTCTGCCAGTGTGCAAGACTCAAAGAAAAGGGACTGGCTGCTGACACCTCCTATTCAGCGCAGAGCTTCCCAAAACCCATCACGTGACTTTTGCTTTGTGACAGATTGTATTAACGGCAGGAGACATTGATGGATTTGCTTTTTGGCAAGGAACAGTTTCTGCCTTTTCACACCCAAACCACACACATCAATCAGAAATCTTGCCTGGTGAAAACCTGTTCCTTTTGGACGTTTCTTCAAATATTGCTGCTCTAGTAATGCCAGATTGCTGATGTCGAGGAGGATATTGGGATGTGAAATTCGAATCAGCCCCACTGAGCTAATTTTCTCACTGTAATGAAAGCCTCAATTTAATTTTGCAGTGTGAGATCCGATCCTCTGACAGAAGCGATATTTTTATTAGCCTGATATAGGAGGTGCATCCTCTCCCTGCTTTGTGCCCTGAAGGCGACCATTTCGGTCATTTGCTGGCGTCTCTTATCATATGGGGTATTGGAATTGCTCTCACCCATAGTCACCTATTCACATTCCATTTCTCTCTCACAAAATCCTTTTTTCTTTTTTATCGGCTTCATTGGATGCTCTTATCTCTGGCTTGGTTTCAAATGAGGCACATTTGGCTCGTATTTCACCATCCAGAAGTTTTTATTATTATATTTGCAATTGTTTTTGGAGCGAGACTCTGCCTTTTCAAAACGTTAATGGCCCGTTTTTGACAGAGCATTCAAAGCTGTCTCCCTCACCCTATCATTTTATCCAAACTTTGCCTGAAATTTTCCTGCTGGCTTTTGTATTTATTGCTAACTCCAAGCAAAACTGGACAAAAACGATTTCTCTGCACCCGGTACCCATGAGTACTTAATAAACTCAAAGCATTAAATCTTAAACCACTCTGCAAAACAATACATCAGACAGATATTTTACTCAGGATGCCTTTTAAAGGTCTGTTTCTGTAGAGGATTTTGATGCTGTAAATGAGATTGTCTCAAGCTAAACAAGGAAACACTGAGAGTAAGTTTATGCATTCATATCTATCCTAATGTAGGAGTAATGATAAACAGGCGTAATAATAACCAGCTAGTTTGAAGACTCCTAGCAAAATGAAAAATATTTATCAGTTGTCTCATTGATCACATTTACAACCTTAATGGTTTGTTATACCTCAAAACCACAATACCGAAAAGTCCCCTAAATTATCGACATGATCAAAACTTTGCATGATCAAAAAAAACTTAAACCTACCCATACCACCAAACCTGCCCCTAACCTTACCCGTATCCCACCTCAATAGCCGCAAAAGTGTTTTGCAATTCAGTATGAACACAATAAGTACATTGTACTTATTTTTTTATGTTAAGGCCTCTTAATATAAAGTGGGACTAACTTTTTTATATATTGTTGGTAACATTTCAAGATTTGAAGCTACTTTATTTTTTATCCACACTTTATTATCCATTTTAAAACCATATTAAAATGTGAAGCAAATATGATACAAATGTTTATTTGTCCATCTCTCAATCATGTGAAATCAAATCACCTTTATTTATTTATATAGTGCTTTATACAATACAGATTGTATCAAAGCAGCTTTAGTGTTAAACAGTGAATGCAAATAATAAAACAATAATGCAAACAAAATTCAATTCTGCTGTAAAGCAGCTCTAAAAAGAGGACAACAGTAAATAGTTCAGTTCAGTTAAACATCAAGTCAGTTCATTGTTGATTCAGTGATGTCACTGAAGTGAAGTCGTTTCCCTTATGATAATCCAAAACTCCTTGAGTTTTTTATATACAGTATTTCCAAACATAATGCCTGAGGACTTCAAATATTTTTTGTTCTCTCTAAAGAGTCCCCCCTCCCCCATCTTTAGGAGCCCTTTTTATAATTTCAAGGTAAGTGGGCAGAAACATTTTTGTTCTCAGAGACCTGTATAGTGGTTAGATTTATAGCCAAAGGGCTCTTGAAAAAAATGACAGCCAATGACATTCATGCACACAGAGTGGTTATTTTGAGCTCAAAATAATCTTTAAAATTACTAAAAACTAAAAAACAGCTAGAAATAGGCAAAAACATATCAAGTGAAACCAATTAGTTCAGAACTTAATGATAATTATGCAGAAAGAATATGACAAGAATATTATATGACTATGGTTATTTGGAGGGGCACGTTCAGATCAGTGATATGGCTTGACGTAGTTCCAGCATCTGTGACAGTGATAGCCTGATTATGTGTCATTTACATTACATAATTAGCATTAATAACGCAAAATGGTCATATGTTACTGTACTGCATCACAGATTGGCACAGCTCTCATTGACACACGTTAGCACTCTAAAGTGGTTGAGGAAAATGTGGAATCTTACCATATATTTCCTTTCTTGTGTAGCTAACAGAGTCAAGATTGATATGCGGGAGTATATCTACAAGTTCTGCAATGGCCCTGTAATTACAGTCTATTAAGCAATGAGGCAATCTGGATCAAATAGCAAATGAACAGGTTTTTAAAACCACTTCCATGCACGCCGTTCTCTGAGCCTAGTGCACCCACTGTAAAATATATAGAATGCATGTTGCACTGCCATTACATTAGTTTATTTTCCCTATACCCAGCATTGTGGAGCAACTTCCTCCATATTACAACCACATAAGATCTGATAATGCACTGGGGAATGAATACCAGAATTCCTTTATTTCATGCTAATTCAACCTTTCTGGAGCCTTTGGGTGATTGAAGGTGTCAAGTCTTCATTGTTCTCTTAACATGCACCCATTTTAAAGCATCCTTCAGCATCTCTGACATACTGCCAGCCATTAAAGCTTTGTTAGATTTGCCACTGTCTTAATATAAAAGCCTGGACTGCTGTCCTTTCAATTCATTAAAGTATTTTTTATCCTCAGGTTCTAAGACATTCACACTCATCACATAATGTGAAATGTATCTTCTGTCTAGACCATAAGATATTATTCTCAGCTGATTTTGCTTCAGGACTTTAACAGATTTCCTTTCAGGAATTTAACAGATATTTTTCGACTGTGTACTTTTCTAACTGTGCATCATTGTATGTGCTTTATTGCTTTATTTTGTGCATTTAGCATAGTTGTTGTTGTTGTTGTTTTTCTTTTGAAATTCCCAAATTGATCAACCACTTTTCTAAATATTAGGATGGTATTTGTCTTTCTTAAATGGTTTAATTTGTCTGCAATGTCTGCAATAGAAAGATTTTTCTTTGGAAATCAATGCTACATGACTAGAGAAAACAGAGAAAGGGGCCTGTGGCATTCCCTTTTGCCAAAAAAATTAGAAAACTTCAGCACTCATAATGCACTTGGCTTAGCAGAAATACAAAAATGCTGAAGTACGATGTGTAGTTTTATATCATCTGGCAGACTTTTATTGACAAATATGTGAGGATAACTCAGTGCAGTTCACACTGAAAAAGACTATACATTGTTAGTTTATATACATAACTACCAACAGTGTAATGATACAAAGCTGGTTGAACATCGGCAAAGTTATCCTTTAATGTCTTCCTGCCATTGATGTTCTTTTTAGTCTGTGATGGGTTTACATGTACAAAGCGGTATATTGCTTATGACGTTGTTGTGTGGAGCACTGGCAAATGTGTTGTGCTGATGACTGTTGTATTTGCTGGTGAGGGATGCAAGTTCAGCAAGCATGACACATTTTGGACAGGAGTGGGTGTTCAGCCCACATGGCAGAATGAGTGGAGAGCCTCTGATACAGGCTTTTGTTATTCTGAGTACCAGGGTCTTTGAGAACAACATCATGTTCACATTGTTTTCAAAGGCTTAGATTGTTGTTTGTTAATGTCACAGGTGTAATTGCAGGCTACAATACTTCACACCATTGCTCCGCCATATACTTTTTTTCTGTATTTTACATGTAATATTTGACCAATTATAGTTGACTATACAGAGCACCACTGCTCTTTCAGTGTGCCCCCCAAAATCTATTGAAATTCAAAACTTAGACCTCCAAATAGAAGGGCTGCAAGCTGTTCTTGGTTTTCTAATGCTTTTTCCAGAAAATTGCCAAATTGAAGTTGTTTGCGATGAGAAGAATTGGATGTGGGGTGTCTGCAGATGGACTGACAAGCCACTTTTTTATTTTGTATCACTATTTGTCACACTCAAAATGCAGGAGCAGAAAAAAAGTGGTTGTCATGACAACAGCTGAAAAACAGTCTAGATGACCATTAGTAAGAGGTGCCTAGTAGGTAGTCCATTGTTAGATGCCCCCTTTGACCTGACATAATAACACACTGTATCATGACAATATCCTTAAAAGCCACTTTCATGAGATAACTTATCCAAATGAAACTTATGTAACCCATCAAATAACTACAACTACTTTTTGCCAAATAATGAATAAATAAGCAACATCATATGAGCGAGTGTACTGTTGTTCTGAATGTTGAGGCCAACAGAACAATGGCGAGTGTGATATTGCTTTTATACAACAGCTCAATAAAGGAGGTAATATTGAGTAAGTTGAAGTCAAAGCAGAACTTCTGTGCCTCTATGAGAAACATTCAAGGTGTTTCATTCCTGAATGAATCAATGTGTTTGAACAAGTCAGTGAAGTGAGTGATTCAATGACTCAGTCATAAAGATGGTGAAGTGTATGATTTCAGTGATAAATCAGTGATTCATACTCACTCACAAACCCTGCCATATGTTTTCTTCCTGAATGAATCAATGTTTTCACCAAATCAGTTAAATATGTGATTCAGTGACTCGCTCATAAAGACACTAATATGTTTTGTTTCTGAATTGATCAGTGTGTTTTGAACAAATCAGTTGAATGATTTAATGACTTACTCATTAAGACAAATACTGTTTGTTGCCTGAATGAATCAATGTTTTAACAAATCAGTGGAGTCAATGATTCAATGACTCCCTCATGAAGACAATTAATCATTTTGTTTCCTGAATGACTCAGTGTGTTTTAAGAAATCAGCAGAGTGATTGATTCAGTGACTCACTCATAAAGCTCTCTTCTCTGTACTGAGTTAAGCTTTAACCCTTTCCTATACCAACTGTATGCGTGTGTGTGTGTGTGTATGTGTATGTTAGACCAGTTTATGTGTTTATGTAGTATGTTAGACTAGTTTAAGTGTTTATGTAGTTAATAAAACCTTACTTGTATCACACTTGACGTGGTTCATTGTTTGCTCATAACTGGTGTCACTTAATCATGCAGATTTATGCTACAAAGCTTTTGTAGAATTGTACAGTAAGGAAGTTATTTCCCTTAACCAGGAAATTAACGTTCTTAGAATTGACAAGACAGTTGACCCTGAGAGGTCGGCTAAATATCTACAGCGGATCTAAAATATTAATAATTAATTATAACTAGTTATGATTAATTATTCATATTTCCCATGAGCTGATTCGTTACACCCACCATATATTTTGTTCCTTAATGAATCAGTATTTTTTTAACAAATCAGTTAAATGAATGATTCAATGACTCACTCATAAAGACTGCCATTTGTTTCCTTCCAAAATGAATTAGTGTTTTCAAATTGTTACGGGGCTGACGAGACGTGAGACTTGCGGATCCATGTGCAAGCTTTATTTGATAAAGACAGAGACGTGGTCATACAGCAGGCCTGGGTCAGATGAGGGCAAACAGGTATATGGAGGGCAAAACACAAGAATAGTCCTAGGGGTAGCGCAGGTCGACGATCGGCAGACTGAGTCAAAAGGGGCAAGACGAAAGGGGAGAATCCAGGGAACCAGGCGAAGATCAGAAACCGGGAAGGCTAAGGCTAAGGCTAAGGCAAATGACTAGGGCTAAGGCTAAGGCTAAGGCAACAAACGAGGGCTCTGTAGAGTCGCTATCGCTAGGGGAGTGATAAATGCGGAACAATACTCGGCAGAGGGAAGGGATAAGAGTGAGTGTTATATAGTGAGGGAGTGATATGAAACAGCTGGGTGCAATCAGTGTAAACAGGTGTGTGCAATTCGTGCTGAGTGCAATCAGTAATGCATGATGGGAAATGTAGTCCGGGGTGATGTGCAACAGTGTGTAGTGTGAGAGTCAATGAAATGGAAAGTTCATGGACCGGATTCGTGACACAAATAGTGCAAGCAAATTGAGTTGACTGAATGAATCAATAATTAATTCATAAAGAATGTCAGTTAGCTAATAACAATGTAACAATGTATAAACAATAACAATGGAACCTGCCGAAAAAGTCATACAAACAATGTTATAGAAACACTGTGATACAAAGTCTCTGGCTGTTGGACTATATCTATTAGAGCCAGAGGCAGACTTACCCGTTAGGCAAAGGTATGCGACCGCCTTGGGCCCCCAAAAGCCAAGGGCCCCCTAAAATGCTTTTCATACTGTATATGAGATGTGCATCATGTTTGTTTTAAATGCCGCTTGCACATTTATGAGAAGGACGTATACGCAGTTACTTTTTTGGTTGATATAATCCTTAGGTGTGCAAATGTATAATTTACTTTTCATTATTTTTTCAGTTTCATTTAAATTTGTAGTTAAAATGAAAATACATGTATTTTAAAGTTTAGAATTAGACAGCCTTTGGAGAGTGTATGAGACCAGGCACACAGGCTTACGCTGTTAACTCATCACTTTCCTCGTCAATATAGGCTATATTTTTCACAATTTTCTAATTTTCACTATTTCAAGTTTTTATATGAATTAATCTCTGAAGGGAACTGACTGACTTCAGAAAAGTTTCGATGGCATTTTCATTCTATCTGACAAAGTAGCGTTTATGAGCAGAGTGCTGCTTTGTTTACAGCTGTTACCGGGGAAACCGCTACATTTCTGACGTCCCAAAAGCGCCTCCTGCTGGCAGAGAATGAATGTGCATTTTCAATAATCCAGTCTGTAGTTTTTGTTCAGATCAATGTGAAAATCCACCCACGTAACCCCATTTTAAATTAATATAATAATTTATACTTCTGACTCATCCCTTTTCTTTTAAAAAAATGGTTTAAAGGCTCAATTGTGATGTTTATTACTTTATAATTTATTTTGTTTTTGTGAAAACCTGTATCCCAACTGTAAATCAATTGCTATTTCGTCGTCCCCAACATGAAAGAAAGTCATAATACACTGGACTCAGCTATGGGGCACCATTGTGCAGCAGCAAGCATCACAACAAAAAAAGGATCTTCAAGGTTGATCCAGGTAAATGTGTGTAAATATAGAGCTCCATTCCTATATTTTGCCTGGGGCCCCCAATTCACTAAATCCGCCCCTGATTAGAGCTCCTGAAATGCCACTTAGCTAATCATATTCGAGGACTGGAACTACTTTTTGTCATTATTATGAAAACAATTTCATCTTCTTACATATATTTGTGCACAAATTGCTTTCACAAAACCATAAAGTGGTTGTTTATTAAGTCATGAAAGTGTGTGATCAACAGTATGTAGCCAGTTTGTCAAACTAAACTGAGGCAGAGATTTGTTCAGTCACAAGCACCCGCATTCCCCTTAAGTTGTTCTGCACAAAGACACTATTAGCAGAGTAAACAAGGTATTGCCTTGTAGCAGCAGAGCCAAAAGGCTTGTGATGTTTAGTTGATGTGGAGCTAATCTAACACTGTTTATTCTGACACAGTTTCAGCTGCTTAATTGTGCTTTAGGGAATGGGTGATTCATCCCGTCTCATTACAATAAAGATGTAAACCATTATGCTTTCTCATCCCACAGCCTGCATTCATGCATTCTCACAGCACTCAGAATGATGACTGAATTTGAATTGATTTCCAGTTTGCAAAGTTGGGTGGGTATGTAGCACCCAGTGGGGTTTTCTGATGGTCTCAGAGATGTTCTTTGGTTTAAAAGCTTACGGTGAAGTGTAAAATCTTTTTTTAAATAAATCAAATTCCGAGCATAGCTCGAGTACCACCATTAATCAAAATGTATTATCAGAATGATACAGCATTTTTTTTTTCGTTTTTATTTGAACTGTTGCAGTGGGATTATGCCGATTGTTACGGGGCTGACGAGACGTGAGACTTGCGGATCCATTCGCAGAGCTTTATTAGACACAGACAGAGACGTGGTCATACAGCAGGCATGGGTCAGATGAGGGCAAACAGGTATATGGTGGGCAAAACACAAGAATAGTCCTAGAGCTAGCACAGGTCGACGATCGGCAGACAGAATCAAAAGGGGCAAGACAAAAGGAGTGAATCCAGGGAACCAGGCGAAGATCAGAAACCGAGAAGGCTAAGGCTAAGGCTAATGACTAGGGCTAAGGCTAAGGCTAATGACTAGGGCTAAGGCAAATGACTAGGGCTAAGGCAATGACAAGGGCTCCGTAAGGTAGCTATCTCTAGGAGAGTGATAAACGCTGAAACAATACTCGGCAGCGGGAAGGGATCAGAGTGAGTGTTAAATAGTGAGGGAGTGATATGAAACAGCTGGGTGCAATCAGTGTAAACAGGTGTGTGCAATTCGTGCTGAGTGCAATCAGTGCAATGCATGATGGGACATGTAGTCCGGGGTGCTATGCAACAGTTTGTGTGGTGCGAGAGTCAATGAAAAGGAAAGTTCATGGACCGGATTCGTGACACCGATACTGAATCTTTTCAGGTAAACATGCTGAAGAAACAGTGTTATGGAATAACTACTAACAAACTATATTTTCAATGGTGTGACAATAATTTGATGTAACTAAAGCCTAGTGGATATTTAAAGCCCTTTGATATACCTTTGTGGAAAAAAAGTGCAAACCCAATTCCAAAAAAGTTGAGACACTGTACAAATTGTGAGTAAAAAAGGAATGGAATAATTTACAAATCTCATAAACTTATATTTTATTCACAATAGAATATAGATAACATATCAAATGTTGAAAGTGAGACATTTTGAAATGTCATGCCAATTATTGGCTCATTTTGGATTTCATGAGAGCTACACATTCCAAAAAAGTTGGGACAGGTAGCAATAAGAGGCCGGAAAAGTTAAATGTACATATAAGGAACAGCTGGAGGACCAATTTGCAACTTATTAGGTCAATTGGCAACATGATTGGGTATAAAAAGAGCCTCTCAGAGTGGCAGTGTCTCTTAGAAGTCAAGATGGGCAGAGGATCACCAATTCACCCTATGCTGCGGCGAAAAATAGTGGAGCAATATCAGGAGTTTCTCAGAGAAAAATTGCAAAGAGTTTGAAGTTATCATCATCTACAGTGCATAATATCCAAAGATTCAGAGAATCTGGAACAATCTCTGTGCGTAAGGGTCAAGGCCGGAAAACCATACTGGATGCCCGTGATCTTCGGGCCCTTGGACGGCACTGCATCACATACAGGAATGCTACTGTAATGGAAATCACAACATGGGCTCAGGAATACTTCCAGAAAACATTGTCGGTGAACACAATCCATCGTGCCATTCGCCGTTGCCGGCTAAATCTCTATAGGTCAAAAAAGAAGCCATTTCTAAACATGATCCAGAAGCGCAGGTGTTTTCTCTGGGCCAAGGCTCATTTAACTGTTCTGTGGTCAGACGAATCAAAATTTGAATTTCTTTTTGGAAAACTGGGACGCCATGTCATCCGGACTAAAGAGGACAAGGACAACCCAAGTTGTTATCAGCGCTCGGTTCAGAAGCCTGCATCTCTGATGGTATTGTGTTGCATGAGTGCATTTGGCATGGGTATCTTACACATCTGGAAAGGTACCATCAATGCTGAAAGGTATATCCAAGTTTTAGAACAACATATGCTTCCATCCAGACTTCGTCTCTTTCAGGGAAGACCTTGCGTTTTCCAACATGACAATGCCAGACCACATACTGCATCAATTAAAACATCATGGCTGCGTAGAAGGATGCGGGTACTGAAATGGCCAACCTGCAGTCTAGATCTTTCACCCATAGAAAACATTTGGCGCATCATAAAGAGGAAGATGCGACAAAGAAGATAGTTGAGCAACTAGAAGCCTGTGTTAGACAAGAATGGGACAACATTCCTATTCCTAAACTTGAGCAACTTGTCTCCTCAGTCCCCAGACGTTTGCAGACTGTTATAAAAAGAAGAGGGGATGCCACACAGTGGTAAACATGGCCTTGTCCCAACTTTTTTGAGATGTGTTGATGCCATGAAATTTAAAATCAACTTATTTTTCCCTTAAAATGATACATTTTCTCAGTTTAAACATTTGATATGTCATCTATGTTGTATTCTGAATAAAATATTGACATTTGAAACTTCCACATCATTGCATTCTGTTTTTATTCCCAATTTGTACAGTGTCCCAACTTTTTTGGAATCGGGTTGTACTTATTGTATAAATAATATACTGTAAAAGAATGCACTTGCAGTGGGTATAGAAAAGAATCACCCCCTTTTAAAATAATCACATTTTGTAGCTTTGCAGCCTGAAATGAAGAGGGAGAAAAAATTTTTTTTATCTAGCTGTGGTTTTGCCACAGAGCCTCCCTGGATCAGGACGTCGCTCCAAACTGGATGAAAGCCAGGAGGAAACTGGTCAGAGAGGCGACCAAGAGGCCTACAGCAACTCTGAAGCAGTTGCAGGAATTTGTGACAAAGAGTGGTCATTGTGTGCATGTGACAACAATATCATAAATTCTCCACAAATGTGGCTTGTATGGGAGGGTTGCAAGAAAAAAGCCACTCCTCAAAAAAGGCCCTATGCAGTAACGGCTGAGCTTTGCCAAAACATACCTTGAAGATTCTGAGGCAGATGAGACTAAAATGTAATTATTTGTCCTCAACACCAAACGATATGTCTGGCAGAAATCCAATGCAGCTCACCATCCAAATAACACTGCACTTTAGCTCTGCAGCAGGGGCTGGAGCACTTGTCAGGATAGATGGAAAAATGGAAAAATACCGTCAAATCCTTGAGGAAAATGTGCTGCCCTCTGCCAGAAAGTCATCAATGGGAAGAAGGTTTACCTTCCAACATGACAATGACCCCAAGCACACAGCAAAACTGACCACACAGTGGCTGAAGGAGAAAAATGTCTGTGAATCTGTGAAATGACTTGAAGACTGCAGTCCACAAACGTCACCATCAAATTTAACTGAACTTGAGCAGTTCTGCAAAGAAGAGTGGGCAAATATTGCAAAGTCAAGATGTGCAAAGTTAGTAGAGACAGAGACATAGCCCAACAGACTAAAGGCTTTAATTAAAGCAAAAGGTGTTTCAACAAATACTGACACAAGGGGGTGATTCTTTTTCCAAATCAGTGATTCTGTTTTTTTTTTCTCTCTCTCTCTGTGACATGTTGGTGTTATATCTTTCACTTGGATGTTATAAGTTGCACTGAGTAAATACAGTTGGATAAAACAAAAACTGTGTCCGTCTTCATTTCAGGCTGCAAAGCAACAAAATGTGATTATTTTAAAGGGGGTGATTCTTTTCTATACTCACTGTAAATGTGAACTGTATGTTTGTTTTCAGACATGTAATTGCTTGTTAATGCAAATTATATTAGCTATATAGTTTACATTTATATAAAATTTATATTAAATGCAATTAGCTAAGCTAGAGTGCTTTTTGATCACTAGTAGGACTTAAGTACATATGTATATGCATTTTCATAATACAGTCTTTGATTAATATTATTAAAATATACTGCAGAATGTACTAAAAAGCATTCATGGTAGACTATAATTTACTCAAATGTAATTTCTATTAAAACTTGCATTTAATGTATTTAATATATCATCTTAAAATGTAATATCAAATAACACACTAAAGTTCATATAATCAAGTTCTTTATATATGCTTTAGTATTTCAGTGAACAAATCAAAATAAGTGTACTTCTTTACACCAAACACAAACTAAACAACAAAAGAATATTTAAATATAATGATTTAAAATGTTTAATTTGACATTTACAATAAATAATTATTACAATAAGTAAACTTTTTAAAAGTGTACTTAAGTGTGTTAAGAAACATAACTTTAAGTATACTCAAGTGGCCTTTAATTTCATTAATATATTATATGTATGTTATTTTTTTTTAATATATACTTTTAAGATTTGAAGTACAAGTGCATATTCAATGCAGTTAGGAGCAACTGAGTCTTTTGCGTTTTTGAGTCTGTTATATAGAGTGTTTTATAATTTTATTTAGTATAAATTTATCTAATTAAAAGGATAATGTCCTTTTAAATAGCTTCGATGTATTTAGTAATATATGTTAGTAGCTTGTAGTGTGTTTTACTACTTTAAATGAATAGCCTGGGAAACCGCCGTTTCAAAGAGACTTCTCTAACACTGCCAAGTTGTGACGGCTATGCCGTAAATTCTGGTCTCAGCTGGAGTTCTTCACTCATTCTCACCCCAGGGACAGGGATCCAGGCAAATGATTGACACACGCTGTCCTATTAGCAGAGCCATGCGGAATATAGACAGGTTCTGCTGTTTAAGGATCTGCTCATACAGTATGTAAGAACTCAGAAACATGTGACTTTCTGATCGTTGCTCTCTTTTATCAGTAGCTTCATCTGTTTCAGCATGATAGATGTCTTTTCATGAGTATGTACTTTTCTTTCTTTCTGTGTATTCAGTATGACATGTATTGAAAATATTTAAAATATCAAGTCTTGTGGTTGTAGCTTCGATTCATTCCTTTTTTTAGTCATTCACTTTATTTGTATTATTGGACTATTCACAGGTGACTATTTTAGTGTTTAGTCTACCAGTGACATCACTGATGAGCTCATTAGCTTGTTCAGTTCACCTATGAGATCACTGATCAGCTAATTTAATAGATGAGGTCATGGAGTTTATTAAGTATTTCATCGCCGACAACACCAAGGAAATTACAGATGAGAAAAAAGATAAGGTCACCAACGAGCCATTGATTAAGCCTCAAATAACCTTTGCAATAAGGTCATCTTTGCGGTGTAATAGGTTTCATTATTCAGGCATGGGCTTGAAGTTATGCTTTGCACCCATCATCCCAATAATAACCTCAATAACCCTTGGTGAATGTCTTTTTAAACCACAGGTTTAAAGGTTCGTTTTTTCCTTGAATAGCAATGCAGTGCTCGAAATGAGATTGTTTAGCAAGCATTTATAAACGGAACAGTGCTTACCTCATTAAATATTCAGCTGCTTTGTACAATCTCTGAAAATGTCATGCTGTGTTTGGTTTTATCAGTTTTTGTTGCATTAGGTCCCCCCCCCAATTTGTCAAGTCTGTAATGAGGTAGTTCATATCTTCAAAATAGACCTTTCAGACATTGGGCTCACAAACAAATTCAGCATGATTTGTCTCAAGCAAACAATGAAACTGACACCTCAGAGGCTTTGTTCCATCACAGAGTAAATGTCCATCACAGCTTCAACCCGAATCTAAAAAAGCTCTCTGATGGCAGCATATTCTCAAAATACTATGACAGAGCTGAGCAGAGGTGAGAAGAGTGTCCTCAGGTGTAGTTTGACAGCAGAGCTGAAGAGAGAGTGGATCGGGGATAGTGGTGACACATAGAACAGGATGATGGCACTTATCCAGGCAGGCATGACTCACAAGAGCAGAGCAACAGAATCACTGGCCCAACATCACACCCTCTTATTAAGGGACTACTTTAAAGTCTAGGAAAGGAAGTCAATAATAATAATAATAAATTATTAATTAATAAAAAATGTAAATATTATTATTTTTGTTGTTGTTGTTAAATTGTATAAGTATAATTACAGTGCAGTAATATGGTCCATACTGTATATAATTGTAGAATATAATAATGTGTGTGTTTATGCTACTTATACAACTATATAATAATATTAATAATAATAATAATATTAATAATAGCAATATAAAATGAATATTGTATTTATTATCAAATAATAATTTAATATCTTCTTCTTTAAAATATTTAACATAGCCTAATACTATTATTATATTTATTGTTGTATTATTATAGTAATACTATTATATTACTATAAGTATACAAATTATTTAATTATTATTATTATTATCATTATTATTATTATTGTTGTTATAAGTAGCATAGACACACACACATTTATTATTATAATCTATAATTTTATATCCACCATATTACTGTGCTGTAATTATACTTATACAATTTAACAGTAAGAATAATTATAATAATAATAATAATAATTATTATTATTATTATTATAGCAACAACAAAAAATAATAGCAATAATGTAATTGTATAAGTATAATTACAGTAATTAATACTGTCATTTATAATTAGTATTAGGCTACCACAATACTAAATGATGCACATATATAATGCATAGAATTTATACTACTACTACTACAACTAATAATAACAATAATATTAATAATATTGACTGTGATAAAACAACTATTAATGAATATTGTATTTATGATCAAATATTAAAATTAAATTACATATAAAATTGCTTTTTATAATATACAGGTGCATCTCAATAAATTAGAATGTCATGGAAAAGTTCATTTATTTCAGTAATTCAACTCAAATTGTGAAACTCGTGTATTAAATAAATTCAATGCACACAGACTGAAGTAGTTTAAGTCTTTGGTTCTTTTAATTGTGATGATTTTGGCTCACATTTAACAAAATCCCACCAATTCACTATCTCAACAAATTAGAATACTTCAGAAGAACAATAAAAAAAAATTTAGTGAATTGTTGGCCTTCTGGAAAGTATGTTCATGTACTGTACATGTACTCAATACTTGGTAGGGGCTCCTTTTGCTTTAATTACTGCCT
>NW_015505402.1:1675690-1676465 GCF_001515645.1 Sinocyclocheilus grahami
CGTGGGTCAATGATTGGCAGACAGAGTCACAGGGGCAAGGCTAAAGGGAGAAATCCAGGAAAACAGGCGAAGATCAAAACCGGAGAAAACAGACAAGGCTAAGGCTAAGGCCAAGGCCAAGGTCAAGGCCAAGGCTAAGGCTAAGGCTAAGGCTAAGGCAGGGAAACAAATGAGGGCTCTGTAGTGTAGCTATCTGAGATATGCGCTAAACAATACTCGGCAGAGGGAAGGGATCAGAGTGAGTGTTAAAAAGTGAGGAAGTGATATGAAACAGCTGGGTGCAATCAGTGTTAACAGCTGTGTGCAATCCGTGCTGAGTGCAATCAGTGCAATGAATGATGGGATATGTAGTCCGGGGTGATGTGCAGCAGTGTGTAGTGTGAGAGTCAATAAAATTGGAAAGAGTGACCTCTGATGGCTAGCAGATGGAAGTTCATGGACCGGATTCGTGACAGTCTACTACTAGTGCTGCTACTACTAGTGCTGCTAATATGTGACCCTGGACCACAAAACCAGTCGTAAAGGGATAGTTCACCCAAAAATGAAAATTTGATGTTTATCTGCTTACCCCCAGGGCATCCAAGATGTAGGTGACTTTGTTTCTTCAGTAGAACACAAATTATGATTTTTTTTTAAAACATGCACAGACAAATCCAAATTAAACCGTGACGACACATTGATGTCCTAAGACACGAAATGATCGGTTTGTGCCAGAAACCGGCAAATCATGTTTTTTTTACTCTCATAGATTTTGTTACCATTGCCATGCATTATA
>NW_015505402.1:1677529-1684457 GCF_001515645.1 Sinocyclocheilus grahami
CATTTTTGGGTGAACTATCCCTTTAAGTGTAAATTGAGATTTATCCATCATATGAAAGCTGAATAAATAAGCTTTCCATTGATGTATGGTTTGTTAGGATAAGACAACATTTGGCAGAGAAACAACTATTTGAAAATCTGGAATCTGAGGGTGCAAAAAAATCAAAATAATGAGAAATTTGCCTTTAAATTTGTCCAAATGACGTCCTTAGCAATGATTATTACTAATCAAAAATGAAGTTTTGATATATTTACAGTAGGAAATTTACAAAATATCTTCATGGAACATGATCTTTACTTAATATCCTAATGATTTTTGGCATAAAAGAAAAATCTATAATTTTGACCCATACAATGTATTTTTGGCTATTGCTACAAATATACCCCAGCGACTTAAGACTGGTTTTGTGGTCCAGGGTCACATATTATATTTATTATCAAGTAATATTGTTCTTGTCTGTAATGGATATTAGTATTAGTATTAGTAGTAGTATTAGTATTAGTAGTAGTAGTAGTACTAGTATTATTGGCATGTTCATTTCTTAAAACCTTGTAGTGTTTCAGTATTTCAAAAAGCATGAGGACAGCTCCTCAGGGGAACTGCATTATAAATTGCTCCTTATTCTTACAAATGACACCCATTGCCAAGTTTCACAAAAGTTGGCCTCAAACACTATGGCCATATTTCATTGACAATGACAAGAACATTCTGTAAATGCACAATTAATAATAGTCAAGGACAAGAGACTTAGTAGTTACAGCCCTGAGTGCATAATGCACTCGACCGCCTTACACAGGACCGTTTCTAGCCAATTTGACGCCCTAGGCGAAATCTCTATTGCCCCCCAATTATATATATATATACTGTATATAGTATAACAACACTAATTTGTGGAGATTCAGCGCATTGAGTTCCACAAATCTGAATGCATTATTTGTAAATTGACTGTTAAGATAAACATTTTGCACAATTTATTATCTGTAATATCATTGTGTTGCCACTAGATGCTGTATAAGCCTATGTAACAATCTCTAGTAGCTAAGACATTGCACATACAGTGGGGAAAAAAAGTATTTAGTCAGCCACCAATTGTGCAAGTTCTCCCTCTTAAAAAGATGAGAGAGGCCTGTAATTTTCATCATAGGTATACCTCAACTATGAGAGACAAAATGAGAAAAAAAAATCCAGAAAATCACATTGTAGGATTTTTAAAGAATTTATTTGCAAATTATGGTGGAAAATAAGTATTGGGTCAATAACAAAATTTAATCTCAATACTTTGTTATATACTTTTTTGCCCCACTGTAATTTACACATAAATCACACATAAATTAATTTTATTACATTTGGATTTGGATGCATGTTTAGATATTATCGATGGCTACTTTTTTGTCTTTATCTGTTAAAAAAATGTGTTGTCGTTTCTTGAAACATTGATTTAAAGTGTCAGTTATTGCATTATTATTTCAGTCAAACCCTTTGTTACCCCAAACTACATATAAAAGCTTGATCAGTGGCATAAAAGTAACCAATGCAGCTACTTAATCCTTTGCTACTCGTTAAGGTGTGAACGTCCCCTTTAAATAATGTGACGCTCTGCCCTCTATGACACTGTTCCCATTAAGCGCTGTTGGAAGTGAATGAATTGATTCAGCATTTCGACACCTCCGTAAGGATGCATTTAACTCGACAAAGCGGTCTAATAAAGGATGTATTGATCTCGTGAATTAGCGAATTTTACTATACAAATATTTTTTAATTGAATGTTAAAGTTTATATGGGAATATTACATGACACGCTGATAATTTAAAAATGCATTGGCACAAAAAACGCGCACCTTTTAGACAAATCTCGCAACATGATTTATCAAGTGCCACAAATACTGCCTAAACAAAATACTGATTGTGTGCACTTTATTTACTGTACCAATATTTTAAATTGGCCTTTGAACCTAACTTTATTGCATGGCAAAAAAAAAAGTGTTACCTTGCCAAAGCACTGACAGAGCCCACTGATCTAATGGCGTTGTTGAGGGCTCCAAATGCAAACTTTGCATGCAACAATCAGGCAGCACTCTGATCCAGTGGCATACAGGCATCGTCAGATTGACAGTACTCTCGCCCAATAATGGGGGATCCAGTGGGGGCGGCAGTCATATTTCAGGGTGACCGTGCCACTCTTTATCACAACCCTGCTAAAAGTGCCAGTACTTGCACTCATTGGCGCCCCTTCAGCTGGTGGCGCCCTAGGCGACCGCCTAGCTCGCCTATGCCTAGAAACGGCCCTGGCCTTACATGTAGATCAAATCCAAGTGGCCTCTATCAAATAGCAGCTAGTTAACTTCATCTGCACCTAGTGCTCAAGGCCTGGGCGTGTTTTTAGTCCCAGTGATCATCAGTCATAAGTTTACTTTTCTTTTGAAATTCACATCCCATAAAACATGCATGCATTTCATCATTTTTGATGTCTTGGGGTTGTTTTAATGAGACAGTGACACCAGCACTACATTTCAAAGCACTGATACTGTCACCGTTTGTCAGCGCCCTCAAACATTCCCCATCTGTCTCAATGCTGGCAGACCTTACAATTTCTTTTTCCAGCACTTTTTTTTCTCTCACTCTCTACTACACTGAATGCACTATTTCATCTGAGCTAGGATGTCTATTTGTTTTGCTCCCATTTTGTTCTCCGGGTAAATTTACTTTCTCAAGTCGTATATCTCCCTGATCCTGCTTGCAAACAATATTTCTCAGGTTTTATTGCCTCAGTCTTTTCGGCAGAATCAAACCTGACAAGCTTGTTACACTTGCAGCAGCAACAGCATCTATCATAGAGATAAACTATAATCTCTAAAATAAGTTTCTCACTGTGTGTGTTGTTTTTTTTCTTTTCTTTTTGACTGCCAGATGAAGTATTGCAGGTGCTAGGGTTGTTTATCTGAGGATGAATTATTAAAACGTGCATTTTCAGAAGGAAGAATGAAAAAACACTAATCTAGGGACAACAGGCATAACCGAGCACTGGAGTAATTCCTCTTGGCTGCTCTTCTGTCACACTTCACCGACAGCAGCCTAATGGTTAATCATCTAGGGCTCTGAAACAAAAGTTGCACTTTTAGTTTAAGCAGGGGCGACCCAGAAACCATCTTAAAATCACAGTTCCGCTTTATCACCGCTGGGTCTTTGAGCGAGGTGCTTAACCCCATTTAACACCTCAGCAATTGTCACTGCAATTAGTGTACCTGAAAACAACACTAAATGAAAAAAAAGCTACTGATGGTAAGAAAATAAGATCAATTCAAAGTTAACACACTTTCTCTCAAACTAAAGAAATTCAGTTAGATTTGTTTCTCTCCAATAAGTAGAACAAGCCCTTTCCACTCAGGGTGTTTTATAGCTGCTGTTTCACATGATCAGTCTCTGGCTCCTGTGTGGATTCATGCAGATCCATCGCTTAAATTCACAGGGTCGAATCAAAATTAAGCCCATGGCAGTCACAAATCCTAGGACAACATTCCCGGTCATTGGATTAATACACTATTTGAGTAGTATATGAGTCTCTTATGTTCACCAAGGCTGAATTTATTTGATTAAAAATACAGTAAAAGCTGTACTATTGTGAAAGATTATTACAATTTAAAATAGCTGTTTTCATATTTTAATATATATTAAAATGTCATTTTTTCCTGTGATGCAAAGCTGAATTTTCAGCATCATTACTCCAGTCTTCAGTGTCACATGATCCTTCAGAAATCATTCTAATATGCTGATTTACTGCTCAGGAAACATTTCTTTCAGGATTCTTGGAATAGAAAGTTCAAAAGAAGAGCATTTATTTGAAAAAGATCAAGTTAAAGACACATATAAGGACTTTTGTTAGTTTTGTCATTATTTGATGCTTATTACCCTAGTAAAAAATCCTATGCCATAATATTTTTTTTAAATACATTTATTTCATACTAAGTATACTGTATAGAATACGATCAGTATTGAATAAAGCGCTATACAAATAAAGGTGGCTACTTCAAATCCATTAACATATTTATTGACATATCATTTAGGACTTACTGATATAAAATTGTAATTCAACTTTATTTGGAGTATTTCTTTATTGCACAATGCACATTTCTTAATATTATGCCTAAAATGCATAATATCGTTTTATAATAAACTACTATAAAATAGTTTTAATATCACTATTAATAAAGATTGCATGATCTCTGTATAATAGCAGTCTTTAAATGTACAATTGCAGGGTATTTTTATTAAGCACGAAATATGTAAATGTATTTGTAGTATACTTATAACACAAAATAAATGTATTTCAAATACATTTTAGTATACTTTTTTCAAAGGGTAAAGATATATGTGTTATACTGAGCCTCCTAAGAGGACATGGTGATGAGAAAATAATATAAGATGGAGGAAAAATGTTTATTCGTTCTCTCACAGAAGTATTGTTCCCCTGAGAAACTTTGCATTCGCTCGCAAAATCACTGAAATATAGTTTTTCTTCCCACCTATTATTATTATTACCATCTCAAAACTTTTGTGAGTGGATGCAAAGTTTCTCAGAGAAATGCGATAATTTTGCAATAGAACACAAAAGTTTTGCGAGTGAAAGCAACACCATTGAAATATGATTTTCTCCCATGTCATTTTATTTTCCATCACCATGGCCTGTATAGGTAGAGAATATATGATTTCTCATTCTGAAATTCTTGTTTACTAAGAACACATCCAATCAAAGTAGCATTATCACCATGTGCTACTTCAAAACAAAAGATGGGACAAATATGAATTTAAAATTCGAAATAGGCTATTCTTTCAGTTCACCATTTTATCATATTTGCATTATGATAAACACAAACTTAAACAAGAAAGAAAGAGATCTTCAAAACGGTACTGGAATGACTTTGGTGTCTTATAAAACCAAGAACTTTCCTTGGCTTTATAGCCTGCTGCAGTTATGAATGTGTTATGGAGACTGGTAAATTATGTTTTTCATCTCCTCAAGGTTGATCAGGACATCTGTCAGGCATGAGGAAAGCTTTAGCGGTGTTTTTGTCAACACATTCCCTTGTGACATTTAGATTGCATATCAGATTTTACAATTTTACACATATTATGATTAGAATGTGTGACTTCAAACACTCTCGCTCTGAAAACTAGATATTATCTCTAGGTCAAATTGATTTACAACTATTTGAAGCAGCATGTTTTCTTGTTTTTGCATTGGATGACATTTTCATTGTGACAGCTTGGTCCATGTACGTTTTGATAGTTTGTTTTTCAGTTTGAAATGAAATAAGCAGAAACGAGAAAACGGCGAAATCTGAAACTTGTTGTTCCTCAGTTCTGTTCAATAAAATAATAGTCCTCTGCTGCTATAGCAGTACCGATTCTTATGCTGTACAGGGCAGGTCCTAGATTGGGCTTTCTTCTCTGCATCCTAGAGAAGAAGGATTTCACAGAAAATATTTATTTCAGAGATATCAATCTGCACCCAGCCTGTTTTATTTAGATGTGTGGAGTTGTACGATTTCTGTGACGGTTAAGTTTAGGGGCGGGGTTAGGTGTGGTCCTTCGTTCGAATTCCTACGAATTTGCCACCTTGTAAAATATGTACGATTTTTCACAAATCGTAAGCATGTTTGCTCAGAATGACTTTGTTCTCCACGTCATTTAATGTTGATCGAATGTCTAATGAATGACTAATATAAGTAACATTTATAAAGAAACTTTATTTCTGTTAAATTGTCGCTCTTTTATGTAGAGATCACAAGAAAACAAGAAAAATCATTCATGCAGAAATCATGAATGGCCTCTTAGGGCTTCTGCACTTTTTGTAGCATCCAAGCAAAAAGAAAGGCCTTGACTGAACATTAATGTGCTGTACTTCACTTCAACACCAACGTAACAGCTAAACAGAAAAGTTATCGAACTAGACTGAAATAGACTTTACCATGCCACAATTATTATGCACTATTGCCACTTGTTGGGAAATAATGACGTACATGGAGATGACGTATGTATCAGGCGTCTTGTAAGGCGACATACGTAGTTCAGACGTACTTAACACACATCAATTTAAAAAAAAATCTCACATACGCCACCATCAATGATTGATTCCTACTGTGACATCGCTGCAGGACTGTCGTCTGCGGTCCCTATCAATCTCATTCAAAAATCAAAAAGGCTGCTCCTTCTCCTTCTTCTGCTAAGCATTAGATCTGGCACATTTTGCACGTCATACTTTGATGTCATACACCAATCGGTCTGCGCAGCGCTGCTTCAAGCTGAGCACACCTCTTATAATGTTAGGCGAGGGATCATGCTCAGTGGCTCCAGTGTGTCATCAAGACATGATTTCAGCCTCGTCATTGACATAAAATATCAAATTGAAAAATAAACTATCAAAACGTACACAGACCCAGCTCCAGTTGCTGCATAAATAACCAGTTGTACGGTTTAAAAATAAAATGCCTGAAAAGAAAGATACTAGAGAATTTTTTGATGCTGTATGTGGTTTCAGCTGTACGCTATTGCAGTAAATTGCATGCAAATCCCCAGATCAGAGATCCCTGCATATCTATCATCAGAGACATGATTAAAAAAGTGTTTTATTTGTCACATAATCGCTGTTTAAGACATTTCTCTTTTGTTGTTCAAATCAAAGCCAGTCCAGACTTTTGTTGTCTAAAAGAAACTGTGATACTCTGACCAGTGAGTGACTCTCAAAACATTTAGTCCACCAACTATGATTTAATGTGTCAGAGATGTGACCATGAAAATTTACTTACAGTATACTGTTGAAAAATATGACAGAAAAAAATTGTAATGTTACAAATAGTTTCTATTTAAAGTAAATTGTGTTTTTTCCCATTCATCAATAAATAATGAAAAATATGTATCACAGATTCCACACA
>NW_015505402.1:1687407-1692646 GCF_001515645.1 Sinocyclocheilus grahami
CTTTTGCTTTGTATTCATGCTCTTAGTTTAGTTTCCTGTCATGTGTTCCTTGTTCCCATGTGATCATGTCATGTGATTCCCTTGTCTGTGTTATGTTCTGATTGGTTCCTTGGTTCATGTGTCCTGTCTCTCATTGGTTGGTTCTTGTCATGTGACCTGTATTGTTTGCTATAAGTAGCCATCATGTTGCCATTGTCTCTCGTCGTGTATTGAATGTATGTAACCTGCTGTCATTGAGTCTAGTCTGTTCCATGCCAAGTCAAGTCTGTTCAAGTCATGTCTGTTCAAGTCAACTCTGTTCAAGGCCAGTCTCTGTGTGGATTATGTTTGGATTTTGGATTTCACTCTGTTAAATAAAACTGCACTTGAGTTCTTCAACTTGCCATTCAGTGGACTACTCATTACAGCTATATTAAAATACAAAACAGTTATCCTAAATTGTAATACTAATTCACAATCATTTTGTTTTTAATGTATTTTTCATATCAAATAAATGCACCTTTTGTGAGCATAAGAGAATATGTGAGCATATTCTTTAAAAAACAAAAAAATCCTCCCGGTCATACTGAAAAATTTTAATTAAGTCATTAATTACATTATTTACCACCGTTATTTTTCTGTGGAACAGCAGGATTTTTTTAATAGTTTTTACAAAGCTCTTTATTTACAGTGATGTTGTAAATGTTCCAAAAAAGGACACACACACACACAATAATACAATTATTGTAAACTATCATGAAAGTATCCATGCTGAATGTCTGGTGTGCTATATAGTCTTCTGAAGTTATAAGATTTTGTTTAAGGAACAGACTTCCCTTTCCTTTCTATCTGAACCTAAATGTGAGATCGATGGGAAATTTTAATGAAGAAAAAAATACGGTTTTAGAGCAACTGAGTAAATGTTTTAAAAATATATATTAGGCCTACTATTATTTGAGACTTTCTGGATGATGACACCATATTTCACTTATGCTTGTGAAGTCACTTCATGTTGTTGTTTTTTGTTTGTTTGGTTGGTTTTTTTAACTTTTTGTGCTTTAATAAATCACTAATAACCCAACTTCTTCAACCCAGTGGTTGGGTCTTCATATTTCTGCTCTCACTTAGTCGAATCTTCAAGGTCACACTCACACCCTCCAGTCTAGTTGGCATGATGGACGCACACACTGCATGTCAATTAACAATGCGACATTTCGCTCCACCATGGGATGTAATTATGGATGCTTGCAGGATGTGGAGTGAATTCTGAAGCCTGGCAGGACTTTAACCGTTGCACTGTAAAAACTCACGGATGGCATGATCGCTTCAGCTATAAACGGCGACGTATTGTCGTCATAATAGGAGGGGTTAGATGCAGATGTTCAGCATTCAGCCTCCATCCATTGAGAAGGGTTTCATTACACACCAAATAAAGCTCCCCAATCCTCCCCCATACTCACTTTCTGACGCCGTCAGACAGCATATGCTTTCCCATCAATAAACATTTCACAATTAAGTGGAGTGTTTGTACATGTGTCTGTGCATTTGTTGATCCATTTTATCATTAGAAACGAGGGTCATTGTCAGTATCATGGATCATTTCACCTTGGATTATTGTATAAAGTAGAATAAATGTGTGAATGTCAGCATGGTGACAGGTATTATAATGAGAATATGATAATCTGTGACTCTCTTTATGCAATCAAATACATTAATTTGACAGACTCATTTGAATAATTTGCCACTGATGCTTTGTTTTGAGCAAGACATGACCAACAAGTGAAATTTAGTGTTTCTAATTCTCTTGGTATGTGCTGAAAATTTGGCCTCCTCGCTCTCCTTTTGATTTCTCCAGTTTCTTCAATACCGAGACATGCATCTTTCCTTGAGAAATCATTTTGTTCTGGTTTAAAGGATAAAAACAGAATGTCTAATTTTGTAATGTCAAAAAAAGTAGCTCATTAAACAAAACAGAAATACTATACTGCCCTCTGCTGCTGCTGACATAGTAAATGCACAAGAGCTCCATCAATAGCGCAGCATTCTTATGCATGTTATAATATCTGTGAGCACTGCTAACTCAAATTATTATTAAGCATCTTTGTTCGCAAGTAAGAGTAATTTACAAATTATATGTTACGACTTAATATTAATATAAACATAATAGGTCCGTACAAGTAGAATTCAACATGGACTGTTATTTTAAACAGATGCTTTCATATTGTGAAATATTATTACAACTTAAAATAACTGTTTTCTGTTTGAATATATTTTAAGATGTAATTTGTTCCTGTGAATTTTCTGCATCATTTCCCAGTCTTCAGTCTCGAAAACAGTTGTGCTGCTTAATATTTTTGTGGAAACAGTGATGCATTTATTTAAAACAGAAATTTTTTAACATTAAAAAGTCTTTACTGTTATTTTTGATCAACTTAATACATGCTGAATAAAATTATTAATTTATTTTTCTTTTTCTTAAAAAAAAAGATTCAACCATTCTGACCATCAGAAGAATCCTAAATGGCATATCAAGTGGTTTTCCTTTTTTGCAGTGGTACAAGGTAAATCTAAATGGTAAACTGTGTGCTGCAGTCTACATTATTGTCTCTGACTGGACGCAAACTGTCACCTGGAAAAGAAAGAGCAGGTGTTGAAAATCACTGGGCCAGTCTTCCCACCACCATACTTCAAAACCAAATGGTACGTAAGTAAGCCAGATTAATTTTGAAAAGCAGCACTCCTTCATTCTTCAGTCTATTTCCCATTAATCATCTGTTTTATGTTAATCGTGTTTTATCTACAACTTCGAAAAATAATTTTTATAGAGGAATCAGAATTGGGAATTGGCTAGAATCAAACATGAATGTTGGTGCACAACATGTGTGCATGACCTAATCGCCAGGGCGCAGCTGCAACACAAACTCAGACTGTTTTGTGGTTGCATTCATAGATTGTAATCTAAATGAATAATCAGTGGTTGGTGCCCCAAAGTCTCTCATGCAGCTGGGGCTCTATCCTGCCCATCATCTCACTATGTGTGAAGCAGAATGTAAAGACACACAGCACTACAATGAGTCACATCTCACGCCAGCACTCTCAGAGATACGGCTGGCATCCAGCCTGCCTCCCCCCCTTCCCCAAACCACACACTATTCTGGGCCGCGATTAAGCCTCACACCTCCATCAATGGGGAAGTGTGGGCAATGTGGGACATGATCATCCTGAACCAACTATGTGGGAGTAGACATGAGAAATGGAAGCAGGAGAAACAGAAAGAGCAACCTTTCTTATGACTCACACCATGTTACTGAAGTTTGTTGTTATGTTGGCTCCAGTTTGGTTTGCAAATTATCTGTAATCTAGGCCTACTGCTTTCTAAATGGCTGTTGAAACATAAGGCCACTTGCAAAGTGTATTAAGATGGTGTGATCCTGAAGTGTTTTGGTAAACCAAGAGTTGTATGGTTCATCTCAAGTATTATATTGTAAACTTTTAAGAAATTACCTCTTGGGTTCACAACTTGCCTCATGTTACTTTGAGGCCACAGTTCAACACCATAAACACTGGCTTACAATAAGCAATCTGATATCACATGCATTTACTCTCAAACATACTGAGGTAATCACAAATATTGTGAATACTTATTAAGATTGAATATCTTAATACTTGAATACTTGTATGGTCAAAAAATACTATGGAAGCCAGTTGGAACCAAAACTGGTTGGTTACAACATTCTTCAAAATATCTTCTTTTATGTTCCACAGAAGAAAGAAAGTCATACAGGTTTGGAATGTAAAGGGTGAGTAACTTATGAGAGTTTTTGAGTGAACTATCATTTTAACTCTCAAAAAGATACAAAAGCTGTCACTGAGAAGTTGTGTAAGTGAGTTGGTATGCTTCCCACAGCTGTATCAGTTCCTCAAGAAATGTTCCTGTTATTATATTTGGATATGTTCATAATGATCACATGTCGGGTATGAACTGACTTTGAAAGCACACCAGATGGCAGTGTCATACAAACACAGAGATCAAATTCAGTGTATTTTTATTTATTTATTTATTTAATATTTATCTTCGTTCATAACTTCATTTTATTTTTCTATATGTCATTTTGCCTGTTTATTTACTGAGCTCACTTGGACTGATGACAGACATTTAACAGTATAGGGTAACGGTTCACAGGGTCTATAACTGATATGAGTTTATGAATCTCTCAGCAGCACACTAATAACCAGTCCTATGACATTATCAGGGGTGCAAAGTACTTGAGTAATTATGTCATTTAAAAAAGAATACTTTACTCCATAACACCTTTCTATAAATATATTTAAATGTAAAACATCTATAAAAATCTGCTTTGATACGTTTCAGTTGATAGTTTTCAGGACAGAGATTTAAGTTTAACATGATTTGACTCAATCATGTGTGCATCAGAGAGAGGGAAAATCTTTATCAGCCATTTTCAAAAGCTAGGGAAAAAGGCCTACAATTGAATGTGAAAAGTTTATTTTTTTCTTCATTAACACAAAAATACAAGCTTTTGATAAGATACTTAGACTTTTAATCAAAATACATTTTGACACATTTTCCTTATACAGTGGGCTATAATATCACTTTTTTTTACACCTCTGGGCATATATGTGCATGTCTGCGTGTAGACGGTTGTTTACGTTTATCTTTCAGAATAAGATATTATATGAATTACTATATGAATTACTTTTATTACGTTTCACTTCGATGTGGTGTCAGTTGTTGTGAAGGGTTAACACAACTTAAACACAATAAGAGCGGCCATCTTTACCCGCTGGAACAACTGCTACTCCAGTAAAGAAAGAAACTAAATGTCCTGTCGGGATTTTATTGTATTCTGGATGTGTCATCAAAGGGAACACGTTTAATTTGGAAGCCAAAAAACGGTAAGATATTTATCCAGTTTTATTTGTGTATCTATAAAATGTATCCTAACTGCCGAGCGCGTGAGTGAATGACACTCCAGTCATTGTAATACATTGAAAGTGACACTATATGAAATACCTGCGCGATAATTCAGAATAATGAGTCATAAACTTACTCGTATGTACTCTTTTGGTGAAGAAAAAGTACACACTTTTGAGTGTGTAGTAGAAGAGTAGGCAAGCTTTGGGACATACTAACAGGTCACACAACTGCTCTTTAACCCAGCAGGGACTGGCGCTCTCTCTGGCAGCTGCCACTAGTCGTTTCTGCCAGCTGCCAGAGTTCGAGGCAGCTGCCACGGTC
>NW_015505402.1:1696837-1698025 GCF_001515645.1 Sinocyclocheilus grahami
CAGAAACTATTCTGCCGTATTATGTGATAAAAATGAAAAAAAAAAGTGTTTGTAGTACAGGAAACGACCAGTGGCAGCTGGGGATGCCACCGGAAGTGGCGCTGCGACCTGCCGCTGCCAGGATTTGCGCTTGCTCTCTCCTTTAACGGACGCACACACGCACCCTGACACTGTAAACTGGCCTGTCAGTCATCTTGTCACAGTTGACATCCTCCACATTTCATTTCATTTAACTTCCTACCATACTGGAGAGAAAATAAGTAGCTCGTTGATCTGCCAGTCGCGGGTCTTTCATGCTGAGAACTCTGCTCATATTTTCTGCATAATGATGCATTTAAAAGTTAACGACCAAATGGATGTTTATAAAAGTTCACATTGCTGTTGCAGATTAAATATAACACGGATAACAATAAATAAATATTTGTTACCAGGTTAAATGTTGATTATTAGTAACTCAAACCCATTTTTGTAAACCTCTACCTAACCGTCGATTGCGCGCATCCGCCACGTTTGTAGTTTTTCTAACGCGTTTTATTCGTGTTTGTAGTTCTGGACCGAATCCTTCGCCAAAGCGCAATGTATTGTGGCCAATTTTAGCCATTAGAGTGTGCACGGATCTACACTTCAAAAATCGACCTGAAATAGTAGACCATCCGGGGACTTTTGGCATACTCTTTTCAGCATACTATGCTTTGGGGACACACTTATTCTAATCTCACATACTATTTAGAATGGATAGTATGAACATTGGGACGCAGGGTCAATGTATTTATGTATGTGTGTGTTTGTGTGTGTGTGTGTGTGACCCTGGACCACAAAACCAGTCATAAGGGTCAATTTTTTGAAATTGAGATTTATACATAATCTGACAGCTGAATAAATAAGCTTTCCATTGATGTATGATTTGTTAGGATAGTATTTGGCTGAGATATAACTATTTGAAAATCTGGAATCTAAAGGTGCAAAAAAATCAAAATATTGAGAAAATCGCCTTTAAAGTTGTCCAAATGAAGTACTTAGCAATGCATATTACTAATCAGAAATTAAGTTTTAATATATTTACAGTAGGAAATTTACAAAATATCTTCATGGAACCTTAATATCCTAATGATTTTTGGCATAAAAGAAAAATCTATCATTTTGACCCATACTATGTATTTTTGGCTATTGCTACAAATATACCCCTGC
>NW_015505402.1:1698754-1701298 GCF_001515645.1 Sinocyclocheilus grahami
GATAGCTTCAAACTCAAGCATAACAAGCTCAAGCTGGTTATGTACTTGGTCAAATATTGATTTCGGATCATTTTTAACAAAAAAAAGTTACAGACTGCAGTTTAAGTATTACTAATAACATGGGATGATGTCTGGTCAATAAGTGTTTTTTTTAATTCATGTAAACGTATTGTATAAATATCAAATTTAAATGTAATCTTAATGTTAATTCTACATACATTTACATATATACATCTAAATGTTAATTTTAAATCTCCTCTCATCTCAAATTTTCATTAATGTTAATGATTTCAAAAACTATCAGCAGATTAATCTTATTTAGGCCAGTTGTTCCCCCAACCACCATTCAACCTCTACATTTACACTTGAATTAAATTTTGATTGATTGCATGGGTACCATACACTTGTACAGCGCAAACATTCAAAGAGAATTCTAACAAAAAATGTGCAAGTCATTTTAGATTAATGCATTTGTGTGTGTCGCTCCAACTCAATAGGTGTGAGGTCACAGAGTGCACTTTGAGTCGAATATTTGTTACCATAAACAAGTGAAACAGTCTTGATAGTTCATTAAAATGTTGTTAAGCATGCACACACTCATGGCATTATGGGTGTGTCTGCAAGGCAGCATTGTTGAGCGTCCCCATGCAGCGACCTTTAGCTTCAGTGTAATTTGTGTGGAGGTGTGGTGCCTGAAACACTCCCAGTGTTTACTGCCACAGGCCTGACTAATTAGTCTCTACTGCAGGTAGAAAAAGTTTCATTAGGCCGGTTTTATGCCTAAATATAGTCTCAACCGTAAGCCACCTTTTCTTGCAGTATTGAATATATTCACTAAATTCAGTTTGTCCTTTTGACCTACAATGTTGCTGTACACTTACAGTATATGCACTGTTGTTGTGTTTCTGTTTATTTGCCGTCACTGTTGTCAAGAGACCATGACAACCACCCAGGACTGGATGAACCAGATCGTTATTATTGATATTTAATTAAACTTGTCATATTAATGGAAATATGTCAGGCAAACCAGACAAACAGAGTTGTCAAAAATAGTGAATGTGTGTTATGATTTAAGAATAATATTTGCAAGCAGCTCTTAAACGGCAGAGCCACATGTTTTTATTGTTTATCCGTGCCAGTTAGCCTGCATAGCATCAAATTCCAACTTATTTTCACAGCTTCTCGACTCACGTTTTGGATTTAATCTGATGATAATGATCAAATATTATAATCTGAACAACATAGTCCTTTCTTGCCTAAATATAGCTCATGCTATGGACGTTGACTTGAAAAATAAAGCATTCTTTATTGATGACAGGCTGAATTTTACCCACCGCAGGTGTCAGTTCACCACAGCATATTTCACATACATGTGTCTTTCCTCAAACAGCGTGTGCTGAAAAGATGAGTGGTGTGGACTGTTCCCTGTCTGTGAATCAATTTAAAGGAATTCTGACTTTGTGTAAAACAACAGCCCGTGTTTTGATACTACCTTCCATCATCTGGTCAATGTCCACATGTCTACAGTTAAGACAGGACCTTTAGAATACAGCAGGACTTGAAAGCTGTAGGTCCTGATATTTATAGTGGCTGTAAGCATGATGTGTCCCTGGTGGTCTGGACATTGTTTTCTTAGTCTGCTGTGTCACCTGTTTGACTTTAAGTTTGCGGCCTCAGAGTTGTTATCGTTACCTGTTATCATCGGGTAAATGTTATTTTGTGCATTAGAACTGTAGTTTGGAAATGTAAAGTTCACAAATAAGAATGAGGTCATTGCTTAAGTAGATATCACTGTTCCGTTAAACTAAACATCTTCCTGGCTTTTTGAGTTCATATTTCAAACAGATGCCTGGTGAAAAGAGAATCAGGACAAATAACTCTTCTGCCCTCTCTGCTCACATGACACAATAATATTCCACTGAGATGTCATGTGATGCCACCTCACAGGCTTTGATGCTGATGAACCAGATTCATATCCATGCTCAGGTGTCCTTAGATCAAAAGCCGTCGACATAATTAGTAATCAGCACTGCCAACCAAAATTTAAGCCTCTCAAACGGTCAACGAACTTGCGTGGAATGCGTGGATAAAGTTGCACGAAATTACTCATTGGGTTGCGCCTGTTTTCCTCGTATATCTGTTCTCTCTGAACCACCTTCAATATATTACAGAATGGAAAAGTGTAGTTAGCATGTATTGTTACATTTTATAAATATTGTCTGCCAAATCAAAACCACGTGGTGCAACCTAATGCAGAAGCATGCAGGGGGCAAAAAACATAAAACAGGAAATGGTATCATAAAAGTACCCTCATGACTGAGTGTCAAGGTCAAGAAGTTTCTTAAATTATTAGATGATTTTATTGCATGGCAGGGTTCAGGTTGCAAAATGTTATGTGGTGTGACTCCCCCCCCCCCCAAAAATATAATGTTTTTTTTTTTTTTTTTTTTTTTTGTTTTTTTTTTTTTTTTTTTTTTTTTTTTTTTTTTTTTTTTTTTTTTTTTTTTTTTTTTTTGAGCTTTTTTTTTTTTTGGGAGGGGGGAG
>NW_015505402.1:1701806-1712170 GCF_001515645.1 Sinocyclocheilus grahami
TGTGGTGTGACCCCCCCCCCCCCAAAAATTATGATGTTTGATTTAATATTTACGGTATTTGTAATTAAAAAAAATTACCTTGAAGAATATATTTAAAGGACTAGTTCACCCAAAAATGAAATGAAATGAAAATGTACTCACCCTCAGACCATCCAAGATGTAGATGGGTTTGAAGAAATGTAGCATTACATCACTTGCTCACCAATGGATCCTCTGCAGTGAATGGGTGCCGTCAGAATGAGAGTCCAAACAGCTGATAAAAACATCACAATAATCCACAAGTAATCCACACCACTCCAGTCCATTAATTAACATTGTGTGAAATGAAAAGCTGTGTGTTTGTAAGAAACAAATCAATCATTGTGGTTTTTTAATTTCAAGCCATTGTTTGTGATGTAATGCTACATTTCTCCAAATCTGTTCTGATGAAGAAACAAACTCATCTACATCTTGGATGGCCTGAGGGTGAGTACATTTTAGGCAAATTTTCATATTTGCGTGAACTGTTCCTTTAAAAACTTTTTTGAAAATAATGATACACTCACATGTATTCAAGATGTAACAAAAAATATGTTGTTATTTTTTACTTTATGGTTATACCACATGGAATTTTACAGTCATATAATTTAAACCTTTGCTGAAAATTTAAATCTTAAAATAATGTGGAAAGATATGAAAATGAAATATAAAAATAACCAGCATGAATACACAGAGTAGGCACATAGATTTTTAAAAGATTTTTCTCATTATTTATCTTGAACACTATTTTGTTATTGACCCAGCTGTCACTGTTCCAGTTTGTTTTTGAGTAGGAGCTGTAGCACTGATATCTGGTGTTGATATGTTTGTTTACCCAAAAAGAACATGAAACCGCTTATTTCATTACTCTGGCCATTGTACAAAATGATCAACAAGTTTATGTCATTGTTTGCCACATTGTTGCTTGATGAAAATGGTAAGTGATCATAAATCAGACTGCCAAACATCTGCTGTTCTGAAAAAGATGCGTGAGGTTTGTGATAATGTAAGTTTCACAGTAAAACCTGTTAAAAATAGTAACTGCATGTCTTACTAATTGGGTTGAACCATGGTAAGTAGATTATGAGAAGTAATTGTATGGTCACAGCTTTTAAAATGCATTAAATCCTTGATGAGCATTACTTTTAAGTAAATCTGCGTCTTTTGGTGGATTGATTTAAATTCAGTCTAATAGACCCCATCAGTTGAAAGCAGGCTATTTTGAATTCTGGTTTATTGATCCCTCGCTACTGACTCCCTGTGCTGGGCCAATGGCATGAGGGGAAGTGGGAGCCGTGTGCGCTGTGCTCAGGAACAGCCTCTTGGGAATTAGCTGGCTTTCTGGGAAAGTTAAAATGTGGGATAATTTTTGGGAATGGTGAAGGAATTTTCCCCCTTTTCTTTCCTTTCCTCACTCAAGCGGGTCTCACAGTGTTTTCTTTGTGCTGACTCCTGATGCCTGCATTCTCCTCGTGCACATGGAAAAGCATTGGAGGGGTTTCTTTTTTATTTCTGATGCTTATTCTGGCCGGTCTCACAGCTATTTTTAGCAGCACAGCTGACCCCCTCCATTTTACTGTGGATGAGTCATTCAGTGTTTGTGTGAAGAGAAGTTCTCATTGTGTAGTAATGCGGTAATATGGCCATAATGTGTCCCGCCAAACACCACTTGGATCGGTGTTTGGACTTTACGGAACAACTGTTAACTATTTTAAATAAACACAATTGAGAAACACAACTAGGATTTTTTCCATTCAACATAACAAACTCCTTTAAGAGACTTCAGGCTGGAATACTACTCATTTTTTGCCCTGATTTGAGTCAACGCTAGTTGCTGAAAGCCAGAGCCAGTGTAAAGATTTTGGGCTGTCAGAATTGACAGATTTCACAGTAAATTGTGTAGTTTATGATGGACTCATGCTTTTTTTATCTTCAGACTTTAGTTTTATCCAGAGATATTCTATCGGAGAATATTTTGAGCTGGTTTGAGAACACATATTGTTTTCATTTGCAACAAGCCATATGCTCAGTGGGACTTTGCTGTGTTTGGGACAACTTGAATAGTGTGTGATACTCAGCCGTTTAGTGTGTTATGGTTTTCTCTGAAATCATTTACAAAAGGTGTCAAGTTTATGACGTCTGGGCCACATTTACCAACATCTCGCACCGGCGCAAACCCTGACAGAATTTACTAAAGACACGCAGTGAAATATTAGCAATAAAAAGGTATGGACACCGTTATTTTTGTAGCTGCATATGCATTTGTTGGAGTTTTTCTTTTAGACGCAAAATTTATGGGAAAAGAACATTTTAAATAAATCATGCAGTGTGATTTACTAAGGTTTGCATTCATCAATTTACTGACATTTGTGTCATTATTTTAATAACGTATCTTAACCCATTTTGTGCTTGACATGGCTGTGATAGTTGCTAATTTGCGCTAGTCATTATGCAAATGAGCTGCATCTTTGTCTTTAATTTGCGCAATGTCATTAGATGACCAACAGAACTTTCCACTCTCATCGGCAATACCTTTTTTCCAGCCTTTAAATTGCGAAATTAATGTTTTATTTAGTCTATTACGATGTGTGATTTTTATATTAGTTAAAGTTTAACCACAATTTCCCTCCGTAGGGAGAGTAAAGTTGTTTACACTGAAAATGCATCCCAATGCAAAGAATCCAGTGAGCCGACCATTGAGTTTACTGGCAGACTGCGGTACAATGATGTCCCCATTTGGCCCGAGTTTTCTCTTCGAAATTGTACATGTAATTCTGTTTGAAGTTTCGAAATTGTGCTGGACTAAGATGAATTCTCCGAGTGTCACTGAGAGGGGCTTACCGCTGATCCTTAGCGAGAAAACAGCCGAAAGTCTTTAAACTCAACTGAATAAGATTGAGAGCAGGGAATCTGAGTAGGCAAGAAAGCCAGCCAAGGCTTAGTCAAGTCATCGGAGCTTGTATGGCTGGAAGAGTTAAGACATTCATCAACCTGTTGTTTTTAATTTGCAAAAGATAACAAGATCACAGAGTCACTTAATCTGCTTTCTCTGCATTCCATTGAAAGTAGTTGGGAACTCAACAAGCATGAAGTCCTCAAGTACACATATTTAGGATTCTTTTATACATTCATTAAAGAAATCAAAAGTAATAGATGGAAGATGAAACTGGTGTATATTTCTGCAATTTGGTTATTCGCCATTTTTCAAAGAAATTAATGCTGTTATTTTGTTAGGTTGCATTAAATTAATCAAAACTGACAGTAAAGACATTAATAATGTTACAGAAGATTTCTATTTCAAATAAATTTCTATTCATCAAAGAATACTGAAAAAATGTATAACAGTTCCCACAAACTATTATGCAGTAAAACTCTTTTCAACATTGATAATAATAATAATAATAATAAATGTTTCTTGAGCAGCAAATCATCATATTAGAATGATTTCTGAGGGATCATGTGACACTGAAGGCTGGAGTAATGCTAAAAAGTAATCACAGAATTTCAGATGCGCCGTAGAGAGCAGCAGCTGAATGTTTGTCTTGTGCTTTAATGAATATTAATGTCCTTGTTTGCGGAGGTTGTGTTTGAGGCTTGAGTGCAGACTCTCATAAGCTTGTTTTCCATATCTCTTGATGGCCTCTTCTGTGGAGTGGCACACATCCATAAATATCTGTCATCCTATTGTTTAGCTATTAATCAGCACACAAGCAGATTAGCGTTTCCACAGCAACTGCATTGATTAGATGCAAACCACCATTCCCTTTCCTTGCCCTCTTCTTCACATGCTGCTTTGCAGCCGGATGAGGTACAGACAGCGTTTCTGCTTTCACCTATAGAAAACCGCTAATAGGAAGATTTATGTCGCTTCTACCTACTGTTGTTCTGTTTCATCTAATGACAGAATATTCCTTTTCTGTTTCACAGGAACCATGACCTAGTGATCTTTATAAGGAGCGCTGTGTCACAAAGCATCCTTCTCTTTTGACAGGTAAATCATCTGCAAGGACCGATTAGAATTAAAGGTATTGTTTTTATATCTCAGCAAGTTGTAGACCTTTTTAATAACATGGCTAGAAGACCTGCCAAGAGAGCATTGCAATAGTCCAGCCTGGACAGAATACGAGCTTGAACAAGGAGTTGTGTTGTATGTTCTGAAAGAAAGTGCCTGATCTTCCTAATGTTGTATAAAGCAAATCTGCAGGACTGGGCAGTTTTAGCAATGTGGTCTGAGAAATTCAGCTTATCATCAATCACAACTCCAAGGTTTCTAGCTGTTTTTGAAGGAGTTATGGTTGATGAGTCTATACTGGATGGTGAAATTTTGATAAAGTGATGGGTTTGTTGAAACCACAAGCAGTTCTGTCTTAACCAGGTTGAGTTGAAGGTAATGGTCCGTCATCCAACAAGAAATGTCTGTTAGACTTGCTGAGGTGCGAGCAGCTATCGTCGGATCATCAGGATGGAATGAGCCGTAGAGTTGAGTGTCATCAGCATAGCAGTGATATGAAAAGCCATGTTTCTGAATGACAGAACCTAGTGATGCCATGTAGACAGAGAAGAGAAGTGGTCCAAGTACTGAGCCCTGAGCATTAACATCAAAATAATTATCAGCTTGTCTGTATTAGTCAGAATTTTACCTTTGGTGTATCCCTAGTGTTTTTTTTTAGATAACACTAAGTGTGCTTAATTTTCAAACATACAAATATGATGCAGTTTTTTTGTTTGGAGATTGCATTTAAAGTTTAGTCGTGTCGCTTCTGATAGTGTGAAAAAAAAGATAAAATGTAATCACAAAATATCAGATGTGCAATAGAGAGCAACACAGCTGAATGTTTGTCTTGTTGTTCTTTAATGAATATTAATGCCCCTGTTTGCAGAGGTTGCGTTTGAAGCTTGAGTGCAGACTCTCATTAGCTTGTTTTCCATATCTCTCGATGGCCTCTTCTGCGGAGTGGCACACATCCATAAATATCTGTCATCCTATTGTTTAGCAATTAATCAGCACACAAGCAGATTAGCGTTTCCACAGCAACTGCATTGATTAGATGCAAACCACCCTTCTCTTTCCTTGCCCACTTCTTCATATGCTGTTTTGCAACCATATGAGGTGCAATGTTTCTTCTTTCACCTATGGAATACTGCTAATGGGACGATTTATGTTGCTTGAACCTGTTGTTGTTCAGTTTCATCTAATGACAGAATATTGCTTTTTGTTTCAGAGGCATCATGACCTAGTGATCTTCATAAGGAGCACTGTGGCACAAAGCATCCTTCTCCTTTGACAGGTAAATCATCCGCAGGTACTGATTAGAATTAAAATTATTGTAGCAGAGTTGTCATTTTGTCAGTTGTAGACATTTTTAATAGCATAACAATAAAACAGTTGGTTTTATCAACTGGTTTTCTTTGGTCGGTTGTCCATCATAGTTACAGGTATTTTAATTTTAAAGGGGTCATATGATGCGATTTCAATTTTTCCTTTCTCTTTGGAGTGTTACAAGCTCTTGGTGCATAATGAAGATCTGTAAAGTTGCAAAGACTAAAGTCTCAAATTCAAAGAGATATTCTTTATAAAAATTAAGAGTCAGCCACGCCTACCTAAAACGGCTTGTTCTAACACGCCCCCACATACCTACGTCGCTATGTGGGAAGATTTGAATGACGCCACCCAAATGTTCACGCAAAGAAAGAAGGTGTAACTTTTATTCTCGCTGTAATATTGTTGTTGCCGCCGCCATGTCGTGAAGGCACTGTGTGATTTGTTGTGAAAGCGAAACTACTTTGTTTGGCCTTCCAAAAGAAGACGATATCTGCTTTGTCATGCCTGGAGCTGATCCGTGCTGGTTGCTGAGGAAATACTACAACTTTGCACTGTGGATCACCGGATCGGCTTTCACCGTGGACGAAGCGGAGTCCAGCCCGGAGTCGTCACATATTGCCGCAAGCCCTCCGGACGCTCCTTCATCGAAATCGCCATTCCTCACGCTAGCCCCCGGCCTCTGCTCACTGTAGGCCGCCGCCGCTCACTCTAGGCCGCCGTGTGTGAAGCTGTGTTTCGTTGTGAAAGCGAAACTACTTTGTTTGGCCTTCCAAAAATGGACATGACTAGAAATCAGTGTATTAACAACACTGTTCCAGAACACTTCAACCCAAATATTCAGATGTGTGCAGCACATTTTATGGAGAGCTGTTTCCTGATCCTGGGAGAGTAGACTACTTGCTAGACTTTTTAGCAGCATTATATGACCCCTTTAAGGGAAGTAGAATGATTTTAATATAGCCCATTGTAGATTTCATTCAAAAGGTAATTAATCATTTGTACGGGCAGTTAGGATTAAAAATACATTTGTAAATTAAATTGGGATGGGTTTTATCATTCTATTATTGATTGTTGCATGAGGCTTTGTACTATACTGCCACATTGTTATTTGTTATGTATGTATTTTATTTAATTATCTAGTTATTTATTTAATTATTTGTATGTATGTGTATATATATTTTTTTATTTACATATATTTTTAGTATGCATGTGTACAGTATGTATGCGTGTATATAATGCTTGCGTGTGTGTGTATATATATATATATATATATATATTGTGTAAATACATATGAATATATATATATATATATATTCATATGTATTTACAAAATATAATTTATCCAGGCAATTTAACAGATGAGGACTATTAATAGCACAATCTATTGAAGGATAGTAACTAGATAACAAGGTTTTATGGTAGACAAAAAAGTAATAATAACTAATAACTTTTGTACGCTCCACCACTGAAGTGCTCCACATCACGTCAGCATTGTAATAACGTCACAAGAGTTTTTTATTAATGGCGGCTATTATAGAAACTAGACTTTTCTAGATAACCCTACAGTGGGTGGAGGATGTTTTGAACACTTGTGCCAAGTCAACGCCAACCCGTAATCACTCATTGGCTGTTGTGAGACTCATGGCTTCAGAACAAAAGCATGTAACCGTAGGGATGTGCCTGTTGAACTGAAGTCTCCAGAGAGAAGAGCACCACCATGAGAAGGTGGTGGGTGTTTTCTGAGACATCAGTGAAGCAAGAGACTTCTCTCACAACAAAACAAACCCTCGCTCATATAATTGATTTAAAAGCTTGGTTTTTAATGTCTTTTATTTGTCCAGTCCATCACATTGCATAAAGGCAAAACTCCATCCTTCCACTGAGAATAAAAACTCTATGAGAAGCTATCCAGACAGACTCAATCAGGGTAGAATAAGCAGATGCTGTGGTTTTGACAAACTCCACTTTGTCTTCAGATTGGCATGAATGGATAGAACAGCCGAGTGCAGGACTAGTCTTAGACAGCTATGTATTTGCATAGCTCTTGTAGTAAATCAGCTCAAAAGGGAAATATTTATGACTAATTATAACTGGTTATGATTAATAATAAATATTTAGATTAGATATTAGAATTAACTGTAGCAGAATCAATATTACAATTATTTGATCTGTCCGTCCACCGAGCAGACAATATAATAATTTATCAATTCAAGGAAAGATTATTTTCCTGGCCAAGGAAGAATAACTTTCCTTCATACAGCATTAACTTTAACACACAGCATTAACACACAGAGGCAATCAATTGTGAATATAAGGCATTTAATAAATGAAACTATATCTAACATATAACTAACTAAGCAAAACACATATATACAGAATGAAGCAAAGTAAGGAAAAGAGAGAGAAGAGCAAAAGAATGGCAGTATTTCACAACAATTAACCGCAACCTAATGAGAATCATCAAAGAATCAAAAAATCACCTTAAAAGGGGCTCAAGCTTACACGCACGCGCATCTAAATAGTTGTAAACGGTTACTTGCATTGGCTTCGTTGCTGAAAGTCCTGATGCGATAAACACAGAGGTTCTTGAGGAGTTCTTTAGGAGTGAGCTAGAGGTTTTCCTCTGGTTCTTCTGAAGATAGGAAAGTCCACAGCGAATCGAAGTTACTTGAAGATAAAAACTGCCGGAAAATCAAAACTCAAGAGGTAAATCTTGAGAGTCTTGGAAAAGTGTTGTCTCAAACGAATACCCAAAATATAGTACCAATCATATGATGCATTTCACAATCGCATACTGTACATCATTGTTTGAGGAATAAAGAGCAGATCATATTAATACCAAGAAAGAAACATTTAGAAGATATTAAACCAGAGATACATTCATACACCTGAATATCAGCGTTTAGGGCTTAACTAATACAAATAACGAGTGGTAACTCAGCTAATCTAATAGGGAACCATACAAACAACACATGCATATACCAGATACATTTGTAACTGATTAATTATTGTCTAAACAAAGAAAAGGTCTATATGTGTGTGTATTGAGTGTATGGTGTAGTTTGCAGGTCCGCCAGGCCCATTGGTGCCTGGCACCGGGGGGTCATTTACATCTCTTTGGAATGTGTTTGAAGTCAGATGGAGAGATGCGAGTGGTGGAGCTGTTTAACATCTCCTTGATAGTGAGGGGAACCATGGGCAATTTAGCACCCATATAAATGTAGCATGTGGGGCCATGTCTGTAATTTATATGCAAATGTCAAAAGGCTAAAATGGGTCTCTAAGACATAAAACCCCAAAGACCATCCATAATTTTACGCAGACGCTACACTGTCTACTCTTATGCTGCCTCTTTAATTCTCATCCTTCTGGAAAAAGAACAGACTGAGCTTTCTGAGCAGACATCATGCACAATACATATCAAATTAATTTTCTTGCATTTCGAAAGAGAAGCATCTTTGAATTGTCTTTGTCCTTTCAATAGAAGTGTACTTTGGAATCTTAATTGGATTCTTAGGCTATGTTGAGATATAATACATTTCTATTTTACTTCTTGTATATTTATAACCCTTCAATTAAATTTTTCATTGCATTTATTTATTTATTTATTTTTGATTTTCATTGCATTAAAAATGTCAAATCAAATGGCATGTATAACTAAATAATGATAGAGCTTTATTAAGAATTAGCTTCACTTTTTCTGAACCATTCATAATTATTGATTGATCAGTATATGATTTTTTTTGTGGATGCATATAGGACATAAGTCTGTCTTTTTTGTGTTGCATATTTGTGTATTATATACAAAATACATTATATTCAAATATATAACACTTACACCATTTATTTGTGTATTTAAGTGTTAATACAAGTGTTAGTGTCCAAATCATTTTTGGAGCCACGGAATCGAGAAAATGTACATTCAACTGCTATTGTTATTAAAGGGATAGGCCTAGTTGAAAATGAAAATTCTGTCATTAATTACTCACCCTCATGTTGTTCCAAACCCCTAAGACCTTCGTTCATCTTCAGAACACAAATTAATATATTTTTGATGAAATCCGAGAGCTTTCTGACCCTGCATGAACAGCATTGCAACTGAAATGTCCCCAGGCCCAGAAACGCATGAGGGCGAGTAATTAATATCCCTTTAATATAACAACTATCCCTTTAATATATATCTAGAGTTGATACAGTTATTATATTATAACCTTGTATTCTTGACTTGGAATTACTAGAAATAATGCAATTAAGAATTATAAGTTCTGCATCCCAGTAATAGAACTCCAGCCAGTAAAGTTTCTTTGCATTAGTACAATGTTTTATATATTTTTTTAGTTTTAATAGACATTGAAATTATAAACTTAACATTATAACCACAGGGCAGGTCAATATACATTTTAGTTATGGCCATTTAACTAGGGTAAGTGACTAGTATCCATCACTAGCTACATCAATTTTAGCATAACTACATATATACAGGTATTCCTGATATGTTGATCATAAATTTGCAATGTGCCTGGTTTTGAATTCTGTGTGTCTTGTACTTTATGGAGCCCTGTGGTCATTTACAATGTTTGTTTTGTAAATCTCCATGTCTGAACCATGAAATGTGGTTACATATATTTCCAGTACAGTACAGTATTTGATTAAATACATTGGAGTGGACAGTTGAAGGTTGGGGGGTTGGCTGGTCAGATTTCGATCAAGCTATTAAAGGAAGCTCTGTGAAATAAGAGTGTTTCTTAAGTTTACCATCACCAGTTTACAACAAAATGTGTCCTGGAAATTAGCAGTGTGATACAAATGGATACATTAACCTTTGAGCTGCATTTCTGGCCCATTTAAAGTTTATTCACAATCAACCACATTCAAGTAAATTAGTTTTGCCACCACACCCCAACAACAACGTTCAGCTCCATTAGGGCTTTCTAATGTTTATAACGGCTGCAAAACACTTGAAAGCCTTCTCTCTCTCTCTCTCTCTCTCTCTCTCTCTCTCTCTCTCTCTCTCTCTCTCTCG
>NW_015505402.1:1712279-1731732 GCF_001515645.1 Sinocyclocheilus grahami
ATATGGAGCCCCAGGAGAGTCTGGGAGTGGAGGGCAACTCGGGCGCATTGGGGGTACTGGTGCCGAGCCCACAGAGCGAAGCAGTGACCCATGACCTGGAGGAATTGTCCCTGCAGCCCACTCAGAGCCTTCCACCCATTAAAGAGCGCAAGAATGGTGAGTGAGCCTATTTAGTCAAGCCCTTAGGCCATAACTCTACTCCCAAGCTCCTATTTCCTCCTCATCCATTAAACTGCCGCCCCGATTTGACACTGAGAAAAAAAGGCCTGCCAGAACGTTGAGAAATTTGTTTGCGGTAAGAAGTGGGGAATTACACAGGAATTGCATATGAATGCCAACATGTAATCATGTCTTAAGTGCTCCCTTTAACTCTTTTCCAAAGTGTTCTTGGCTCACAATAGGGTGCACGACTGGTAAACGAATGTGATAGATTTTGCGTCAAATATGATTGCCGAAAGTCTCAGATATAGAGAATTCTTAGGCTTGCAGTCACGTTGTGGTTTTTGTTTGGCTGTAACTCAAAGGAGCAGTTGATCATTCAAAAATAATCTTTATTTTACTCTTTATACACCTCCATTATGTTCCAAAGCGCTATGATTTATTTATTTTTTTTGTGGAACACAAGATGGATTTTTATAGAATATCTTGGCCATTTCAACTGAAAAAATTACAATTAAGTAAAATTCTGGACAATACAGATAAGCTGATAATTATTTTCATGTTATGGCTGGTAACAGATAAATGGCAGATGTTAGAATTCTTTACTGTTTTGTCTAGTGATGCACCATAATTTCGCCAATCAAAAATAATCATCCAAAACAGGAAGAAAAAAAAATTGGTTCGGCATGTCTAAAAAAAAGTCATATTTACAGTAATGAGCACTTCTCAGATGACTTGTTAGACTGTGTCAGTGTCTATTTTATGCACAAAACATGGATAAACTACAACAGGTAAAAAAGTCAGCAGCATGAACACAATTGATTGTGACCAAAAATGATGATAGAATAGCAATATGTACAATTTGTTCAGCTGAAATATCAAAGAGTCGGCTTATTGTTGAAGAACTCTACTACTACTACTGGTTTAATTTCTCACCTGAGAAAATGATACTCTGAACAGCATAAATAGCAACAGGTACCCTATTACCCAAATTTTAATACTGAAACTTTATTTTTCATTTTGATAAAAAAAATCAGATCATCACCAATGTTGTCTAAATAAAATTTTTTTTAAATTAAAAATGTCAAAAAATAAAAATGTAACATTGAAATCATTCATTTTAATTATGCATTTCCAACATAAAGTAAAGTGACGTGACATGTGGCCAAGTATGGTGACCCATACTTGGAATTAGTGCTCTGCATTTAACCCATCCAAAGTGCACATACACAGCAGTGAACACACACCCGGAGCAGTGGGCAGCCATTTTTTTTGCTGCAGCGGTGGGCACCTCATGCATGGTATTGAAGGTGGGAGAGAGCGCTGTACATTCACTCCCCCCACCTACAATCCCTGCCGGTATGAGACTCGAACCCGCAACCTTTGGGTTACGAGTCCGACTCTGTAACCATTAGGCCACGACTTCCCCTAAAGTAACACTTCATGATTAGAAAAATCGCTAATATTGGGTAACCAGTATGGTGCCGATATATAAAATAAAAAACACTCTATGCAACATCCTTCCAGTGCCTTCATGAGAGAAATAGCAATGTATGATTTATGTAGTGTTGGGCGATATGCTCCATAGTCATACCATCCTATCGTCAGCCTGTGAGATCGCCGATACACAATATTATCATGCTAATTTATTTAATTATTTACTTACTTAGTTTCATGTTCATGTTCAGCCTAATGTTAGTGTACTCTATTAACTACACATTATATCTTTTAGTCAAGTAGCATATGGATGTCATGTCATAAAACATTTGTAATATGAATGAATTTGTATTTAACATGATAACTGTTTAATAAAAACAATGTAAGTTACTAATTATAATGCATACATTTCCTTAGTTACTCAAACAGCAGCTGCAGAAAACGAGCAAAGAACATTTATATTTCAAAGAACATCATTGATTGGCCATTGCATTCATAAACTCAACGGAATCGTGTGTGATTGGTTATAGTGCGCAACACTGTAAACACACGTATAAAGACATATGATGGAACAAATAAGTCCTAATATTAATGAGATATAAAAATACTAGTCTGATAATAATAATAATAATAATAATCGTCTTGCTATTGTCAAAGACATCAGTTACAGGCAATATCTCTGACTATCGTCGATACACAATACTATCGTCTATGAACAAATCGTTCTTTTGAGTCTTTTTGTTCTTTTTGGTGAATCCGTTTATCAGTTCATAAAACCAATTAATTTGTTTCCAAAGTCCCCAGTCAAGTCCCCATTTATTATTATTTATTAGAAAACAGCAACCAGGGCATTCTTCAAAATTTCTCTTTTTGTGCTCCAAGGAAGAAAGTCAGTCAAAAGGGTTTGTAATGACATGAAGGTGAATAAATGATGACAGTTTTTTAATTTTTGAATTAACTATCTCTTTAAATTTGGCCGCTTTGATGTTGACATTGAATTCTTTGTGTGCTGGTCACTCTGATGTTATCGTCTTTTCCTTCCGTCTGGCTTTCACAATCCTGGCCAAAGTTTCATTCTGGAAATGTTTTACTGTGGTATGAACCCTAATAAGAATGCACTAAAGGCATGGTCCAGTGGGCGCGTCTTGCTATTGTCAAAGACATCAGTTACAGGCAATATCTCTGACTATCGTCGATGCACAATACTATCGTCTATGAACAAATCGTTCTTTTGAGTCTTTTTGTTCTTTTTGGTGAATCCGTTTATCAGTTCATAAAACCAATTAATTTGTTTCCAAAGTCCCCAGTCAAGTCCCCATTTATTATTATTTATTAGAAAACAGCAACCAGGGCATTCTTCAAAATTTCTCTTTTTGTGCTCCAAGGAAGAAAGTCAGTCAAAAGGGTTTGTAATGACATGAAGGTGAATAAATGATGACAGTTTTTTAATTTTTGAATTAACTATCTCTTTAAATTTGGCCGCTTTGATGTTGACATTGAATTCTTTGTGTGCTGGTCACTCTGATGTTATCGTCTTTTCCTTCCGTCTGGCTTTCACAATCCTGGCCAAAGTTTCATTCTGGAAATGTTTTACTGTGGTATGAACCCTAATAAGAATGCACTAAAGGCATGGTCCAGTGGGCGAAATGGCAGTGAACCTTTCCGAACTGCATGTTGACATCTATCCGACCACAGAAAGAGTTCATGTCTCACTCCCTACGGACATCCTTGCCCTTCAGAATGTCAGTGTGTCCTCGGGCTGCTGTATAATTTAGTGCAGAAGGGAAGTAAACCGAGACCCCACCAGGCATGTGTGTATTTCTGATCCCACTACAGGATTTTCTTCATCTCACACTGGTTCAATCAGCAGTTTATCAGACTTGTCGCATTGAAATATCAGACTTGTTGCATTGAAATAGACATGAAACTGTGACTCTTTTAGACACTTCAATAATTAACACAACCTCAGAATTACCCTGTTTATTTGCTGACTCTTACATTAGTTATTTGAATCCAGTGCTTGTTACAACTCTTGCTATACTTTATTATTATGATATTTTGTCAAAATGCAAACAACTTAGCAAATTCAGTTAGTGTTTCCATTTTCTTAGTTGTGCATAAAAGTCCTCATGCCAAGGATCTCTTGGTTTTTAGTGCAGGGGATTTTAAATAATATATTTATTTTTAAATAATTAGATTGAGGGTTTGATGCCACAGGCCACCAAATAAACTGGAGGAGAAACATAAATTATAGCTGTCAATTGTGTTTAATCTCATGATTTGTGACCATCTTTAGACAGCAGAATGAAATTGTCAAATGCAACTGTCTTTTTTTACTTTTTACTTTTTTTATTTTGTTTGGTTATATCGAATTAATTGTGTATATATTGTATTTTGTATCCAAGATTTTTGGTTATGGTTAAGGCCAAGGTGCTCTACTTTGATGCATCACTAAATACCCTAGTAAAAAAAAAATCCTACACTATAATTTATTTCAAATACATTTATTTCATTCTAAGTATACTTCAAATCCGTTAACATATCTATTGATATTTCACTTAAGACTTAGTGATATAAACTTATAATTAAACTTTATTTGAAGTATTTATTTATTGCACAATGCATATTTTAATATTATGCCTAAAATATACTTTAATATCACTATTAATAAGGATTGCATAATCTCTTTATGAAATCAGTCTTTAAATGCAAGATATTTAAAGTGTACCTTAAGTATACTTGCAATAGTTCCACTTCAGCACAATCAAATATACTTGAGTAGATCTATAGTTGGACCTCAGCACTACTTCCGCACAATTAAAGTGCATTAAGCACAAAATTAGTTGTTCCAATTTAGCAGACCTTAAGTATACCAATATAGTATACCAAAAATACAATTTAAATGTATTTGTAGTATACTTATAGCACAAAATAAATGTATTTCAAATACATTTTAGAATATATATATATATACAGTGGGTACGGAAAGTATTCAGACCCCCTTCAATTTTTCTCTCTTTGTTCTATTGCAGCCATTTGCTAAAATCATTTAAGTTAATTTTTTTCCTCATTAATGTACACACAGCACCCCATATTGACAGAAAAACACAGAATTGTTGACATTTTTGCAGATTTATTAAAAAAGAAAAACTGAAATATCACATAGTCCTAAGTATTCAGACCCTTTGCTCAGTATTTAGTAGAAGCACCCTTTTGATCGAATACAGCTCACTAGGGTAGAAATGTGTACAAGGCAAAGATGTAAGCAAATCTTTGAAGAGTGGTGGGGTGAGGGGATGGGTGGCTTTGAAAACCCATGCCGATCGACCACTGTTAGGAATTTTGGGGGGCACCACCCTCAGTGTCATGTGGTTACAATCCTGGTACAAGGTGTACTTAATGAGAACATAATGTGCAACAGACTACCTCCTAACATTCAGCATAAGATGATAAACTTGAAAGAGACTTGCAATAAATCCTAATACAAGGCATCATTTTTTTTATCAGCTTCAAGATACTAAGTTATGAGTTTGAGTTAATGTCATTTATCAGAATAACTGCACCAATAAATACCTTTTAAAGGAACACTCTTTTCTTGTATTTTCTCATAATTGATTCCTACTCGTTGCTGCCTAAAGATATTATGAACTCATAGAGGGTTTGTTGCACTGGGCTGAATCAACATGATTTGTTGTTCTTGCTCAGGCTGGAGGACAGACCGTACCCATCCTTCCTCTTTTCAACCCACCCATCTAGCTGTAGTGAAACTTTACGTCACCACTGTTCACAAATTCCCCTACTGAAACATTTATGACTATGTTCCCACAAGTTATCTGGAGACCTACGCATTATAATATTATATTAATATATGAGTCTTCGTATTGTCTCATTACAACTGAGTGGAAATGGACCGTTTTCACACTAATCTTCGGTTGGATCTGTTGGATCTGTTTGTTCACATGAGACTCCATTGGATGGGTTGTTGCTAAAATACCATTTTTATGGGTAGACACTGTGTCACAATAATGTCATCCAACAACAGACTTATCTAAATTGATAGATTTGTTTTATTTATTTATTTATTTATTTATTGAAGTTTTAGGTTTGATATTTTTAGTGAGTTTACGCCGTAAAAGATTTTTGTTAAAGTTAAGCTTTTAAATTAATTCCCTGTAGAACACAGACACTTCGGAAGCAGATGGATGTTTTTGGCTTTTGTTTTGCATTTTTGTTTTTAATTATTTAGTTATTTAGTATTTTCTTTTTTGAGTGTCCTCTTGAGGGTTATATTTTTCAGATAGCATGCCAAGTTAAAACATATCAAATACAATAAGCGATAAAATAAAGAAATATTTTTAAGGGGGTTAAAAATGTGTCCCAAGACACTTGTGTTCTGATCCACTTTTTTTGAAAATAGGAATGTATCGTATGTAAACACTTTCTAAATCTGATCTGGGTCAGGTGACCTGAAACTTGTTTAATTATTTAGGGCTGCTTTAGGACCATTTAATTGTTCAGGCAACCCACCCACTAAATGTGTGGTTTTGCACATCCCTAATAGACTAAACCATACAGGACTACATTCCCTATTCCCTTCCCCCGGGACGTTCCTGTTCCATTGTGTTTAATCACTTTGGCTGATTCAGATAGGCATTGTTTAAATATTTCTTTCCCTTTGTGCAATATTAATCTCTAACTACTATGAAAGAAACATCCCTGGATGTAGATAGGAAATTTAATGGCATTTTTGCTAGAATCCCCATCAGACACATAGTGCTTAATTAGAAAGGCGGATTGCCGAAATACAAATGAGAAGAATGAAATGTTGACTGTCATCTGTAAACCCTGAATATGAATAGTTTATGTCAACACTAAGTGACAGAGACAAACAGAGATATCCCTGGGGTGCTGCTTGGTTGTTTTTATCATTTTTGTTCCATGACAACATGATTGCAAGGGGGAAAAAGGGACCAAATTAATTTACTCACTGCTAAAACTGAAGTAGTGTACAACGTAAATATGGGAAGTTGTGGTTGTACATGTATATTTTTGCATTGGCTTCCTCTTTATTGTCCAAGATTAAGTTAGCTTTTGAACTATTGTATTTACCCAGTGTTCAGTGCTGTTGAGGGTTAACAGCTGCAGCTCTGTAGTCCCACCTCTCCTCTTGTCAGTCAGAGACGGAGCCGGAGCTGAAGCACTGCAGAGAGCGCTGACTCTCGCTGAGAACTACACACCCACAAACAATCTAGAGACAGAGCCGGTGAAGGAACTTGTCGGGAACGGTCTGGAATCAAGCTATACGCTGGGAAATTTCCTGCCAGATCTCGCCATTTTGCCTCGGTCCTCATTTCTCACAGCAATCCATGGGACTCCAGACACGGCAACTCTCCGATCCGTCTCTCAGCTCCATGGCCTGCCTTGAAGTGGAGACCTTGAATGTCTGCAGGGGTAAATGCAAATAGTTTGAAATCTTTTTCAAATTCCATGTCAGCATGAATTAAAATGGGGAAGTTGATGCTAAACATGAGTGAAAGACACTGGGAAAACTGAGTGTAGCTCATGGCAGCTGGTAATTATCACTGGAACACATGTTGAGAAGATCTGGAGTGGATATAAATTGTTGTCATATCAAATGAGCTTAACAGCGTTAATAATCTCATGAAAAAGTGACTAAAGGTTTGGTTATGGTGAGGGGGGTTGTTGTTGTTTTTCAGCTGTCTGATGTTGGTTTCATTATATTTTTTTTGTATTGGCATCTAAGTTTTCATTCAAACTCACACCCAAACATTCAGTCAATCATTAAGCTGGCTAACTGTGCCTGTACAGAAGTTTATCTGCTTTTAATGCCTTGTGGGAGTAACCTCTTTACAGGTTTCTTAACAATAAGACTTTCAAATGCATGACGATATCTCTGCAGCCTTCACTGTTATTAATATATGGCTTCACTTGTGACCGTTTCAAGTGAGTTATTGGTCATTGGGATGGTTCCCATCAGTGAACCGTAAACCAAATTCTATATTAATTTATCAGATCTCAAACCTGAGCCAATATACAGTCATCTGTCGAGCTGCTGAAATATTTTTTACAACAGTAATGTCAACACAGCCCAGGTCAATGTCAGAGTGTTTTTTAAACCGCTTCATTTTAGTCAGACTCGGTAGCCATAACACAGCCCATTCATTTAATTTACGATAGTAACATCTGGTTGCGTTAAGGTGAGGTCAAATTGGCAAAATTTTGGGGGCAGAAAAGGTCCATTGTCTATAGTCTATGAAGCACAACTCGCACAGAAGTCACTTTCAAAATAAACAACGTTCCGTTGGTCAAAGCGGCAAATTTGATTAACTTGAACTTGAAACTTGTTGTGAAATTAGTGTGGGGAAACTTTTGATGTTTCGCATGGATTCCTATTGAAATGACTGGATTTTGCCCCCCAAAAATTGCCGAACAGTGATTGTGACATCAACTTTAGGCTTGGTTTTGGATTTAAATTGAATCTTGAGAGGGTTCTCGAAAAATTAGACATACAAGGATCTAAGCTGCCTTTTGTTTATTGTACAGATTGAGAGAGTGGCCTGGAGCCACGTAAAGGTCAGTCAGGGTTCAGCAGAGAACATCAGGAATGACATCATCTCAACAAATACTGGGATGACTGCAGGCATGTCATGTACCGGCATAATGACGTGAAGATGATTATGGTATTACGCTTCCATCAAGCTTCATTTGGAACATTATTTTGAAAAAGCCACTTGGTGGAGGCATGGATCTTGATTTGTAATGGATAACCACTTTAATACTGAAACCCACCAGAGAACCTTCTGGCACAGATAATAATGGAAAACATGATTCGGGACGGAGTGTTCCAAGCTTTTGGGGGGGGGTTAGAAGAGGCACTTGGTCCCCTCCTTCAGTCTGACCACTCTTTTTTCAGCAGCGATACAGAATGTATGTGTTCAACGTACCCCCCACAATGCCATTTCCAAACTCTTCTGTTTCCCAGGCCTTGTTCTCACAACGGCTGGGTTTATTTTAGCAGGGGTGAGTCAGACAGAGTGGTCGCTCTCCCGGGACCTCAGCAGAACTGGGTGTGCTAGGCCTCATTCTGCAGCCAATCAGATTAGCTCTGTGCTCCCAGTGCCGACGATGGGTGGAAGCAGGGGTCTGCTGGGCATGTTCCACGCTCCGCTGTCCCATTTGTCATGATCAACTGCCATCCTCCTCTTTAAATGTTTTGCAGAGGAGTGGTGTTATTCTCTTGAACCAACATGCCTACGCTTGTGTGTTTTGAAATGTATAAATCGAGCCGTGTAGTTGGATGGTGAAATGGCATTCAGGGTGTATGTAGTAGGCTGTGCATAACGACCCAAATTTTACCCCTTCGCTCAGGCCTTCACTGTCTTATTAATGTTCTTGGTTGTTAATGCACCAGTGCCTCCTCATCCAAAATGGTAACACCTTGCATCTCGCTTTTTAAGGGCAGCAAATCCAAAGCCAAGGCTTCAGATGACATCACCTTGAGAAGTTGATAGGACTATTGCAGTGTTTATTATTTTGTGCTTTGGACACCGTTCTGTTGTTGATCTCTCTTATAAACAGCATTCTGTTGTATGTTTGCTTTTGAGATCAAAACTGTTGAGATTTTGTACCGCTTATACTTAAGTACAAATCTTGGGTTGACCTTTAACCCCGAAACATTTTGAATGAAAGGGAAAATGTGGTGGATTAAAATGAAAATTAGGCTGTTTTACTCACCCCCGAGGCACCCTAGGTGTATATGACTTTCTTCTTTCAGACGAATCCAGTCTGAGTTATATAAAAAATTGTCCTGGCTATTCCAAGCTCTATCATTGCAGTCAGTTCCAATGCTTCAGTCCAAAAGAAGTGAAATAAAAAGCGCCCATCCATTAAAAAAAAAGTGTCTCACACGGCTCCGGGGGATGAACAAAGGCCTCCTGTAGCGAATCAATGCGTTTTTGTAAGAAAAATATCCATATTCAAAACGTAATAATCACTTTAATGTAGCTTGTGCCAACAGTTGTACACGGAAGCAGCTCTGGGCTGATGATGTATGAGGTCGGCTTTGCGCATGCGCCAGTGAGTCATGTGAAAACCAACGTTTGTTAACAGGAGCAAAGGAAGCAAAGTTTCCTTCCTTTAGCAAAGTAAAACCCGTCTCCTCTTGGCTTATATCGAAATCCATCGACATTGTTCTTTACAAATCCTTGTTTTGTACTTCTAATTAGTGACCGTTGTTTTGTTTTGATCTCTCCCCTGCGCTTCCGCGTTTGTCACTTCTGAGTGGCGCATGCGCAAAGCCAACCTCATACGTCATCCGCCCGGAGCTGCTTCCAGTGTACAACAGTGAGCGCAAGCTAGATTAAATAGCTGTAGTGAAACTTTACGTCACCACTGTTCACAAATTCCCCTACTGAAACATTTATGACTATGTTCCCACAAGTTATCTGGAGACCTACGCATTATAATATTATATTAATATATGAGTCTTCGTATTGTCTCATTACAACTGAGTGGAAATGGACCGTTTTCACACTAATCTTCGGTTGGATCTGTTGGATCTGTTTGTTCACATGAGAATCCATTGGATGGGTTGTTGCTAAAATACCATTTTTATGGGTAGACACTGTGTCACAATAATGTCATCCAACAACAGACTTATCTAAATTGATAGATTTGTTTTATTTATTTATTTATTTATTTATTGAAGTTTTAGGTTTGATATTTTTAGTGAGTTTACGCCGTAAAAGATTTTTGTTAAAGTTAAGCTTTTAAATTAATTCCCTGTAGAACACAGACACTTCGGAAGCAGATGGATGTTTTTGGCTTTTGTTTTGCATTTTTGTTTTTAATTATTTAGTTATTTAGTATTTTCTTTTTTGAGTGTCCTCTTGAGGGTTATATTTTTCAGATAGCATGCCAAGTTAAAACATATCAAATACAATAAGCGATAAAATAAAGAAATATTTTTAAGGGGGTTAAAAATGTGTCCCAAGACACTTGTGTTCTGATCCACTTTTTTTGAAAATAGGAATGCATCGTATGTAAACACTTTCTAAATCTGATCTGGGTCAGGTGACCTGAAACTTGTTTAATTATTTAGGGCTGCTTTAGGACCATTTAATTGTTCAGGCAACCCACCCACTAAATGTGTGGTTTTGCACATCCCTAATAGACTAAACCATACAGGACTACATTCCCTATTCCCTTCCCCCGGGACGTTCCTGTTCCATTGTGTTTAATCACTTTGGCTGATTCAGATAGGCATTGTTTAAATATTTCTTTCCCTTTGTGCAATATTAATCTCTAACTACTATGAAAGAAACATCCCTGGATGTAGATAGGAAATTTAATGGCATTTTTGCTAGAATCCCCATCAGACACATAGTGCTTAATTAGAAAGGCGGATTGCCGAAATACAAATGAGAAGAATGAAATGTTGACTGTCATCTGTAAACCCTGAATATGAATAGTTTATGTCAACACTAAGTGACAGAGACAAACAGAGATATCCCTGGGGTGCTGCTTGGTTGTTTTTATCATTTTTGTTCCATGACAACATGATTGCAAGGGGGAAAAAGGGACCAAATTAATTTACTCACTGCTAAAACTGAAGTAGTGTACAACGTAAATATGGGAAGTTGTGGTTGTACATGTATATTTTTGCATTGGCTTCCTCTTTATTGTCCAAGATTAAGTTAGCTTTTGAACTATTGTATTTACCCAGTGTTCAGTGCTGTTGAGGGTTAACAGCTGCAGCTCTGTAGTCCCACCTCTCCTCTTGTCAGTCAGAGACGGAGCCGGAGCTGAAGCACTGCAGAGAGCGCTGACTCTCGCTGAGAACTACACACCCACAAACAATCTAGAGACAGAGCCGGTGAAGGAACTTGTCGGGAACGGTCTGGAATCAAGCTATACGCTGGGAAATTTCCTGCCAGATCTCGCCATTTTGCCTCGGTCCTCATTTCTCACAGCAATCCATGGGACTCCAGACACGGCAACTCTCCGATCCGTCTCTCAGCTCCATGGCCTGCCTTGAAGTGGAGACCTTGAATGTCTGCAGGGGTAAATGCAAATAGTTTGAAATCTTTTTCAAATTCCATGTCAGCATGAATTAAAATGGGGAAGTTGATGCTAAACATGAGTGAAAGACACTGGGAAAACTGAGTGTAGCTCATGGCAGCTGGTAATTATCACTGGAACACATGTTGAGAAGATCTGGAGTGGATATAAATTGTTGTCATATCAAATGAGCTTAACAGCGTTAATAATCTCATGAAAAAGTGACTAAAGGTTTGGTTATGGTGAGGGGGGTTGTTGTTGTTTTTCAGCTGTCTGATGTTGGTTTCATTATATTTTTTTTGTATTGGCATCTAAGTTTTCATTCAAACTCACACCCAAACATTCAGTCAATCATTAAGCTGGCTAACTGTGCCTGTACAGAAGTTTATCTGCTTTTAATGCCTTGTGGGAGTAACCTCTTTACAGGTTTCTTAACAATAAGACTTTCAAATGCATGACGATATCTCTGCAGCCTTCACTGTTATTAATATATGGCTTCACTTGTGACCGTTTCAAGTGAGTTATTGGTCATTGGGATGGTTCCCATCAGTGAACCGTAAACCAAATTCTATATTAATTTATCAGATCTCAAACCTGAGCCAATATACAGTCATCTGTCGAGCTGCTGAAATATTTTTTACAACAGTAATGTCAACACAGCCCAGGTCAATGTCAGAGTGTTTTTTAAACCGCTTCATTTTAGTCAGACTCGGTAGCCATAACACAGCCCATTCATTTAATTTACGATAGTAACATCTGGTTGCGTTAAGGTGAGGTCAAATTGGCAAAATTTTGGGGGCAGAAAAGGTCCATTGTCTATAGTCTATGAAGCACAACTCGCACAGAAGTCACTTTCAAAATAAACAACGTTCCGTTGGTCAAAGCGGCAAATTTGATTAACTTGAACTTGAAACTTGTTGTGAAATTAGTGTGGGGAAACTTTTGATGTTTCGCATGGATTCCTATTGAAATGACTGGATTTTGCCCCCCAAAAATTGCCGAACAGTGATTGTGACATCAACTTTAGGCTTGGTTTTGGATTTAAATTGAATCTTGAGAGGGTTCTCGAAAAATTAGACATACAAGGATCTAAGCTGCCTTTTGTTTATTGTACAGATTGAGAGAGTGGCCTGGAGCCACGTAAAGGTCAGTCAGGGTTCAGCAGAGAACATCAGGAATGACATCATCTCAACAAATACTAGGATGACTGCAGGCATGTCATGTACCGGCATAATGACGTGAAGATGATTATGGTATTACGCTTCCATCAAGCTTCATTTGGAACATTATTTTGAAAAAGCCACTTGGTGGAGGCATGGATCTTGATTTGTAATGGATAACCACTTTAATACTGAAACCCACCAGAGAACCTTCTGGCACAGATAATAATGGAAAACATGATTCGGGACGGAGTGTTCCAAGCTTTTGGGGGGGGGGTTAGAAGAGGCACTTGGTCCCCTCCTTCAGTCTGACCACTCTTTTTTCAGCAGCGATACAGAATGTATGTGTTCAACGTACCCCCCACAATGCCATTTCCAAACTCTTCTGTTTCCCAGGCCTTGTTCTCACAACGGCTGGGTTTATTTTAGCAGGGGTGAGTCAGACAGAGTGGTCGCTCTCCCGGGACCTCAGCAGAACTGGGTGTGCTAGGCCTCATTCTGCAGCCAATCAGATTAGCTCTGTGCTCCCAGTGCCGACGATGGGTGGAAGCAGGGGTCTGCTGGGCATGTTCCACGCTCCGCTGTCCCATTTGTCATGATCAACTGCCATCCTCCTCTTTAAATGTTTTGCAGAGGAGTGGTGTTATTCTCTTGAACCAACATGCCTACGCTTGTGTGTTTTGAAATGTATAAATCGAGCCGTGTAGTTGGATGGTGAAATGGCATTCAGGGTGTATGTAGTAGGCTGTGCATAACGACCCAAATTTTACCCCTTCGCTCAGGCCTTCACTGTCTTATTAATGTTCTTGGTTGTTAATGCACCAGTGCCTCCTCATCCAAAATGGTAACACCTTGCATCTCGCTTTTTAAGGGCAGCAAATCCAAAGCCAAGGCTTCAGATGACATCACCTTGAGAAGTTGATAGGACTATTGCAGTGTTTATTATTTTGTGCTTTGGACACCGTTCTGTTGTTGATCTCTCTTATAAACAGCATTCTGTTGTATGTTTGCTTTTGAGATCAAAACTGTTGAGATTTTGTACCGCTTATACTTAAGTACAAATCTTGGGTTGACCTTTAACCCCGAAACATTTTGAATGAAAGGGAAAATGTGGTGGATTAAAATGAAAATTAGGCTGTTTTACTCACCCCCGAGGCACCCTAGGTGTATATGACTTTCTTCTTTCAGACGAATCCAGTCTGAGTTATATAAAAAATTGTCCTGGCTATTCCAAGCTCTATCATTGCAGTCAGTTCCAATGCTTCAGTCCAAAAGAAGTGAAATAAAAAGCGCCCATCCATTAAAAAAAAAGTGTCTCACACGGCTCCGGGGGATGAACAAAGGCCTCCTGTAGCGAATCAATGCGTTTTTGTAAGAAAAATATCCATATTCAAAACGTAATAATCACTTTAATGTAGCTTGTGCCAACAGTTGTACACGGAAGCAGCTCTGGGCTGATGATGTATGAGGTCGGCTTTGCGCATGCGCCAGTGAGTCATGTGAAAACCAACGTTTGTTAACAGGAGCAAAGGAAGCAAAGTTTCCTTCCTTTAGCAAAGTAAAACCCGTCTCCTCTTGGCTTATATCGAAATCCATCGACATTGTTCTTTACAAATCCTTGTTTTGTACTTCTAATTAGTGACCGTTGTTTTGTTTTGATCTCTCCCCTGCGCTTCCGCGTTTGTCACTTCTGAGTGGCGCATGCGCAAAGCCAACCTCATACGTCATCCGCCCGGAGCTGCTTCCAGTGTACAACAGTGAGCGCAAGCTAGATTAAACTGATTATTACGTTTTAAATATGGTTATTTTTCTTACAAAAACGCATAGATTCGCTACAGGAGGAGTTTGTTCACCCTGTAATGTAATTCTTTGAGAATAAATAAGTCAATACCACACATTAGGATTTGGCCTTTGGAGGGGGGAAACTATTTATTTATTTATTTATTTGGTTGGTTGTTGTTGTTCAGTACTATCATTTTAGTATCATTGAGATACTATTGTAGAATTTATTATTTTTAATTGTTTTATTTGTATGTTTTCTGTATTCATTTTAATTTGTTAAAGTTTTAACTTGTTGTTTTTGTCATTATTATTCATTTTTGTTTTTAAAAAATGTCTATATTTTTTTTTTAGTCATTTTTATTCCAGTTTTAGTTATTCAAGTACATCAAGTTAAACTAAATGAAAAGAAGAAATCTTGGCAACTAGCTGAAATAAAATAATTGTAATAATAATATTAAATATTATTTAATAATAATAATTGTTTTATTTTATATTTTAGTTTAGTTTTTATCGTTTTAGTTAATGATAATAACCCTATTTTGTATTATTTTTATTATTTGTATTAATCATTTTGCTGAACACTGTATGAAGAATCTGATAATGAATGATTGGGTGTCATGCTTGATTAGGTCAAGACTTATTTTGGACTGTATTTAGTACCATCTCAGAAAGCATTAAAAGTAGAAACTCACCAAAGTTACATTTTTCTGTTTTTGCTTCCTCCACAGTGCTTCAGTTAAGACTCCAGCAGAGGCGCACACGCGAGCAGCTCGCAGACCAGGGCATCATGCCACGTGAGTATGCATGCTTCATGGAAACATAATGCTCAAATGTCAACTATTGATGTTTAGACAAATTCAGCCTACATGCAGTGGACTTTCATGAAGTAATCCTTTGAGACCAAAACAATATGTTAGTCAAATGATCTGCTTCCTTGTTATTTTAACTCCTAATCCAGCATCATTAACAAAGTGCCGCTCACATTATCACCTAAGCTCTGCACACACACTGTACTTATTCTTCATAAAGTGGAATACATTTACCTCCAGCCACAGTTTTTTTTTTTTTGTAGATTACTCTTTTGACGGCGGGGGGACTTAGTAAGATATGTGTGTCAGTAAGGAGAGCAGTTCTAATAAAAGAAAGTGTCTGTTGAGGATACCAACTGATAAGGAAGGAGAGATAGAACAATGGTGTGACTGATGTCTGTCTGAAACAGCGGGAGCTGTCCTGCTTTCTCAGTGCTTGCCGTCTGTATAGGGCCCCTAACGTCATGGTCCAAGCTCCAAGAGTAACAAGAGTGAGTCAGCGACTGGGCCTGCACTTTTGCACAGCAAGACCTGTGGTTACCTCCCGGGCTTTAGTCAATGCTTAATGGCCGCAAAGACCAAATCTTGCATTCTTTAATCATATTAAAGTCAGGATTATAACTTTCCTGAAAGTGTTGTTGTTAGTGCAGCAGACTGCTTAAGAGGCCACATTGGTTAGTGATATACGACTAATCAGGGTAAACAAAAGTTGCCTTTGCTAATCAAACCACGGCAACTGTCAGAGCGCTCATTTCCTGTTGACCATGGATGCAGATGACAGTTCAACACCCACATAAATATGCCTAGCAGAAATGTTTCTTTGATGTACAGTATTTGTTTATTAAAACATTAAATATTTGTAATAAATATTTTGGTCTTCAAGTAAAAAAATGTTTTTTAAAAATATTCCAAAATGGTTAAATTATAAAGGAAAATTACATAAAATAATTAGACTTGTTTTCAGAGAATATATCTTGAATTAATTTTATTTTTCTTGACCCATTGGCAGATTGACTTTATGACTTTTATGCATAAATCTAACAAAATAGTTTTAGTTTATAAATTGTCAAGCACACATTCTCTAAAGTGGGTCAAAATGCTGACTTTCTAGTTCATCTTCAGTAGATAAGACAATCTTAGGGTATAACTGCATGAACTTTGCTTTAAGCAGAAGTTCTTTAGCACACAGTAGTTAAACACAGCAAAATGTTTTTTTTTAAAAAGCTTTGTGCCACATAGACGTGATGTATTATATAATGGGATATATTATATAATGTAATTTGACTTCATGTTTTTAAATGAAGGCATTGAATATATTTTTCTTTCCAGCGCTGAAAACACCTGGAGCTTTTCACGGGCAACTCAGAAGTCTGGAGAGGGCAAGGGTAAGACTCAAACGCTCAGAAGTATTCCTACACTTTGCATTATCTATTATTAGTGAACTGGCCTTTACACAGGTTTAGTAATATAATGTTATGGAAAAATCACAACAATACTATTAAATGTGTTGTGTATCATCATTTAATGTGCTAAAGTCATGAGATTGCATAATGAAATTCAAGTTTTGTTTACATTAATCTATTATACTGAATTAATTAATTAATTACATAATATATTATACTTTATGTTGGCCATCGGCCACTTTGTTTTCTAGAAATCAACATTTGTCGGTTACTAGAGTGCTATGAGAACAATAACATGTTGATGAGATGTATTTTACACAAATTCTTAATTCATTTACTCAATTCATATATATTGCATTGTCATCATATACAGACTGTGAATTTCCTGAAGCATAAAATCCGCAGCAGGCCTGACCGCGCTGAACTTGTTCGAATGCACATTTTACAAGGTACGCATCTGAACAAACAGATGTGATTTTTAGCTCTTAAAAGCATTGTCAGAGTCTTTTGTTTCACATCCTCGATACTTAATTTATCATGCATCTTTAGTATGGTCTGAAGTTGTTCTATGTATTTCAGAAACCCATGCAGAGCCTTCTTTGCAAGCCACTCAGATGAAACTAAAGAGGGCACGTCTAGCAGATGACCTCAATGAGAAGATTGCACAGAGGCCTGGACCAATGGAACTGGTGGAGAAGCACATTCTGCCGGTTGACATTGGTAAAAACAATGAAATATTGTATTATCTTCACGCTTAATCATCAGATTTACTGGAATTTACATGGAAATTAAATCACTATCACTAATTTGATTTGTTTTGTGGGTTTGTTGCTTGTTTGTTTGGGTTTTTATTTTGTGTTGGTTTTGTTTTGGACACTGCAGTTGGAGGACTGGATGTTTATAACTTCAATGAGGACAGCAGTGAAGCTCTGTCTCCAGAGCAGCCAGCTAGTCATGAGTCTCAAGGCTCTGCATGTTCTCCTGTAGAAGCCAGACTGCCTGATCCATCCTCTGTTTCGCCTCCAACTGGCTCCAAACTCCAGGTCAGCGTCTTAACAGTCCCTAGTTTCACATCCAGACTGATAACTGGTTCAGGAATATTCAGTTCTAATATTTACAGTTAGCTTATGATAAAAAAAGGTCTGACAGAGAATGCTTTCATTAAAGCACATGAAGTGATAATTCACTGACAAAGCTCTCCAGAAGAGCCAAGTAGTGTCTACATCTATGTTTTCTCTACAAATTATCCAGACATCAGCCTTGTGTTGCTGGTTAGATTTATACACCTCTGTCGCTTCTCATTGCCATATGGCTTTTAATCTCTTTTTATCTCAATTGTGTCCACCTACAACCCAGAGTCCAGACTTCCTGAACAGAACATCAGCAGAAGATGGCCGAGTAATGACTGCCACTCAGCTAGTCACTGCTGCTACTCCCACAAAGCCTGCACCCACCCTTGTGAAGGTAAACCATATTTCCTAACCACAGTGATGTCATTTCCTGCCAATGTTTATTTTCTCCTCTGAGATAATGGTCAGTGACTCACAGTATTACTGGCTAAATTCAGAATAGCAACTCCAGCTAGATAACGAAATATACCATACTGACTGTGAAAGAGGGAATAAAGTGATCATACTGCATTACAGTCAGACATAAACTAAAAAAAAAAAAAAACTAAGCTGAACATAAATTTTAAATCTGATGCTAAAGAGTTATTGCCAATAGAGATCGACCGATATATCGATTTACCGATATTTTTCCCGATATTTAAGCATTTTACCATAATCGGATATCGGTTTTGTAATATCGGATTCACCGATAAACGCCGCCATCTTATGGGTGTTTTGAGAATTGCGCAGGATCGCCATTGCAGCTGGGGAGACGAGACAACAACAACGGCATGGTGCAGGTACTTGATTTGCTGTAGTTAGTAAACTTTATTTAACATAACAGCCATTTATGCACAAATTAGATGCATTACATAAATGCCTGATATGTAGTTTATGCATCTTGGCTCTAAGAAATAGAGACCAACTCACGGAGTCATGTAAGATAATCCGTCAAGTCCTGTCCCAATAAAGATATAACTTTGCCTGAATTAAATAATATGCAGCCATGAATGAGTGCATGTTGGAAATAAAAGCGCTGAATTGAATTCTCTCTGTTGTCTATGCTCATCGTATAGTCTTGTGAAGTCGGAGTCACGTAGATAATCCGTCAAGATCCTCTCCCAATAAAGACGTAACTTTGCATGTGTTAAATAATACAGCCATGAATGAGCACATGTTGGAAATAAAAGCACTGAATTTAATTTTCTCTCTGTTGTATATTTGCTCATCATTAGTCTCATGAAGCCGCTTTCATATTGCTGTTCACTCACCGGGTTGATGTGGTTGATGCTCAGGAAATGCTCCAGCACAGCCACCGCATGTAACTTTTAACAAGTTTCACTTGTTTAAAACACCCTAAATTGTATTAACATTTACTATATAACCATTAATTCGCTAATAAACATCTAAATGAATACAACTCTATGGAAATTAATCATTTATTATCTCCACGAGCGATCGCAGTTTGCGTATAGTTCTGTGTAACTGCATAGATAAACCGCGCTGTCAGCAGG
>NW_015505402.1:1731818-1736542 GCF_001515645.1 Sinocyclocheilus grahami
CTTACTTCACTCAGTAATTTGTTTACTTTATAACAGTAAATAAATATCGGTTCTGCATATCGGGCACATAAACATGCAAATAATTAGTATCGGTTATAAAAAATCAATATCGGTTGATCACTAATTGCCAAGTGTGCCGCATGAGTCCTGAAAAGTAGAGCCAAAGCGTCTCGATCGCCCCCAGGTGACTGGATGCAGTATAGGTCATAAACCCCACCCTCACCATGTAATGTAATGGGACCTGAGAGAAACTAAACAATCAAATTGCACTTCAAATAATTGTCTTTCTAATAATTTTGCTTATAATTAGTTATTTGATGCTATAAAAATGGGGTGTGGTGGTGTCATGATTGTGAACTTGCGATTGGGTCTGCGGGAGTTTGGGCGGGACTTTGATACCGCAGCTCCACCTCATGATCACTACTGCACTGACTCGGGCTCCAAATGAAACACAACTCCGGAGACTCAGAGACCATTGTGCTGCTTAATATTTTTGTGGAAACTGAAAAGAACAGCATTTATTATAAACATCTTTACTTTCACTTTTGATCAATTTAATGCATCCTTGCTGAATAAAATTATCAATATCTTTAAAAAAAATTGTACTGACCCTAAACATTTGAACAATAGTATAAATCTTTTTTTTAAAATAAAAAATAAATAAACCGGTGTACCACAGTGTAAAGACGGGAAAATAGTAGAGCTGTTGTTTGTCGAGTCCTGAAAAGTAGAGCCAAAGCGTCTCGATCGCCCCCAGGTGACTGGATGCAGTATAGGTCATAAACCCCACCCTCACCATGTAATGTAATGGGACCTGAGAGAAACTAAACAATCAAATTGCACTTCAAATAATTGTCTTTCTAATAATTTTGCTTATAATTAGTTATTTGATGCTATAAAAATGGGGTGTGGTGGTGTCATGATTGTGAACTTGCGATTGGGTCTGCGGGAGTTTGGGCGGGACTTTGATACCGCAGCTCCACCTCATGATCACTACTGCACTGACTCGGGCTCCAAATGAAACACAACTCCGGAGACTCAGAGACCATTGTGCTGCTTAATATTTTTGTGGAAACTGAAAAGAACAGCATTTATTATAAACATCTTTACTTTCACTTTTGATCAATTTAATGCATCCTTGCAGAATAAAATTATCAATATCTTTAAAAAAACTTGTACTGACCCTAAACATTTGAACAGTAGTATAAATCTTTTTTTTTTAAATAAAAAATAAATAAACCGGTGTACCACAGTGTAAAGACGGGAAAATAGTAGAGCTGTTGTTTGTCACTCTAAACAGCTTGTTTAGAATGACTTGTCAAAGGTACCTTAGGCAAAGTTAGTTTCAGAAGAGCAGCAGATGCAGATTTAGAAGTGCTAGCAGCTGTCTTCTGTCTTCAATTGGAGGTTAAATGAAACATTCACACTCTTAATGCAGAGAAGAACAAACTGAAGCTGGGAACATAGAAACAGGAGTCAGGCAATAACTTATGCAGAGTATGCTTTGAAGACATGGATTATGATAAATGCACATTTACTCCATGACAGAGGGTCACTCACTACTCTCCCAGTGGTGCTTCGGGAACCTGCTCACACAAGCCAGCTTGAAATGGTGTGTTATTACATCATTATTACATTATATTCCAATATTCCAGAGAATATTATTCAGTGAATTATTCTTGACTCTGTAGCTATTGAACAGCTTATAAACCTAGTTAGTAGGTTTATAACAGTGGTGCTTCGGGAACCTGCTCACACAAGCCAGCTTGAAATGGTGTGTTATTACATCCTGATGACTTTCAACTCCCTTCCTCAGAAGCCAAACCATTTTCATGTGTATCCTGTGACTCAATATTTAGGAACAATGAGGGTCATATCCCTCCATGCATCCTGTTTCCTCTTCCTGTGATTATAGGTATATGTTCATACAAGTCCCACCTATTCAGTTTTGCCCACAAATCTCTCAGCTCCTGGTATTCTCAGAGTGCTGAATCCTCTGTTAGCAAGAGAACTGGGCTAGTTTAAACATTATGGGAATGACCTGAAATCACAAAGCAAATAGACTTGTGATATCATGCCAAAGTGTGAGGGTGTTGACTGTGATCTGTAAGTTTGCTGTGTGATTTCAGGTAACACCTTTTGTTCAGTTCTTCTGCGCTTTTTTCCATGCAGCAAAGCCAGCCCAAACAGTCCAGTGAAAAGAGCCGAAGCAAGAAGAGTAAAGAACCCAAACCGCGAATTAAGAAGCTCAAGTATCACCAGTACATCCCGCCTGACCAGAAGCACGAACCCAATGAAGCACTGATGGACTCAGCATATGCCCAGCTGCTTCAACAACAGCAGCAGTTCCTGCATCTCCAGATCCTCAGCCAACAGCAACAGCATTACAATTACCAGGCCATATTACCAGCACCACTCAAGTATGTCACATTTCCAATAAAGGCCCTTTCACATGACATACACAACCCTTAGCACAAGCACCTTGTGTCATTATGACCCTGACATGAAAAACATTTTTCACAACCAATTTTGTTTAATAATTCACATAATATATAATGTAATTCAGACTATCTCTGAATGTCATATTTAGTTTGTATCTAGATTCTAGACACACAGGAACAAATTTCATTATTGATTATTTGGTAAACTTAATGAAAAACACATTTTTGGGGGGAAAAATACTTTGCTGCAAGAAAAGTGGACAGCTCAAGCTATCCAAAGCACAAGGCAACTTTATTTGATGCTGGATGTGTGTGCTGTTTAATGTGCTTGAGAAGTGTATTACTCCAATACATAACTTACATTTTATAGCTTCATTTTGCAATTGTAAATGTTGCAAATTGAGTATTTGCATTTTGCAAAAAGTCTTGGATGCACATCAAGCAGACTGATAATATAATTTTGACTAAAATATTAATTTTGACTAAATATGTTGTTGTTAATTTAGCTTTATATTGATTTTAATTAAAACTTTCTTAAGACATAATACAATTGCATTATTTAGATTGCCTCTAAATAATGGTTTCATCTATTAATCTTGTCTAACAGACCTGTCATCACCCCAGCAGTGGTACGGCAGTTCCTCACATTATTTCCCATTTTGGCTCCTGTTGCCGCAAGATAGACCTCTGCTTCTATTGTGTAGAAATTTTTATTGTGAATAATGAGGGAACAGGAAGTTCCCGTTGCATTTAAAATCCCTCATACTCCTCTACAGGCCAGTAGCTGAGATTCAGAACAGCTGCCCCAACATCAACCTAAGCACCAGCCCTAGTCTTCCCGCTCCCATTATGGTATCTCTGCCCTATGCGGCTCCTTCACGACCCAACAACACTGTGACCGGTCGTAAAACCGGGTCTCTGCCTACCAATCTAGATGAGATGAAGGTGGGTAATATGTATTTTAGGAGCAGGAAATGAATAAGCATAAGTATGCAGAGGTACAACTGTTCTTTGGTCCTCTAGGTGGCTGAGCTTAAGATGGAGTTGAAATTGCGTGGACTCCCTGTGTCCGGCACAAAGACAGATCTCATAGAAAGGCTTAAAGCCCACCAGGAGAGCTCTCAGTCTGCTACAACCATGGATACAAACATCTCCAAAGCTCCTCTACAGCCTGACAGCATGAGCACAACTCCCCCCTTTTCTCCTGAGCAGTCAGAGGCCTCCTACATCAGTATGGAGGACAGCAGAGATAGTCCCACCAAAGCTCTATGCATGTTGTCTCCAGTCCATCCACCAGCAGGCACTTCACCCCTCAAACCCACACCTGAAGACATGACCATGGACATCAAGGTGTCCGAAAAAGACCAGCGCCTTCACGAGAAGGAGCGTCAGATTGAGGAACTCATGCGTAAGCTGGAGCAGGAGCAACGGCTGGTGGAGGAGCTGAAGATGCAGCTGGAGGTGGAGAAAAAGAGTCAGCAGGGCGGAGGGCAGCAGCCTGAACCCAATCCATCAGTCCAGGTCAAAGAGGAGAACGGCATCGCCCCGAGCTGCAACTCCAAGCAGAGTCCCCTGCCACAAACTACAGGTGTGAAACAGGAAGAGCCACATGCTCAGCTGCACCACACCCCAGTCCAGCAGTTCTATATCAACACCCAGCAAGTCCCAAAAGTGCTGCATCAGAAGACACTGATCAACACTCAGCCTGCCACACAAATCATGCTGCCTATCAGCCTGCCCAACAACCCCATCAGCACGCAGGTCTCTTAACATTGATGATATTCCAGTTCTATTTACAGTGAAAAAAATGTATAAAATTGCAATTTCTTATACTTTTTGCAGGTGCAGGCCATTCTCCAACCAACATTGCCCAGCATAATACAAACACCTCTTCTGCAAACACAGACGTCCAACAACACAATGTTACAACAGCATTCAAGTCAGACACCATCTCCACCTCAAGTGAGCAAACCTCTTCTTTGTGATTTACATCTAGTGAATGATCAAATGGGTGAAATCTTGAAGACATTGAAGAGGGGTCCATATCCATGTCTAGAGACATAGTTCTAGAAGTTTAGGGGTGGGTGCTTTTGGACCAGTAAGCAACCACTTACACACACAACCATCCATTCAGAACACCCTACCGACTGCATGGATAGCAGTGCACTATCAAACATTCTATAAACATCTTTAAAATTCTTCCTCTTGCTTTTAATGTTCCCGCACTTCATAAATCCCGTTCAGCTCACTATTGTGATGACAAGCCCCAGATGCATTTCTCTC
>NW_015505402.1:1737625-1760416 GCF_001515645.1 Sinocyclocheilus grahami
GTTCAGCTCACTATTGTGATGACAAGCCCCAGATGCATTTCTCTCTGATTTGGCACGTAGGTTGAAATGGAAAGCCTTTCTGAGGTGTGCAATGTGTTCTGTGCTTATCTCTGATGTTGCCCTGGCAATAGCAGTTGAGTTCAGGTGATACATTACCCTCTTAACAACATCAAACACAGACATGACTAAATAGGTGAAAGAAATAGAGAGCACAGAGAAAATCAGAAAGAGCACTTATCACTAAGACAGAGTTGGTTCGAGAACAAAAGGCCTGTGTTTAAACACTGATATTTCTTACACCGCGTACTGGGCCTAAAGCTGTCTTCCTTGTGTTTTACAGGCTTTACCCATATGTGGAAGCTCGTCTTCTGGGTTTGAGTACAGGCAGCACCAGAACCAGCCCATGGCAGACATGCCCCAGTGCTTTCTCAACAACTCACCCAGACACACAAATGGACCCATTAACAAAGTAAGACAAGCTGACCATATGCAAGTACATGAACACAAATTCTCCTAGCTAGCACAAGCTACTTTTCAAGCTTTAATGAGCTCAAAAAATGGTTTAGAACTCGTAACGCAAAGCAAGCACACATTGCTTACTCAGTTTTGCCACAAGGGCCGGCTATTACACAGTTTGAAAATTATATGTTTTGTTCAGCCTCCCTCGCCCTGTCAGCTCAACTATATCTTCCAGCCATTGACGTTCCCCAATCACCATAGCCCAAAGAGCAAAGACCCACCCCGTTACGAGGAGGCCGTCAAACAGACCAGAGGTCTACAAGCCACAGTGAAGGTAATTTAAAGTTAAGCCCAAAGTATACTTCAGTTTTGACAGCTGAACAGATAGCCTTTTGAAGTATGCACTACTTGATAGCACTCGAACACATGAGCACTCAGAAGTTTCATCTGTATTCAATGTCTGCAACATTTCTCTCCAGAAGTTATTACTAATAAAAATGTCTTTGTACTCATTTAAACTAGAGTTGCGGGTATTTCTTAACCTGCTCGTCAACGCTGGTGTCTTTTGTTGTTACTGTCTCTAGTAGTTTGTTGTTGTGGTTCAGTCTTTTCCATTTCTTTTTCAAAAATGAAACAATAGTGGTGCCATCTTGTGGACAGATGAATTAGTGCAAGAATACAGAGTACTCCATTGGAAAATGTTGATGATGAAATTTGTGTCATATATATATACTGTATGCACAGTGGCGGTTCTACATTTAATTACATCCCCCTTCATCAAAAATGAAACAATAGTGGTGCCATCTTGTGGACAGATGAATTAGTGCAAGAATACAGAGTACTCCGTTGGAAAATGTTGATGATGAAATTTGTCATATATATATACTGTATGCACAGTGGCGGTTCTACATTTAATTATATCCCCCTTCGAGCATATATACACTATACATTATCTAATTTGCATATTAATGTGTTCTTGGAGCAACATTTAATAAAAAAAGAAGTGTAATAATTGGAGTAATAATTGGCAAGATTTTAATAATAATATCTAATATTGCATAGGAATATTGATGTATAATTTATTTCCATACTCACTTGTTGTGTCTCCCAAAATGCCTGATAAACATGATTTAAGTCCTGGAGTCCTCTACAGTGGACATGTATGAAATCAATGCCCTGTTCTGTAACAAAGTCATTTTTTGATTTGAAACCCCATAACGTTTTGACATAACGTCTGAGATGTTGGTTTATGAAATACAATTTGAAAAGTAGTCTGATTTAAATTATAATTACACAGATTTTAATATTTTATTTATTTTTTTATTTTTTTATTTTTACTGCTCATGCTGCCCCCCATGTATCATGAAGAAATGCCGCCCCGGGCGGCTGCCCGGTTCGCCCATGCCAAAAACCGTTACGGTGTACGGGTTTATGAAATACAATTTGAAAAGTAGTCTGATTTAAATTATAATTACACAGATTTTAATATTTTATTTATTTTTTTATTTTTACTGCTCGTGCTGCCCCCCATGTATCATGAAGAAATGCCGCCCCGGGCGGCTGCCCGGTTCGCCCATGCCAAAAACCGTTACGGTGTACACATACCCTGATATATGCATAAAAACTGAAGAATGCTCTGGGATTTAGGTTAACAGACATTCCCTATCATAAATACGACTTCTCTCTGTCATTCATGTGCTCAGAATTCAAATATTTCGAACTCCATTTGAATGGCACAGTACTAATATTACATACTTTGTATCTATCTTTGTATCTATTTTGAACACTTTCTGTTGTCTTAATACCTTGTATTCTTCCATAAAGGTTCCCACTGCTACCAGTCAGCACATGGACGATTTGTTTGATGTTTTGATCGAGAGTGGAGGTGAGAAAAGTCAAAACAGATCTTTGATTTCAGCTAGATTTGTAGAACTAAACCATTTTCTTTGCTTTCCCAGAAATATCCCCTCTATCTAGACAGGATCCCTCTCTGGACAAACTTCTTCCAGTGACCGCAAACATCACCACCCTGCCCATCAACACGGTGCTGTCTCGTCCTCCCCCGCAGATACATGTTGCCCGCACACCCAACCAAACCCAAGCACCTCCATCCAGCCTGGTGGCTCTGGCCTCCGATAACCAGTTGGAGGCCCTGCTGGCGGACGCTGAGCCACGGACCCTGAGAATGATGGAGGAGCTTAAAAACCAGCTGCTGGAGCGGCCCCACTCCCCAATGGACACTTCAGATCTGACCTTCACCGACACGCCCCCTTCCGCCCTCCCTCTACAAGATGCAGGTCTCGACAACATGGAATGGTTGGACCTTACGATTCCAGGACCTGCTGGTATCTGCTCACCGACTGCAGTCTTTTCATCTGATTTCTTGGACTCCACTGATTTACAGTTACACTGGAACTGAGCTCACAAATGGATGGAGATTGGAGACATTCTGAAAAGATCTGCGGTGCGCAGTCGGACACTTACAGAGCTCAGTTGTTCAGACTTCTTGGGTTCCGAGGATCTGTGTGCAAACCACTCATAGTGTAGCATCAGCTTTTCTCAATTGTGCCTATACGTGCAGGTTTGTGTACTGCTTTTGTCACCAAGACCTTTTTCAAGGCAGAAGAAGAATGTAGAGACACTTTTTTTTCACCTGTATATTCCTTTTGTCCATAAAAATAATTGGGATCCAAACTTTCAAGCTCCAAAAAGTACATAAAAGGTAGCATGAAATTAGTCTATATGACTTGACTGGTATATTCATAGTCTTCTAACGCATCACAATCACTTTCTATGTTGAAAAGATCAAACTTTTAAGTCTTTTTTCACTCTCAAACCACACCAAAACATTCAACAATTCACAGACTAAATTGAATTTGACTTCAAGAACCTTAAAGTTGGCATGAAATTAAAACCACATTCATCCAGGCGACCATTTAATAAAAAAAAAATGACCTCTTCTTTTTTTTTTTTTTCAGAAACCCATACATTTCACTCAGATGTCACAATACAAAAACAAAAATTAAATTTCATCATAAATTTAAATATCAAACCTCACTGAATGTCGCACATCACAAGACCAATCAACATAAAGGCTTAAAATCTGTACATCATACAAAATGATTCATATGGATTAATTTCATGCTACCTCTATATTCGTTCTGAAGCTTGAAAGTTTTGGACGTCAAAAACAGCTGAAAAATTCTTCAAAATATCTTCTTTTGTGTTCTGATGAAGAAGAAAAAACATCCAAGTTTGGAACAACATGGAAGGTGAGTAAATATTGATATTTAACTACAGAGTTTGCAATTGTCAGACATTTGTGATGGAAACATTGTGCCATGGTAATTGTTACAAATGTGGTGTCATCTTCACTGAAGGAACCTGTTTAATGGCTTATTTCCATTCACTACCACCTGCCATGGTCATGGAGCTGTTAACCATTGCATTGGGGTACTTGAAATTGTGGCAGCTAAATAATAGCATTCAATTTCTAAACATTCGAAATCATCCAGTGCATGGACTGGGAAAAGGCCAGAACGAGTTTGTTTACCAATCCCAGCATGGGGCCAAAGAGAGGGAGGGAGAGAGGCACACAAATGCCTGACTAGGGGCCATTATTATCCCTATCAAAAGAGTAGAGCTAGAGATATTCAGCTCTTGCATTCTGAACTGCCACTGTTGCGTGTCTTGACCAGAGAAACAACACTAAACAGGACCAGTGAAATTTCCATATTCAGATGAGGCGATCAGAATTACATCAGAAAGCAGCTGCGTTTTGATTGGTCAGACTCTTTACTGCTGTACAGTAGATGATTGTTTTGGATGCAGTTAAACTGCTGAGGCCCAGATTCTCTATATTTCACAGAATTTGAGCCTCTTTCTTTATAACCACTGAAATACAGGTAGCTGGCAGGTCATTTGCCTTTGTTAATTTACCTACACCTCATCTACTCAGTTATTTGTAAGAATGGATTAGTTTTCAGTCAAACTGTCTTTTTGATTATTTTTCTATAAAATGTGACATTGTAGTGACATCTGCTGGAACGTTTTGAAACAGACTGCTGAATGAATTTCTTATCACCACTCCCTTCAGATGTTTCACTATGAAATGTTTTTCTTCAGTGTTTGGCAGATGAAATAGCAGCTTTCTCTTTAGACACTATGCGAAAATATGCCAGACATGCCAAATAGTGCACTTACTTGACTTTGGACTGAACTCATTGACAATCAGTTCCTTATCCAAACATGTTGTCAAAAAGAATGTATTTCTTTATTTAGAAATGTAATTTCTAAAGGGATTCCATAGTTCTGTCTCTATCAGAGACCCAGAAACATACAATTTTTCTGCATTTATGCAGTTCTCACATATATTTTTTATCATGTTTTATGGCTCTATATATATTTTTTAGTGTGAAATAAGACCTGCGGTGGAGTAAAATCCTATCGCAAGACCTGTAAACCTGTAAAGACTATTAGGAGTTGTGTGCCTTTTTTTCAACATGCCTATCAATGTAATTGCTCTGTTATGAAGCGGTAAAGAGGAGAAATATTTGAAATTTTACTGACCCTTTGAAGTGTGATATTGATTGTATGCCTTATATTTTGCACCGTGTATATATTTTTACAATATACATTTTATACAAATGTATTTGTGCAACTGTAAATAATGTTTTGAGGTTATCTTTGTACATATCTTTATTGTATATACAGCCTTTTATCATTCAAATGTTTCTGTATTTGAAACCATTGAAATGTACTTGTTTGGCCTTCCAAAGGCCCCACATAACCTTACTTATTATACAAAGAAAGCTAACAACACAATAAATAGACTTTTCATTTGACAATTTAGCAAAGACAATATATCTCAAAGACAAGTTTGCAATTTATAACCTACAAAACAAGCGAAAATAATTTAGAATTGCTTTTAATCAGCTGAAGAACTCATACTCTACTACATACTACAAACAGAATCAGCCGAGCATTTGGTAACAAAGTATTGCCAGGGTTTCTGCAGATTTTATAAAGGTACATTTAAGACTTTTTAAGACGAAGTAAAGAAACTTTTAAGGAATATATTGAAGGGAACACAATATGTCCATGTTTTCCAAATGTAAATGTCTAGCAGTAGCAGAAAATGGCTTGTATTAGCAATACTTCAAAGTTTGAAAATACAGCTTCCAACTGATCTCCATTACTTTATTTAAAAAAAAAGCAATAAACAATAGGCAAGACTAATCAAAAGCTATTAGCATTTTTTGACATTTCATTATACTTTTTGACAGGGGCATATCATGCTCTCATTATTTTTGAGGGGGGGCACTATAGTACTTATGTTCTTGTTTTGTTTTAATTTTTTTCCTTTGTATTCGAAACAATCCCAAACGCATTTATTACATCATGAAATATCTCGATTCTCAACTTTATAGATTGTTAGTTGATCTTTAGTGGACGATGGTCAAAGTAGCCTAATGTAGTATTTAACTAGGCATAAAAACCTGTCTGTTTACTTAAAGGGTTATTTCACCCAAAAGTGAAAATTAGCCTGTGTTTTACTTACCCTCGAAGCATCCTAGGTGTATATGACTTTCTTCTTTCAGACGAGTCCAGTCGGAGTTATATTAAAAATTGTTCTGGCTATTCCAAGCTCTCTCATTGCAGTCAGCGGGTGTTGCAGTGCTTCAGTCCAAAAGTCGTCAAATAAAGTGCGCGCATCCATAATAAAACGTGCTGCACACGGCTCCAGGGGGGAAGGTGAATAAAGGCCTCCTGTAGCGAATCCATACGTTTTTGTAAGAAAAATATCCATATTTCAAATGTAATAAACACTTTTCTCTCACTTCCGGTATCTGTCATACACGGAACATATGAGGCAGCAGGTATGCTAGTTTCACGTGTTTGTTTATAGGAGCAAAGGAAGCAAAGTTTCCTTACTTTAGCAAAGGAAAAACAAGTCTCCTCTTAGTTTATATCGAAATCCTCTGACATTTTTCTTTATAAATCCTCGTTTTGGGCTTCTAATTCGCGACCAGCGTTTTGTTTTGTTCTCTCTCCGCATTGGCCACCAATCACACAACGCTGACCTGCTTTCATTGTACAGAAAAAGAGCAAAGAACATTTTCACTGACAGTCTAGAGTTCAACCACTCGCAAAAATTCCCGTTAAAATCACTGAAGCTGTTTACACTGTGAAATGACTATCTTACAGATTCATACACACATCTGCACTTTGTTGTTCGTTTCCAACTAAAGAATTCGCCAGAAAGAGGTATTCAGGCAGCGAGCGAGTGAAGAAAACACCGGCATTTTAGCGATGACTCATCAGAGCACCTCTGATTGGCCATTGCATTCATAAACTCAACAGCATCGTGTGTGATTGGTTAATGTGCAGTGCTGTAAAAACGCTCAGTGCCAGCCAGCGATTTGAATTTAGCAGATGATGATGACACGCTGAACTATTTATTCACGCTGGTGTGATTGTATCAAATATAGAACATATTATTCAGCTATTTTTTGTCTTTTGGAAGCTGCATTCAAAATCCACTTGGCTCAGAAATCTGAGGGGGCACGGCACAAGGTCGAAACGTTTTGAATACCTTCAGGGCATGGTGCCGAAAACATATACTGAGTTTTGTAATGTAAAATGCTATATTTTACAAATGCATTAGCGTATCATCTAAATTCAAAATGGCCAATGTGGGAAAATTAGGTATAGATTAACTTGGTATGCTGCACCAAATCTAAAGAGACAGTCTTGGTTTTTGGCCAAACCATTCAGAAGTTATAAGCAAAAAATATCCATTTCATCATATCTCCTGACCACTAGGTGGCACTGTGCAGGTATCCTCGGGTCATATTGCCAGACATACGATAATTATCGTATTTGTACGATAATTTTGACCTCTGTACGATGTACGATCAATAATGAAAAAAGTCTGTCTACACTGGACGCGACAAAGCGAGTGTTAAAAATAATTTTAATATGTCATAAATAGAACGAGGCATCAGTTCACTGTCAGGGATGTGTCGTGTCGTGTCAATTCCAATGCAGACAGTCACTGATTATAATGGGTTCTATAGTATTTTGTCGCACTGCTCGCGTCCAATGTAAACACTTTTTTCTCGTGTCAAAAAGTTGTTGGTTTAGATAGCTGTATTCTGTACGTTTGACTCGTGTAGGATCATTTTCTTCCAAATACAATAACTTTGAGCTTCTGGTACGATACTTGGACATTTCCAATCTGGCAACTCTGCATGGTTGTCTACACACACCGTATGCTAAAGCGTTGCAGAGCAACATCCATTTTGGTGTGCTCTTTGTCGAATTTGTCAAGGTATTCGACTAATCAACTAATCTAATGACTAATCAACTTGAATTCCTTTTTTTATTGTCTAAAGAGGATTTGTTTAGATTTTCATGTAAATCAGGAGGAGTTCGAAAAAGTTGGTTTTACAGAAAACTCAATGTCAGGAAAAGTTTCATGATGGAGAATGACATCAGGGTGCAATCGAATCATCTTGAGCCAAGGAATCCAAAGGAAAACAGAATTGGTTATTTAGTTTTTTTTTTTCTTGTGAGAAAAAAAAAAAAGTTCCCTTACAGTTCAAAATAAACATGAGTGCAAATTCGGTCAGCTGGAAATGTTACAACTTTTACCCATATGGTTATGAGCTGCCATAGACTCGAGCGGAAGAAGAAGAACACTAACCGATACAGTGGGTACCTACACACCTTCGGTGATTGACCCCCAAATATCTGCCAATAGGCTCAAAAAAATCAGCTTGATTAAACCACATTGTTACAGATATTTATTATTGTTTTAAGCATAAACTCATCTAAAAGTGCTCAGTTTGTATCTAGACTTTCTGCTCTGATTTAAGACCTTTTTAAAGCCTTAAATTGTAAGACTTTTTAAGACCTGCAGAAATCCCGATTGCGTCTTGATTCCATTTATTATATTCCTGTACAACCTGAAAGTGTTCAGTGCTTTAGCAAATATCCAACCCAAAATTCAAATTTGCCATTGAATGTTCTTGAAATTCAAAGCAGAAGACTGATGTCACCCTGAAGATTCAGATGTCTTGCATTTTCCTTTCGGTATTGACAGTTCTGGAGGTAAGCTTTAAGGCAAACCGAAAAGTTGGCTCAGTCCCTGCAAAAAGAGCGAACCATGAGATAATCGCCATCGTATCCTTTAAGAAAGGCACTCCAGGTAATTCCATGGGGATCGTCCCTGTAAAACGTTCAAGATGACATTGCCTGAAACCATTCCAGCAACCTTTTCAGTTCAGTCCACATTAAGGGGATTCAAAAAATTCCAGTCCTCAGAGCTTTTTGCATGTTTTTATGTGACTACGACATTTTGGACACTTGTGAACGATGTCTTTGCATCCATCCATGCAGAACGGGATTACACAGCAGCCAGCTATACAACTACACAAGAAACAGTCAAGAACACAAATATGTCATCTTTAACCCCATAATAGAATGACAAACTGGTAATCACATAATGGAATAGGGGACGCAAATTAGAGTAAAATATCAGATGACAGAGTTCAACTCACCAAAAAAGAATGGAAATTAAACACACAATATAGGCCGCACTGCCAGCTTTGGTTGTGATGTCTGTGGTTACATACTGGTGACAGAATGGACACTGCGTCTGAGTCGAGTGTCGAGGCAGTTGCTGAACATCCAGAATCACCTGAGGAGCTGAGGAAAAACAAACATGAGCCGCTTTCAGGAAGCTCTGGTCCTGTTGGATTTTGTATTAGCGTAGTTGTCTCTCATCTCAAAAAAACTCATCTCACCTCACATCAATGAAACTAGTGTAAAGACTACTAACCTGGATAAGGCGGCGGACTGTCTATAATTATTACACCAGATGAAACAGTTGTGTCTGAAATAATAAAAACGTATGGACATATGAAAATGACATATGATCTATACTTTCAAATACAGAGGGCAAATTCCAAATGTTTAAGTATATTTCCTAAATACTGTTCAAGATATCAAACCTCAAATTGTCATACCTATTAAACGAGTGCCTCCTGAACTGTCTTGCATATTCTCCAGTTCAATCTTCCTGTCAGAGAGAACCTTAAGCTGCTCATCAATTTCTTTAAGTTCTTCTCTGGAATACTCTGTTGGTCACAAGAGTAGTGTGAGTTCCATCAGTTTATTCCTTACATACTGTTAACACCATACAATGAAAAAAAATCGCTATGTTTGTATATATAACCAAATTCTTTATTTATGAATAATCTCTAAATGTCTTTCACGGTTTATTTGGCTTCTGTTATCAAGTAGTTTCAGCTGATGGGACTCACGTTCCTCATTCTGGCCGCTGTTTCGCTTGAACTGGATGAGCATTGCCAGGATATTGCGTTTGTCAATCAGTTGCTGTCTGCGAAAGGACAGCCAGTTCAGCTCCTCAAAAATGTTCATCAGCTGTTTATCAGGCATGTTGAGGGTTGAGATGAGTTCACTTAAACCTCCAAAAGCCTCAAACCTTCATACAGCGTCCGCTCTGAAATAGATCAAATAGTTTCATAATAGAACTTAATAGCTCTAGAGCATCTAGTCAAGAATGCAGGAGAACTGTTTAATACAATGGTTTATTCCTGATATGAAAACACTACTTAACCCAAGTGCAATTACAATGTGAATGGACAATAAATATCTATTTTAAATTTAAAAAAAGAAAATAGAAATGAGGCATGTTGAGGGTTGAGATGAGTTCACTTAAACCTCCAAAAGCCTCAAACCTTCATACAGCGTCCGCTCTGAAATAGATCAAATAGTTTCATAATAGAACTTAATAGCTCTAGAGCATCTAGTCAAGAATGCAGGAGAACTGTTTAATACAATGGTTTATTCCTGATATGAAAACACTACTTAACCCAAATGCAATTACAATGTGAATGGACAATAAATATCTATTTTAAATTTAAAAAAAGAAAATAGAAATTTAATAATTACCCATGTGCGCTGCAGTGTCTCTTCAGTTGCAGTAATAAGGAAATAAGAGGCTGGTTGTACTTTAGCGGATCAGTATGAGGAACATGTTCATAATATTTAAAGTGTGTGGTTTACCTGTATTTTACTACTAACTCACATCGTGACAAGGGTCTTAAGCTACATATATCTATTATATAAGCATTTTAAAAACCAACATTAAGGGGACTTAAATGGCACTCTTGAAAACAACCCATTTTCACCATGTTCAGGTTTAATTATTTTGATCAATATAAAAGAAACAAAACACACAAATATGACTTTAAAGCACGTTAGGAGACATGTACTTCCAGTTAATCAGCTGTTATGTGGATGTATATATGTATACATGTTAATGGCGTTATGCTTACAAATATGATGGTTTGGGTTTCTGTCTCAGTAAAATTAACAATGCCTTTATAAAATGTATTCTAAAAATAACCATTTAAGTTACTTGTTAGAATAATTGCTTTAACAAGTGTCCGTCTTCACAGGATTAGGAAATAAACAAAGTCTTCCCAAAAGCAGTTTTAAAAAAGAACATTGCTCAGAGTTCATGGTGACCACAGCTGCCACGTTCCATTTCAGTGGTCACTGAAATGTTGTTATTGTATGGAAAAGAACAGTTTAAAAGGCAAAAAAAAAAAATAGAGAAAGAAAAAAGCTTTTTGTTGTTCCACAGAAAAATAGGCGTGAACAGTGTTTGGAACAGAACGCCTTTAAATATCCATTTACAAATTTGGCCTATTAAAGAAAACTGGCAATTGTCTCGGTTCATTTCCTCCTCAGCTTCTTCAAAAACGTCACTTCATCTCTGTTCCTGATCCCGTAGCTGAGGACAGATGAAACACAATCACACTAAATCACATCAAAAACATATCATGATTCAAAGCACAGCAACTACTGTGCACAAAATAAATGAATAAAAGTTAACACATTTCTACAAAAGCAACAGATTTTTTTGGACTCACTCCTTAAGCTTTCTTTTGTCATCTTCTAATTGCTCTCCACTGAAGACCAGATGAAATGTCCTCCACACATATTTCCTTAACAGAGAAAGTAGATTAGGGGGGGGGGTCATATCCTAAATCACATCCCATACTTTTTTCACGTCTCACCAGCTGATGTGTTTGACACCCCCCTCTCGCTGCTGTTTCAGCTCCATATATCTGCAAATGGCTTTCTTGAGATCCAGAACCGTAGCAGACTGCACAACCACAATAGCTGTGAAGAGATTTGCTCCACTTAGAATCAATACATATATACCAGTTGCGACTACCAACAAGGAAACTCACGCATGACTTCTCCATCAGCCTTACAAACACGAACAGTCATGGCTTGACCATATTCCAGAGCCACCTGAGAGTTCACCTCCTCCAACGTGACCTGAACATTTAGAAGATCAGAAACGATTTAGAATTCTAGATCTTACGAATTAATACATTCAGATATGTAGCTTGTTTTACTATTATTCTATAAAAACAAACTCTTCATTGTTATTTGATGGTCGACCTGAATTGGCAGGTCGCACAGTAAAGGGTCCTGCACCATCAGAGCCAGGCCTTCCTCAAAGATGTCAAGAAATTTTCTTTAGAAGATTTTTATATTTATTTGTTGGAGCCAAAACTACCATTTATTTGGATTAAAAACCACAGACACCCTTTATGCATCATCTACTTTATTTTCACTAATACAGAATGTTAATGTATCATTATGACAGTATCTACAGCTTGGTTGTTCTGGCCTGATGACTGATTTGTGTGTGTGTGTGCAAGTAATAAAATGACTACTCGTATATGACACAGTTTATCTTTTTATTTGTTCAAATAATCAGTCCATAAGTTTTGTTTTACACACACATTTGAGACTTGAGTTGAGCATGGCATCAGGTGTAGTGCCATATACTACTCTCAAGGCATCTACCTACAGCTGCATTCATGTAACACAAGCTTGACATCTATTGTCTGCAACAGCATTAAGTCACTTCACAAAGCAAGTAGAACTACGTAGTCAAGAGCATATTCAATTAAAGGGAGCCAGAAAGGATAGTGCAAGTGAATCCCATGATCATGCATGCATATTTACTGGAGATTATCTTCCAATAATCAAACAGACATCATGTAGTTTTTGCAAATGATGGAGAGGGATCTTGATGATGTTACAAGTCATGGGTGATGGAATCAAATAAAGCCAGATAGGATGAGGTCGTTTTTTCAGTCAGAAAATAGTACATTGGAATTTCTGCTGGATATTTTGAAATCAGAACTGAATGTGGCTAAAGTTATTTTTGTAATGCCTGCATATGCAATATAGGCTAGAGCAAATGCTATAAAAATTCAGTGTTTGTTGGACAGATCTGATTAAAAAGATCATATACAATGAGACAGCAGGTTTATATGCATTTACAGACAGATTGCTACATTTTTTCCCTTATGTGTTAAATAGTACAATGGAAAGACGTAAAGTCTTGATTGTGAAATGGCTATTATGTTGGCAGATTGTCTACCAGAGAAACTATTATTATCTGAATCTTCATTTAAATCTACACTATGTAACCTTTTTGATGGGGGGGGGGGAATATTACTAAAGAGTGAGTGCAAACCATGTCCTTTATTCACCCAAAAACAACTTGATCACCCTATAATTATTATTTCTATTTTGGAGCTGTCGGGACGGATTTTGCGGGAAATTGCATATATCCGTACACAGAGAAAATATTCGCGTTTATGTTGTGGGAGAAGCGTGAAGCTGAACCTTTGTTGTCACAACGAACGAGAAAAATGACCATGGATCATTCAATCGTTGAAATCGCCATTGTAAAACCAAAGAAACCCCGCACACCGATACAGCGGTGCGTCAAACTACATTCATCCACGTAGAGGAGCAAAGCCGAAGCACAACCAAAACAATGTTACTCCGCAAGACGCGTGCAGGTTTATTTTTTTAAACCGCTACAGGCCCAAAAGTTACTTAGTGTAGTTTTAAACAAAAGATGAAAAACAAACGTCTCAATATTGAGATATATAGTGTCTAAGCACTGCAGATGTTGTAGCTTTCGTACCATTTCAACTTTTATCCAGCAAGGACGAATTAAATTGATCAAAAGTGAAAGTAGACTTTTACAATGTTACAAAAGATTTCTATTCTTTTCAACTTTATTTATCACGGTTTCCACAAAAATATTAATGGTTTCCAACATGGATAATAATGAGAAATGTTTATTGAGCAGCAAATCAGCATATAAGAATGATTTCTGAAGGACCATGTGACATTGAAGACTGGAGAAATGATGCTGAAAATTCAGCTTTGCATCACAGGAATAAACTATACTTTAAAATATATTTAAACTGAAAACAGACATTTTAAATTGCAATATTATTTCACATTAGGCTACTGTTTTACTGTATTTTGATCAAATAAATGCAGCTTTTATGAACATAGAAGCCTTCTTTCAAAAATATTTGTAAACAAATACCCAAACTTTTGAATGGTAAAAAACTAAAAAATGTCATGGTGATACAACTATCCTGAAATCATAATGAAGAAAAAAAAGCCTCATCGTGAAAACCTTATTTAGTGCTTTAACATATGCTTTTATTATTATTTCTTAGAAAAATGTATGTCTGCCAAATCAGTATACAACCAACATCAAGAAAAAACATAACAGAAAGATGATTTCATATAGAGGTCCACGGTCCAGTGTTATCTAAGTATTATTGAGCTACTGTTATTGTTTTAATTAATATTTTGAATGGTTGTATATATATATATATCCTGTTTTCATTTTAAAGTTTTAGTAATTAGTTTTTTCATATAGCTTTCTATATACTGTATATCTATATCTATCTATCTATCCATAGATAGATAGATAGATAGATGGATAGATTTATTCTTAATTTTTTTTATTTCAGTTTTAATTATTTTAATAAAACAAGTTACACTAAATGAAAATGAGAAATGCCTAAATTAATGCTAAAATTAAATATATTTATTTTTTAAATATTTTCTTTCAGTTAAAGTTCATTTTTAATACGTTTTTTTTATGGTCGTGGTTTTAGTTTTAGTTTAAGTTAACTATAATAACCCTGAAGAGGTCATATCAGATCATATTGTGCTGTTCAGTTCCACTGCTCACTTACCCGACAAAGAAGCAGAACATACAGATAAGAGTATTTGTGAGGCCGATGTCGTGGCTGATGCAGGTGATGATGGGTTGCTGGCAGTGTGGACAAACCGTCTGCACTGGAGCCGCTTGGAACATCTCCCCCTGTAGAACAGTCACGGTGGTGGTGGTGGCGGCACCAGGAGGGGCAAGAACTGTGGCTGTGTGGCCTGGAGCAAAGTGACTGGGCCCTGGGCCATAGTGCTCTGCTATCGGATGAGGAAAGTGCCCAGGTGGAGCATAGTAACCACCTGCAACACATGAATGAATTTTTACAGGTCTCTGCACACAATAAATCTCGTAGACAATGTAGCTTGAATTTTGTCTATAATGAAAAAAAGTAGGTGAAATCTAGTACTAGTTAATCGGAAATGTCGTCTTACAAAAACGACTGTGACAAATTACAAAGTATTTCAAGTTGTTCCAAACAACATTTCATGTTGTTCCAAACCTGTATCTATCTTCCGTGTAACACAAAAAGATATTTTGAAGAATGTTCAAATGGTTTCGGGCCCCATTGACGTCCATAGTATGGGCAAAAAATACTATGGAAGTCAATGGGAACCAAAACTATTTTGGTTCTTCAAAATATATTCTTTTGTGTTACATGGAAGATAGATACAGGTTTGGACTGACATGTGGGTGAGTAAATGATGACAGAATATTCATTTTTGCCTGAACTATTCCATTTCAATTCGGAATGAGTTATTAAATATTAATGAAAGATTACAAACACAAACATTTTTTTCTACTGAATAATGTTAACCAATCAACCATTCACAGACAGACCAGAATGTGTATTAAAAAAGTGAAAAGGATTCATTTTGTGTAATACTGCTCCGAGGCCTGACACATCACTTTCAGTTTCATTGTGAACAGAAAAATTACCCGTTGTTGGAAACCTGTCGCATCACAACAGATTTTGGTTTTAATTTAGTAGTAGCTCTTCTTTCTGAAATGCTAATGTTTTCTGAATGGCTGCTGATGCATTAGTATGTCAGTTAGGTAGGCACACTCACCGTGAGGATGAAGCATGGGCATTGGCATATGCACATGCTTAGGCATGGGACCTTCTCCTGGGACATGTGGTGGAACAAAGCCAGGTTGAAGTGTGGCTTCATAAGGTGGAGGTCCATATTCTGGAGGCAGTGGCTGCCCTTGTGGAGGTCCTGTCGTTACTGGAGCACTGGCTGCTGAGGAAACACAGTTTTATGTTAAATAAAAGAAATGACAGAACTCTTATATCCCTCCTGCTAGATTTGATCTTCTCATAATTAATTATAAACATGCAGTGGTGTCCAAACATCTGAGACCACTAGTGAAATTACTGTATTAATTATTTTGCATTAATTAATTAATGAAAAAAAAATTCATTAGAAATTACTATATCAGCAAACAATTTAAGTGAAAGATTACTAACTGTCGTAGTATTTGGCTTGTCCCTCATTTCCTGCAATGACAGCAGCACTCCAGCTGCAGAAACTCCACAAGTTTGTGACAGACTTAAGTTTAAAGTTTAAATGAGTTTCAAATCACTAAATATATTGGTGAAAATATAGCAGAATCTTATACATTTCTTCTAATGTCATAACTTATATTTGGATTATTTAAAAAATAATTATATACACACACACTCTCTCTCTCTCTCTCACACACACACACACACACACACACACACACACATATATATATATATATATATATATATATATATATATACTGTATAAACACAGTGTTTGCTGATTTTCGGTGGTTTTTTTTTTTATATATTTAAACTTTGTGTACGTTATTTTATATTAGGCCTATAGCATGGTGTATTTTTATTCGGTTTGTTAACAAAAGTTCTATGTTTAAGTGAGTTTGTCATTGTATCGTTTTGTTGTTTTCCATTCAAGCAATTGACGCTGAATTGGCACTAACTCGATTTTAGTGTAAGTAAAATGCGCACAGGCACTTATAAGCTTTTTAAAAGCGAAGCAAAGCGAGGAGAAGAAGGAAAACCCCAAAGAACCCCCCCCCACACACACACACACACACACACACACACACACAGACAGACAGACTAATGGAATTAAATTCAATGGAATTACTTTTTGCAATTCTGCAATAATTGGCAGCTAATGATGGTGCAGAACATTTCTTCTACCCACTACATTCACATACTGTGAGATGGTCTTCAAAGCAGGTTTAAAAACTAACAATTAATTTGATGTCAATAGAGATGAGAAAAATATTAAGGAATTTACCAGGAACTGGAGGTTGTCCATTTTTCTCCCCAAGAAAGGGGCAACTGGGGCCCCCTGGGTATGGAGGAGGGGGGTCACTGGACATGTTGGTTCCCTGGAAGGAGGCCAGAGAAGGGAGCTCTCACTGTGCTGATGTTCAAGCAGCGTTTCTGAGGTGAACACAAACAGGCCACATGGTTCAGTACCCACACAGTGTAATGTGATAGTGCCATCCCTGACTACTGTTGCTGAGGCATTTTAAGCACATCCAATTATCATCGATTTGCAGAGGCTCACTGCCTCTATTCCCCTGAGCCCACAAATAAAGACAACTTGTCCATAAGCATGAATGATCTGCCCTTATGAACACAGATTTTCTTTGCACTTTAGACTAATAAGGGTCAGTGAGTCAAGCCACGTGCCTCACTGACACAGACCCATATCCTAAAGAACACTGTTCTGCAAGACTGTCTGTGATCATCTTTGAGTCAGATGTGCACGCTACATCAATATACTATATGATAAACCATTCAAAAGATATTTTTAAAAGGTTTGGGGTCAATAAGATTTTTTTTAAAAAGTAATTAAAACTTTTATTCAGCAAGGACAAATTATATTGATCAAAAGTGACAGTAAAGACATTTAGTACGTTACAAGAGATTAAAGTATCCTGAAAATAAATCAACATAAATATTACGCAGAACAAACATTTTTAACAATGATGATAATAATAATAATAATAATAATAAAAATGTTTCTGTATTTAAATTCATGTACACCAAGTTTGGGGTAATATTATCTCTCTCTATATATATATTTATTTATAATAAAATATATATATATTTGTTTTTACAAATTGTGCATCCCTAAAACCAGTTAATATTATCATTCAGCAAGAATGCATTACATTGATCAAAAGTGAAAGTAAAGTTCTATTTCAAATGTATGCTGCTCTTTTTAACTTTCTATTAATCAAGGAATCCTGAAAAAATGTATCACAGTTTCTGCAAAAATATTAAGCAGCACAACTGTTTTTAACATTGATAATAATAATAACTGTTCCAAATCAGCCTATTAGAATGATTTCTGAAGTATCATGTGACACTGAGGACTAGATTAATGACTGCTAAAAATTCAGCTTTGACATCACAGGAATAAATGAGATTTTAAAATATTTTAAAATAGAAAAGAGTTATTTTACATTTGTAATACTAATAATATTCACAATATTACTACTGTATTTTGATCAAATAAAAGCAGCCTTGGTGAAGAAAAAAAAGAGACAAATATTAATTATTTCTTTCTTAAATATAAAAAATCTTACCAACCTCAAACTTTTGAACGGTAGTATATAATGCATAATCCTCATAATATATGTGCCTGAATGGTGAGGTGCATCATTCCATCTGTCGGTTAAAGATTACCTAGTTAGTTCAACTTATCAAGATTCTTCTTATACTCAACAGCTAAAAAATCTAGAGATAAAACAAAAGCAGACAAATAAAATACGTAACTTGGATACAAAGCAATGTTATGAAATAAGTGCAATCTTCAGCACCTTGGGTTTAAGTAGACAGTTTGGGCCTTTGAGAAGTTAAAGCAATAACATTTACAGTAGAAACACAATGGCACAGTGTTCTTGGAACCTCAGATAATGTAGGTCAAGACTAATTGTTACGTCCTTCATGTGAAATATGTGTCATTTCATTTAGTTTTAGGAAAAATAAATGCAAATGAGAAAGAAGATCATCGTGGTGAAAACAGTACCTCATTTGTAAGGCAAATCGAAGTACAGACACTATGTCAGTATTGTAGGTGTGTCCCCTTTCATGACTTAGCAGGTGGTATAACAAAACATTATCAAATTTGCATTTTCTTGGAATGATTACCACCAGCCAATGGGGATCATGCAGGAAATGCAAAAACAAAGGCATGTGACTATACTATATGTGGAGCATATAAATGTTGTGTGAACCTAATGCCTGTTGGTTTATGAGAGTAATTTGTTGCCCAGTTCACATCCTATATTACTTGGGATATTGGAAATGGATTACACAGAATGCTTCTCAATAACCATAAATTATGTCAGCATAACTGATGCATTTCTTTCATGTCATTAGTCCATTTCAACTTCAATAAACAGATCTGATACAAACCAGTAGATATACAAGAGGCCTTACTGTTGATTACAAACATTAACATTGCATGTACACTAAAAAAAATACCTTTTTTTTTTTATATAACCCCAATGTTGGTTTCAGCCTGGGTCATTTTGAACATTTTTACCCAGGTGCTAGGAAGTTTTTCTGTACCTCAGCTGCTGGGTCATTTTTACTGTGAATACAAATGATGAACCCCCTCACACACCTACCCAGCGCTGGGTCAGTGTAACCCAATGTTGTGTAAACTGTGCCAAACCAGTTAAAACTGGATAGATTTGTCAGCGGTCATTCTGTGTTCTGTCCTGAAGGAAAATATCCTGAGGGGAACTTCCTGAATTAAATTAAGGTTTGTATTACATTGCATTTATATCAAATTATTATTCCACAAATAGGAAAATGTCTGTAGTCTCACATTTTTCCTTTCTTTAAAGGGGTCATATGATGCGATTTCAAGTTTTCCTTTCTCTTTGGAGTGTTACAAGCTGTTCGTGAATAGATAAGATCCCTAAAGTTGCAAAGACTAAAGTCTCAAACCCAAAGAGATATTTTTTATAAAAGTTAAGAGTCAACCACGCCTACCTAAAATGGCTCGTTCTAACACACCCCCACATGTCTACGTCACGATGTGGGAAGATTTGCATAACACCGCCCAAATGTTCACGCAAAGAAAGAAGGCGTAACTTTTATTCTCGCTGTAGTATTGTTGTTGCCGCCACCATGTCGTGGAGACGCTGTGTGTTTCATTGTGAAAGCGAAACTACTTTGTTTGGTCTTCCAAAAGAGGACGCTTCGTCATGCCTAGAGCTGATCCGTGCTGGTCACTGAGGAAATACATCAACTTTGCGCTGTGGATCGCCAGATCAGCTTTCACCGTGGACGAAGCGGAGTCCAGCCCGGGGTTGTCACATGTGGTTGCCGCAAGGCCTCCGGACGCACCGTTCTCAAGCCCGCCCGCCGCCGCTCACTCTAGCCAGCCGTGTGTGATGCTGTAGGGCGTAACATTTCCGTCACACGCTTGAGGTATTCGGCCAATCACAACGCACTGGATAGCTGGCCAATCAGAGCACACCCTTTTCAGAACGATGAGCTTTGTAAAAAGCAGGGCATAGAGGAGAAACAATAATGTACATTATGTGGAAAATAATGTGTTTTTTTAACCTTAAACCACATAAACACATTGCATTACACCAAATACACAAAATAATGTTCTTTTTAGCAACATCATCTGACCCCTTTAAGTTCTTTTAAGACCAGGAAAATGTAAGGAATAAATTGAATGAAAATGTCTTGTATTAGCAACGCTTCAAAGTTTGAAAATAAAACTTTCAACAGATCTCCATTTAATTTGAATTACTTTTACTTTTTTACTGTACTCTCTGATCAGACTGCAAAAAAAAAGTGATGTTCTTGACTTTTAAATCAAAATGAGAAGCAAAATGTAAAAATAAGTCTTGTCTTATGAGAAATTGATTAAAATGAAGTGTTTATGCTTAAAACAGCAGCAAATATCTGACAATGGGGTCAGAAAAATCAGCTTAATACAAAGGGAAAACAAGTTTTTTTATACCCCGTTGAGCCGGTGAGTTTACATTTCCTACTATGGCGAAGGCTTGGGTTATGAATATTAATTAGGTTGCCTGAGAGGACGCTCTTTCACGGTTACCAAGCAACGTCAGTGTTACGTAATTAATATTCAGGTATTAAGCCTTCGCCGTAGTAGGAGGCAAGTTTCGCCTTTCTTTACTCGATGAGGAAGGATGATAAAGGGAATCCGTTAAGAACATTTCCTTATAATTATTTTCAGGGTTTATTTTTATAACCAGAAACTAACCTTCCCAGAACATTGCATTTAGAACGTTTACTAATGGTTATTTTAGGTTTTATTTTTTATAGCCGAAAACTAACCTTCTCAGATCAAACCAAAAGTTTTACCCGACAACTGTACATAGTTGTGTGTTGTTTGTTTTTTCATTGCCATAAATATAGGCTATTACTGTCGTAATTACAGTGGATCCATAGATATGTATAGAAACCCCATTCGACGGCTGCAGGCACGTAGATGCGGCCGCCATCTTGGAACGGTCACCTTGAGGTCATTCGCCATACTGTAGGTTCTCACAGAGCCATTGAGCCTTTCTGTGCAGGATTGTGGCATCTTTCGAATATTCAGTGATTACTATGGTGAATGACGTCAAGTTGACCGATACAATATGGCCGACGGCTTATGTATATCTACATATCTACATCTATGAGTGGATCGCTGTACACCTGCATTTGTTGCTGCCATAAAGCAATTCACCCTTTGCGCTGCATTTCGTACCCGCTCACTAAACTTACATACATGTACAATTAAAACTGATATTTCATGGTTACAAAAAGGAATAAAAAAGAAAAAGAAACTCAACATAGGCTGCGGTGCTTTAATGAAGTGTCCAAAAATGTAGAATAAATGAATTTGTCTTGTTGTGGTATATTACACACATTTTCATCATGAATAGATTTAATATGTAGTTTAAAATGTTTTGTAACCTTTAAGATCTAAGGTTCTTGGTAGCAACCTGTATGTTGATTCGAGAGCATGCAAGATGGCGCCGACGGTGATGGCTGCCTCCGTGGCGTGCTCCGCAGTTGTTTTTATGTTTTTGTTAGTTTGTCCTGTCTTTAGTTATATCCCTGCAATCAGTTTCACCAGAGACGAATTGCTGGACATTCAGCAGCACACACCACCCGGTATTTCACCGGTTTTCGATTATTCTGATGTTTTGCAGGACATTGTAGTCGGAGGAGCAGTGGCGCTGTTCAGACGCTTCAGGACGTGCAGACGGGGGAAGCGAGCCGGCACGCTTGTGAAGCTCAGGCAGCGTGGATTCAGGACGCCGTTGCCAAGCCTCCATCTGGCAAACCTCCGCTCTCTACCCAACAAAACGGACAAACTCCTTCTGCTCTCCCGGACAAATAAGGATTTTTCAAACTCTGCTGCTCTGTGTTTCACGGAAACCTGGCTGAAAGATGTCATTTCGGACAGCGCGTTGAGTCTGCCGGGCTTTCAGCTGTTCAGAGCAGATCGCAAATGCAGAATCAACGAGAATGCATATCACTCTGTTCCACAGGCAGCTTTGGGGCTCTCTGACCACAGTTTGGCTCATCTTATACCGACCTACAGGCAGAAACTGAAATCAGCTAAACCTGTATTAAGGACTGTAAAAAGATGGACTAATGAAGCAGAGCAGGATTTACAAGCTTGTTTTGACCTCACTGATTGGAGTGTTTTTGAAGCTGCTGCCACCGATCTGGACGAGCTCACAGAGACTGTAACATCTTATATCAGTTTCTGTGAAGACATGCATTCCTACCAGGACTCATCTAACTTACAACAACGACAAACCATGGTTCACTGCAAAACTAGACAGCTTCGTCAGGCCAAAGGCGATGCTTACAAGAAGGGGGACATTGTCTTGTATAAACAGGCTAAATACACACTGGAAAAGGAGATCAGAGTGGCAAAGAGGAATTATTCTGAAAAAATAAGGATTCAATTCTCTTCCAGTGACTCAGCATCAGTGTGGAAAAGTCTGAAAGAAATCACCAACTACAAGACACCATCCCCCAGTACTGTGGAGAATCAACAACTGGCAGACAATCTGAACGAGTTCTACTGCAGGTTTGAAAAAACACCCCACACCCACAGATCCACACAATCTCTCAGGACCTGAAGTGGGACACTCACATAAACTCCATTGTTAAAAAAAGCCCAGCAGAGGTTGTACTTCCTTCGCCAGCTGAGGAA
>NW_015505402.1:1760681-1766564 GCF_001515645.1 Sinocyclocheilus grahami
ATCCATCTCATGAACACTTGACAATAACTGTGGAACACACTCTATTTATTCACTCATACACTTATTTATCTAACACTCATACTCAGTCTACATTTCAATTTGCACATAATATACCTGTACATACAAAACTGTCTATTGTAATATACCTGCACATACAATTGTCAATTTATATATTTTTATTTCTTATTTACTTGTTCTATTTTTTTATTTATTTATATTTTTTATTATCTGTGTTTTTTTTGTTCTGTCACTGTCATTCTGTTACGCTGTGGAAGCTTCTGTCACGAAAACAAATTCCTCGTATGTGTAAACATACCTGGCAATAAAGCTCATTCTGAATAGCCTAATCATAGGCCTATATTTGTGTTGTTGTTGTTTTTTTCCCTTACTTCTATGTTAATTTATTTATTTAGAATGATTTATAATGTAATCAATTTACTTTTATTTAAGAAAATATAATAATTAGCTAGTGCAAATAACTAGTGCAAGACGAGCATTTGTGGTTAAAAAGATAAACATTTTTGAAACTGTAATTTGGACCTTCAACCTGTTGGCTCCCATTGAAGTCAATTATATGGAGAAAAATCCTGGAATGTTTTCCTCAAAAACTTTAATTTCTTTTCGACTGAAGAAAGAAAGACATGAACATCTTGGATGACATGGGGGTTTTTGGATATGAGACAATACTCTGCTGACTGGGTTTTGTATAAAAGACAAAACAGATCTCTGACAGGATCCAGCGTCTGGGGTCAGATCTGAAATTGTTGACGTGTAGTCTTGATCTAACAGTTTATAAACTACTAAATGTGACTACCTCGAGGGTCGAGGGTCCAAATGGCAACATTTAACAGCAGTTAAATTAACAGCAATAAATTAGAGATTCTTGTTGTCTTTGAAGATAAAGATGAAATTATATTGTCTTCCATTGCTCCCTTTGAGTGAGTACAGCATGCTCACTTCCAATGGAATTCCCTTGCCTATATGGCAACAAAAAATACATATTTTGTGGTGAAAATATATTTGAAATATATTTGAAATATATGTTGGACATTGCAAATGCATTTTCTTGGACTGAAATATGTAGAGGTCAAAAATATATATATTTAAATGCTTTAAAAATATATATTTATATATTAAAATATATTATTTAATGAATTAATTTATATTATTAAAAAATATACAAAAGATGGCCAAAATATATTGGTAGAAAATATTTTTTTTGGTAAATATATTTCCGGATATATATTTTTGGCCATTTTTTGTATATTTTTTCAATTATATTTTAAATGTATAAATATATTTTCAAAAATACACTGTAATAAACCCTATTTTTACATAAAATAACTCATATTTTCCCCCAGTCATTTTAAATCGTATGCGAAAGTTTGTAAAATTGCTAACAATATCTGTAAAATTAACAATTTGGCTGTTATTTTAAGTATTATATCATTATCGATGCATTACATTGTTTATACATAAAAATACTGTATTATTTATAGAGTATTTTTCTGTTTTCTTAAATTACATAGAAATGTATGTAAAATTACAAGAAATAATGGCAATAATAGTTCATGAAATAACCACCAGATGGTGCAAATGGCCCCATTGCTCACACCCTTTAAAAAATGGCAGCAACGGCTGCCTAACAAAAACTAACATTTAAGTAAAATATCCTAATTTAAATAAATAAAGTACAAAAACTTTATTTAAACTTTAACAATCACTGTTATTTTACAGGTATTTCATGAATTATTACGATCAAACACCTTCACTGTATAAATAAATAAGTAAATAAAAGTCAAATACCTTGCAGCAACAGAATATTAAACACTAACAGATCTCTCAAGATCTCAGCATCTTTGTTTATTACTAACCAGTTTGACTTAATTTCATACAAAAGTTCTTGTTGAGAATTAACAGAAGTTTAGATGTTGATTTTTTTATTAAAAATAGTCGAGTTTGATGTCACCATGAGATCAGTGTTTGCTTCAGTTGTGCTCTTACCCCTTAAGCATTCATTTTTCTTTGGCTGCTTTAAATTTGTGTTTGTAAAGCACGTTCATTAAAGCTAATACAAGAGAAAATCTGATCAGGTAAGGTTGGCTACTTAATGCTAATGATATAGTCATCAGCAATATAAGTCATTAAGAATAACTCATTAAGAGGCTAGCCTTGGTGTTATTTTAAAATTATTTTGCTTTGTGATATTATGGCATCCGTATTGTTGTTGTTGTTATTGTTCAGTTTTAAGTTTTTTTCTGTTCATTTGCTTTTCCCTGAGCACATTGAATATGTTTCAGCATTTCTTTGGATTTGTATATCTCTCTGCAGTTTCACAGCTTGTGAGTCTCACAGGTTTGTATGCTGAAGCGCAAACGTTATTTATATGGATGGAACCTAGATGTGTTTTTAGCTTTTATGTTCTTTGAGATTAAATGATTATAACTTTTTTCTTAGGACCAGTGTTTGGAGTTTTAAATTCTTTTCTTTTCATTTGCATTTTTTGGCTTGAACAAACTCTGCCAAATTTTGTTTTGCTACTGCATTTATCAGTAAAGTTTTTTGTTGCATTTCATGATTATGACAATAGACAGGCTTCTACAGCAAAATGTCTTTGGCCTAACTCTATAAAATACAAAGCTCTAGATGCATGTAGACCAGTGGGCAGTTTGCAAGTCTTAAGGACTCGTAGTTGGTTATTTCTGTGTCTGCTTGTAATCTGACACTTCCCTGCTGCTATTCTGTGCTGTATCTTCACCAGTTTTAAATCACATCCTTCTCAATGTGTTTAACAGGTACACATGCTGAATGTCCTGTTCAGCTCAGCCAGAAGAGTGTTTCAGCAACTGAGAGAAAGGCAGTCTCGGTTGAATGTCCACTTCTGAAACCAGACTGGTTGCTGTCGAGGAGGTTGTTCTGTGTGAGAAAGGCAGGGACTTGGTTAAACACAACTCGTTGAAGTGTTTTTGCAATGAGAGGAAGAAGGGAAACCGGTCTGTAGTTTTCTAAAATAGATGGGTTAAGGGTGGGTTTCTTAAGTAGTGGGGTTATACGAGCCTGTCTAAATGCTGAGGGAAAAACACCAGCGTGAAGGGATGTGTTAATGATGTGAGTGAGTGAGTGCAGGTATTATCTGCAATGAAAAAATGAATGTTAAATTCAATATGGCATCTAACCTGGTGTCTGTGGTCAATAGATGGATGGAGTGTTCTAAGCAGAGACCTGCTGTGTAACAATTCTCAATTTTACGCAGTAATTTTTGCAGTAATGTGTATAGTCATAAACTCATCCACTCATTTTACGCTCTTTGTGTGTAAGGGTTGGTGGGTTGGTAGATGAGAATCTTTTACACTCTGGATGTTTTATAGTCTCACTTCATTTCTCTGTGTGTTTGTTCAGCATAGTAGCTGATACATATATTTTATTTTACACATATTTTAAAAAATGCTTTTATGCCACAATTATAATCTAAGCTAAAAAGTTTATATTTTATCTGGCCTACTATCTGTGATGTGATATTTGACTGTTTTTCCATCTGTGACTTCGTGCTTGAATGTATCTGATGGTTATGTTTGTTATGTTTTATTGTACAGCACAATGGTCAGTGCCAGTTGTTGTAATTGTGCATTAAAAATAAAGTGAGAATTGAATTGAAAAAAATAAATAATTGCCCTGCCATTAGAGTTTTTCCTATTAATTTCCTATGGTCGGCCATTTTAACCACAGACTATATATAGATATATATTATATATATACTGTATATATATATATTATTTTGGAGAACACATAAAAATGTATTTTGAGCAGTTGAACAGCAGTAAAATAAACTTTGACCTCTTTGGATTTGATTTCTTTCTCAGTGTTAATTGTTGTAATTTTGCTCAGTTTCAGTTTGTTGAGGGAAATGTGCTTTGTGAGTATCAGTGGAAACTGTGACAACTAGGATGGAGTTTCTCATTTAAAAAAAATACTAGTGATTCTAAAGCTGAACAACCTCCCTGAACACCTAAAAACACCTAAAAGCTAGTTCACTTTTCAGTGTTTTACCAATGTGATACTTATTTTATTAACTTATTTCATACCTAAACAAATGACTAGCATCTGGACAGCTGTATGATTGTTATGAATGAGCATGAAATTCATAATTTTTGCCTGATGTTCTGGTTAAAATGTCAGGGTAACATCAACTCATCACAAGAATACAGGTTATTAGTTCATTGCGTTTAATTTATGCTTCTGATTTGCTGTCATCCATTAACACGAGTCAGTCAACTGAAATTTCTTTTTCTGGGGCGGGGTTTGTTCTTCTTCTTTTTCTTTCATTATTGTGTGCACGAGGTACAACCGTTCAGTCACAGACTGTATAGTCAGAGTTACTGTCATAAAGTTCGGTCTATTTACAACATTTTCTATTCAATTGCTTTTCCCTGAGCACATTAAATATGTTTCAACGTTTCTTTGGATTTGTTTATCTCTCTGCAGTTTCACAGCTTGTGAATCTCACAGGTTTGTATGTTTTATTTGTTCAATGCCTGAAGTGCAAACATCTGTTATCTGATGAGCCTTAATATGTTTTATGTATTGGAGATTAAATGATTATAACTGTGTTTTCTCTCTAAGGACTAATATTTGGAGTGCTAAGTTCAGTTCTGACATTTTTTTTGTTGAAAATCGATGCAAATATGTGCTGCAAGTTGATTGAGACGTTAAATAAATCAAGATATGCGTTTTAAACACCAAGGGCTGCTGAAACTGAATACTGTGACCGCGCTTTACAAGCACTATAGCAGCAAACATTTCACCAAGTTAATAAAGAGTAGCAAACATGATGGCGGCAGTGGCAGGGGAGATTTTTGATGAGGTGTGAGAGAGGTTTGGCTTTCTGACGACAATAAATGTAAGCGATGAGGTGGCAACAGACAAAACAAAAACTGTGTAAATACACATACAATGTCATAAAGGGTTTGTTCAACCTAAAATGAAAATTCTGTCATCAATTACTTACCCTCATATAATTTCAAACCCATAAGACCTTCGCTCATATTCAGAACACAAATGAAGATATTTTTGATGAAATCCGAGGGCTTTCTGTTCCTCCATTCCCTATGCTGCTTTTGTGAGTAATAGGAATGTAACAATGTACTCAAAGTCAGTTGAAAATCGATGCAAATATGTGCTGCAAGTTGATTGAGACGTTAAATAAATCAAGATATGCGTTTTAAACACCAAGGGCTGCTGAAACTGTATACTGTGACCGCGCTTTACAAGCACTATAGCAGCAAACATTTCGCCAAGTTAATAAATAGTAGCAAACACGATGACGGCAGTGGCAGGGTAGATTTTTGATGAGGTGTGAGAGAGGTTTGGCTTTCTGACGACAATAAATGTAAGCGATGAGGTGGCAACAGACAAAACAAAAACTGTGTAAATACACATACAATGTCATAAAGGGTTTGTTCAACCTAAAATGAAAATTCTGTCATCAATTACTTACCCTCATATAATTTCAAACCCATAAGACCTTCGCTCATATTCAGAACACAAATGAAGATATTTTTGATGAAATCCGAGGGCTTTCTGTTCCTCCATTGGCAGCAACGCAACTAAAACCATGATGGCGGCAGTGGCAGGGTAGATTTTTGATGAGGTGTGGGAGAGGTTTGGCTTTCTGACGACAATAAATGTAAGCGATGAGGTGGCAACAGACAAAACAAAAACTGTGTAAATACACATACAATGTCATAAAGGGTTTGTTCAACCTAAAATGAAAATTCTGTCATCAATTACTCACCCTCATATAATTTCAAACCCATAAGACCTTCGCTCATATTCAGAACACAAATGAAGATATTTTTGATGAAATCCGAGGGCTTTCTGTTTTTT
>NW_015505402.1:1766604-1837771 GCF_001515645.1 Sinocyclocheilus grahami
GAGTGAGTAATTAATGACAGAATTTTCATTTTTGGGTGAACTATCCGTTTAATAGGCCAAACCACACTGACCGGTGGATCTGCAATCGCAGCGAAATCGTTTCCTCACTCCTACATCTTCCACCCTATGACCCGGACACCGATCGAACTCAGCTGTCTAATGATCTAATGATAGAAATGCAGGGGAAAAAATCAGAAGTCGTTGAAATGATGGCTCATCTTAAGATATGGTTTATATTCTTTATTTAGTACATAAATGCAAAACTTACCCTTCATCAAGTCTCAGACTCACAGACAAACAATGCCTGTAAATAGAAGAAAAAAAACGTTAAAGTGGTTCAAATATTAACTTATCTTAAGATATGGTTTATATTCTTTATTTGGTACAGAAATGCAAAACTCACCCTTCATCCAGTCTCAGCGTGTGTCTGTAAAAAAAACACAAAAAATTATTCAACTTAAATTTACTTGTAAACAACATACACACAAGCAAAGGCATTTCCTATACAACAGCCTCATAACTCTTTAATAACCTGAGTTGCCTAAAAAAAATATTAAGATGGATGGTGATCCTCACTGTAATGTGCTCAGTCTTAGCCTACAAAGGGAGGTAAACGGGAAATTGTTGGTTACTTGCTAATTACAGTTAAGCCCAAAGATGTAAGCTACACAACACTTTTACAGACTTTTTGTTCATGATTAAAATATGACCGATTCATACAACATAATGCATTTGTTTGCATTTACTGTTACCTGTAATCTGTTACCAGTAAGCTGATGATATGCCAATAAAAATATGATGGCCAATAAAATAACAAATGGCACAGAAAACGAGCTTGTGAGGAACAGATGTAACGTTAGGCCTAACCGTTACAGTGCGTCCAACTGAATGTAACGTTTAACATGTCGGTTGTTCGGCCGACGAAAACGTCTTTCTAAAAAAGTAGTCACAAATGAACAAGGTTAACAATGGTTTGAATCGTGGTCTCTTAAATCATATTAAGAAGTTTCATATGTTCATCTAGTTTGAATAGAACAAACTGACAAAACTGGTGACGATTAGTTCATGCGTCGTAGAAAACAGCTCGGGCGTCGTCTACCTCAAGTTAACTTATATTATCCTCGCTTGAACGAATGATAAAAAAAAAAACCGCTTAACTTTACTCAGTACGAATAGCAACTCAAACGCACGAAGCCCGGCTGGGATAAACTTCCAGTGGGCGCGAAAATGCCGAGCCTGCTCAGCAAAGCCAACTGGTACCCACTTTAACGGTAAAATACACCTATAATCGCTCAAATTGCCCATCTTAACGATGTTTAACAGGTGAAGAAACTAATTTGTGTCAAATCTCAAACGTTACATTACAATCTGCAGTGCTAATGCAGCACAACACAGCGGTCACCGTATCAGAAATGCAAATTTGGCCGGTTAGTGACAAAAAGCTACAACTTCAAATGTTAAGTTCACTGAACTAAATTGGGTTCCTTGAATTTCAGTAACATTAAACTGACTTAAAAAGTTGAATCTAGTTTAACTTATAAAAAAAAGTTGAAATTGCTTAAATTATTTTTATGAGTTAAAGTAACTTAAAAACATAAGTTGTCATGGCTTTTTCATCATATCATTTTTTACAGTGTGGGTCTTATTAATTGTTTCTGTGTGGGTTGTGAAATGCTGAAAACTGTAAAAATAACGTTTCAAAAGCATGCCACCCGGTCCATAAATGCACATCTTCCTTGTTGCATGCACAAATTCTGATACACTACTGCAAAAGAAATCCTCTGTATTCACAAACATGTTTCTATTTGTACAAACCGCTGCACATGCATGCTAATTCTGAATTTCACAGACACAAGCTGACAGACATTTGGTTGTGGATAGTAAAATACATTTGCAACATTTATCAAGTTCATGAATAATTGTGCATGCATTCGTTTCAAATTTGAGACTAATTTCATCCCACAGTATTGCATTTTTAATTTTTTGTTTGAATGTTTGTATTTAGCTTAGTTGTTTTGCTCTCATTAATTATGAGTGCACTTTTGTGACATATTCGATGACTTAAATACTTTATGATAATTTTTTTCTGGATGTTGGATTGAGTGTTTATTATTTTGTACATTGTGTTTGATTTCTGGGTGTAAAACCAGAGTCACTCTTTTGTACACTCTTAAAAATAAAGGTTCTTATTGGCATACCGTCCCATAAAGAACTTTTAACATCCATGGAATTTTTCCATTTCACAAAAAGTTCCTTCTGGAAAAAGTCTCTTTTAAGAACTGTTCAGTGAAGGGATTTTTGGAAACCAAGAATGGTTCCTCTAGGGCACCATGGAACTTGTATTTTTAAGAGTGCATCTGTAGATATTTAGCATTGAAAACACTGAGTGTTGTTTCTGTTTGTACCATCATTAATACTGCTTTTCTTCCACAGGCAGTCGTCCCACATTCTGGACTGTTCTTATATTCTTCCAGTTGCTGGTTGCATTGATCATTGTCCTTTAACTCTTTTAAGTGTTTTCGAAAAGTGGTCACACCTTGGCTGTTGCTGTTGGCTGTATGCATGAAAATTCGTATTTTTCCATTAAAGACAGTTTATAGATTTAATAGGGGCTGCTTTTGGTGCTTGACACCTTTTTATTGGTCATTCAAGAATGTGTTTCAAGAATAAGGTCCAAGGTTAACAATTATGCTATTACTTACTTAAATATAAAATATTTTTTTCTATTTAACAACATTACAATAGTAAAAGATGACTTCCCTTACTGATCAAGTCTCAAGTGGGTAGTACAATTCGACAACAAAAAATGCTACCTGTAAAATTATGGTTTATTAACGTCTACACCTACCACTGTGGTTGCCGGAATTTTACTGTAAAAAATATGGTAGCAACGTTTCAGGTTTTACGATTTTAACTTAAATGTACAGTTAAATACCATATTTTCATTAACTGATATAATGTTAATATACCAACCAATTGAAGTACTGAAATCTGTTTTGTATCTTTGTAATACACTGATAACCACCAAATGCAGGTGGTGATGAGAAAGTCACATGATGAACCAAAGCCCATCACAAGCAACTTTTAGATAATAACATATATAGAAGGTGCACAGTGTCATTCACACAAACACCAAACACCATCACGGTAACACACATGAAACTGAAATAATGCAATAAACATTAATTTAACAACATTAGGCGTAACACACAACCCTAATATACAAAACGGATAAGAAGAAACATAGTTGTTTCAACAAAAAAAACATCAAATTTGAAATGTAACGCAGGGAATTCTGGGAATGTCAATTTACGGTTAATCACTGTAAATTATACAGTCTTTTTCACTTCCAAAAACGGTATACTACCGTAAAATTAATGTCCAATACATGTAATGTCCAATACAGTTTTTCACCGTGTATAGTAGGGGAATTTACCGTTAACCACTTAACAGGTTTTTACTGTAGCATTTTTACAGTCTTTTACCGTTAAATTCACTGTAATTTTTTACAGTGTAGAAGGGATACAGCTACAGGAAACCAACAATAAATAATTTTTTCTACCTATTAGATTGTGTTTTATTAAAGTCTACACCTACCCCATCCCTAAACCTACCCTTACAGTAATGCACATACATTAAATATTGTTGTTCAGCATGAGAAAAAGGATGCAATATTGATGTGTGCATGCGCAGGAAACCCTGGTAGGACAATCTGATGGGTAGGATAAAATGTCAGGACACCTGGCAGGGGATTGCGCAGCCTTCCTCAAACAGTTATGTTCACGATTTCTGATTTATTTAATGTATACTGCGTCAGGGGGGCTGTGATGGGATGATGACAGGTATCGGTGATCATTCTCAAGCCATCAGCACTGCTGCTGTTGTATCATCAGTCAGTGGTTAGATCAATGTAGTAGTCAAAAAACGGGACAAGGAAAGTCACGTACAGGACAAATCAATTAGGCCCAAAATACGGGACGTCCCGGGTAATACGGGACAGTTGGCAACCCTAGGATAAATTTGACATCGTTCTCTCTACTGACTGCAGTTTTCAGTCTCTCTCTATTTTATTCCTTTTTTGAAAGTCATGAATACACTATCATGGAGTTTTTCTTTTGCTGTTTGAGCAAATGGGAATGCAAAATATATATCTGAGGTAGTCTCCCATTCACTGCTATAGAAGTTTACCCAACTACGACGACTTCTACTGCTGGGAAACCCGGAAATGTGAAAAAGATCCATTACACAATTTTACATTTTTGACATTATTGTTTATAACATCAGTAATCTAGTATATTTGATTTGTTTGTCACCCTGTAACACCATATTTAGAAGGAATTTAGCATATGTATTCACTGCACAGAGCAGCTTTTTAAATTCTTCTGTACTCTGTGTGAATGTGAGCTGAGCACAAGATGAGTACACTGAGTGCACAGGGCACCAGCTACCAAGGGAAGCATCTCATTTCTCTGGTCCCCCGAAAGCTTTGTTTTTTCTTCTTCTTCATGTAAAACATTCTTTTTGGCCCTACAAAATGTTTTGAACAACACAAAAAAATATATATTTTGAGCCGTTGAACAGCAGCAAAATAAACTTTGGCTTCTTTGGATTTGATTTCTTTCTCAGTGTTAATTGTTCTAATTTGCTCAGTTTCAGTTTGTTGAGGGAAATGTGCTTTGTGAGTATGTGGAAACTGTGACAACTAGGGTGGAGTTTCTCAATGTCAGTGTCACTCAACAAACCCCTTGTGCAAATACCCGCACTTGCGGTCTTTGCACTTGACCACTTGACTTATGTGATGTACAGTATGCTCTTTTGACTTGGGCCAGTAAACAACCACACTGAACACCCGAAACTAGTTCACTTTTTAATGTTTGACCAATGTGACAATATTAAGAACCTGAACAAATTACTAGCATCTGGATGCTACATGAATGTTATGAAAGTTACTGTGGTGTTGTATCACACCCAAGGAAGTAATAAGTACTTTAGGGGAACACATCAATTCTAATCCTTATGCTTTTTAAATGAAGTCGTCTTCTTTGTGTCTCTTTTGTGTGTTTAACACAGCGACCTGTGCGACTTCAGTCTGCCAGTGAGTGAGTGTTGGCATAGCAACCTTGCTGCAGTGAAGCATTTTAAGACAGCTAGCTGGAACTCAGTAGCTCTTGACTAACATAAACGAATGTAAAAAATAAAAAATAAAATAAAGAGACGCTATGCTTAAACAGTGACATCTCTGTGGTACGTGTCAGCAGAAATAATAAATATTCACCGTATGCAGTCAGTTAAAATATAGTTTATGTATGTTGTGATCCACGAAAACAATAAACATGAGCCATTAAACTATTTATTGCAACTGGCAACTTTAAGCTGAAAGACAAATACGATAATAAAATTAAACAGACATTCTAATGTGTTAATGCTTCAGTACGCTAGACTTAAATGTGATATAAAAAAGACATTTTCGCAAGATACATATAGAGAGGATGAGAAATATTAAAGTGCAAGCAGAGGGAGAGCTGATTTTAATGAGGCCCACTACTTCAATCCCCTTCCAGGCCCTTACAAGGCTTTTGTTGGCTGTCACTGTTCAGTTTTTAGTTGCCAAGCAAGACCGTGGCGGAATTCCTCTTGCCTCTGTGAGCGGACTCAAGCAGATTTAAACTATTTTCATCAAAATGAAAACTAATCTCTTATGGTTTCTCGGTCTGTACATTATCGGAATAGGTAAGAGGTTTCTGTGTGCAAATAACGCTAGTTGTTTAATAGTATTTCAGGTTAAGCTGAGAGTAAACAATTATGCAGTGCATATCTGTTTGCACTAGCCAACTTCCCATGAAAACTACTGAATTTATCTGTAATGTTTTTGGCAGTTTGTAAAGTTCCTTCAAGAAATATTTTACATTGGTCATTATAAAAGTATTTCTTAGTAGAAAGAAAATTTGTTATAAAAATAATTATTTAGATCTACTTTTGGATGGAAAGCATTGAAACATGGTTTATGGCACAATAATTGTTTTCAAATATGCTAGAAAATATTCACATTTTCTATATAGGCCAATGGCATACTAATATTAGTGTGATAATAAAAGTGTGATATTGATGATTCTGATTCACACCTCCTTCAGTGTCAGGTGACAGTTGCTCGCTAGAGATATCTCCCTCCAGAATAGTGGTGAAATTTGGGGATCCAGTGTCGGTCAGCTGTGTGGCCTCTCGCCCAGTACGCGTGCTGGGATGGGAATCGGTCATTGCCGCATCATACACTCAGAATGACCTCAGCGTTCAGTGGCGGGTGGACAGTTTGACTGACTGGATTGAAGAGCCAATCTGCTATGGTGTTTTTTTCACTGCACCCAGACAGTGTGAGGAAAAACTCAACATTGTTCTATACAGTAAGTACAGTATTTAAAACTATTTTCTAGAAATACGCATAGACTAGCTTACAATCAGCTTAAAATTACAACTTAATGTCAATCCATTGTAAAGGAGTACTTCATCCAAAAATGAAACTGTTGTCAACACTCATACTCACCCCCCAAAATGCCCTAATAAACAGTGAAATTGAAAAGTAGTCTGAAATAACTGTAATAAGTAACTGTTCGTTAATGACATTACATTTCAGAATGGCTCATTGGAAAAATGTGCCTCTACATTATTGCTAAACTCCAAAAACATACATAGCAGTATCCAGTTGAAATCAACACTAATGGCAGTAAAAACGTCTCGGGTTACTTATGTAACCATGGTTCCCCTCTAAGAGCTCATCATACGCAGGGCAGGAGGATTGAGAAGGCTCAGCCTCAGCTTCTTCGCTCTCTTCATCCATTTCCTGCTCTTCCTGGGCTGGACCCAGCAGAGCACTGGCCCCTGGATCAGATGATGTTAAAGAGAGAACATCATCAGACAAGGGCCTGGACAAGAAGTTGTGCAGCATGCTCTGTTTGGAAGGGCCTGATCCTCCTAATGTTGTGCAATGCAAACCAACATGATCGAGCTGTCTTTACAATATGGTCCTTGAAGGTCAGCTGGTCACCAAAGAATAATTTTTGATGAACTTATAGCAGGAACTAAAACTCTTTTTGAATGACAAAAACTATGACTTGAATCTATTGACATTTTCGTCAACTAATAAATACGAGATGAAAATGTTGGGGAGGGACGATTTGGGATGAGAGTACATATGAACCGGCAGGACATAAGCTAAAATTCACTTGCTGCACGTGCATAAAACGTTCAAAAAATGTCAATATGTGGGAGTAAGAGAAGAGCAGATATATGGATAAATCTGACGACGCAAGAGAAAGCTCAATTCGGTCCGGTTTTCTGAGCGCAGACACTATACACACAAAGCGCGTCTCACAGCGCGCGAGTACTCATTGGCTTCGCATGAACGGAGAATTACACACAAAATGATGTTGAATTGTCCGTTTTGACAAGTATTCACGTAAACACATTTGATTACATCTTAAGTGAACGTAAACGGTAGGGAGCACGTGTATCAGTACATTGCATCCATTGCAGCTGTGCATTCGGTTTTAAAGGGACAGCAGCCTAATTTAGTAGCTATTGTCCGAGTCATTGATGTTAATCAAGCAACAACAGAAAGACAGAAAATCACGCACTGCTTTTGACTGAAAACTTTAGTAGCCTTAAAGATTAATCTAAATTTATTTATAGAAATAAATGTCTGCTTGAAAGAATGAAAAATATGGTAAACAAGTTGCTATAAAGAATGCATAATTAGCCTATGTAACCATTGGTATTTCATTAAAAAGTAGACCATGTTCTTGTTCTTTGTGAGAAGTTGTTTTATTTAATTTTAACATAAAGGCATGTTGTGTTTCACAACAGTCAAATCGGTGTCTATCATGATAAAACCTTAATATCAAACCTATATAATGAGTTTGAAAATTTTTGAGAAATGCTTAATAAATGCATTACACTGTAACTAAACCCATTAGATTTTAGCCGACTAAATTTACTGTAGATTAAAATCTTATGATATTTAGTCGACTAAAACTAAAAACAATTCAGATGACTAAAATATGACTAAAACTAAATGGCATTTTAGTCAAAAGACTATGACTAAAACTAAATCAAAATTTGCTGTCAAAATTAACCCTGCTTCATCCATGGCGAGTTGTTTCAAAGTTCAAGATTTTTATTTGTCACATACATGGTTATATAGAGAATATATGACCAGCAGTGAAATGTAAGAGAGGATTTGCCAGGCAGCCTGAGATCCATGCAGGTACTATTTGATTGTCTGGTTGAAATGAATGATAGAGCTGTGTGTCATCAGCATAGCAATGGTAGGAGAAACCATGTGCTTGTATAATGGGTCCCAGTGATGTAGTGTATATGGTGAAGAGGAGGGGTCTAAGAACTGATCCTCGAGGAAACCCTGTGGCCAGTTGATGTTCTTTGGATACCTCTCCTCCCCAGGAAACCCTGAAACACCTACCTGTGAGATAAGATTCAAACCAGTAGAGTGCAGATCCGGTGATGGCAGACAGGATAATCTGATGATTCACAGTGTCAAAAGTGGCAGATAGATCCATTGGAATCAGCTTTCGCTATTTGCAGGGCTACAGTGACCAACAGCAAAGCAGTCTCAGTTGGATGGCCGCTGCTGAAACCTGATTGGTTAAAGTTCAGTTGGTCATTCTGTGAAAGAAATAATGTAACTGTTTCTATAAAGGTGTGAACCAAGGTGTCTATAAAGGTGTGCCGATAGGACGCAGCTTTGCATGATTGCGTTGCCATCTGCGTGTGATGTTAGAGTGTTGTTGAGAGAGAACAAGAATGTATTGGAAACTATCGCCTACATGACTCTGCCTGAGAGGTAAAGAAAAATGCACTTTCTTGAGATAAGATTTTTTTTGAATATCTCTGAAATAAATTATTGTATTCTTGAAAACAATCTTTTAAAATATTAGTTAGCTGGTGTGTGGTGGCTGTTCTGGCGCAATATGGCTGCCGTTGCATCATCCAGGTGGATGCTGCACATTGGTGGTGGTTGAGGAGATTCATGTAAAGTGCTTTGAGTACCCAGAAAAGCGCTATACAAATGTAATGAATTTAATTAATAATTAATTAAAGCAATCTTTTATTGTACTATTGAATAAAATATTAGTTAATTATCAAAGAAAGAAAAAAAAAATTAATAGCCATAATATGGACTTTTGTAAATGCTGTGATACTATGATGCTCAGATACTGTTATTTCCTTCTCACATTGCTGATTCCACCATTAACTCTTCACCTGAACAGTTTATGTTTTTGTATATGGTATCATTGCATTGTAGTCCTTGACCATCAAAAGGGGTAGACATCACTTTTTCTGTGTTATCATGTTTGGCTCAGGAGATATGACACAAACTACATAATTTGGTTATGGCGGAACGTACAATGGTTGCCATGGCAACCACGAGATGTTTTTGCGATGGCTCCATTTCTGAAAATGTTCAGGGCCCTAACCTGTACCAAGTTTCATGCTTTTATGAAAAAGTAAACATATCACCTCAAATTTGGCACATATCATCTGGACTAGTATTTGAAGGGGTCATATGACATTGCGAAAAATAACATTATGTTGTGTATTTGGTGTAATGCAATGTGTTTATGCGGTTTAAGGTTAAAAAAACACATTATTTTCCACATAATGTACATTATTGTTGCTCCTCTATGCCCCGCCTTTCTGAAACGCATCGATTTTTACAAAGCTCATCGTTCTGAAAAGCGAAGTGTGCTCTGATTGGCCAGCTATCCAGTGTGTTGTGATTGGCTGAATACCTCAAGCGTGTGATGGAAATGTTACGCCCCTTACCATACTGTGATGCCCTGTGTCCCGGCGTGACAAGACAAAAACAATAAAACCCATTATAAACAAGGCATTTGTTGCATCCAGTGGGGACATAATTACTGATTATAATGACTTATACTGTCTTTTTACGCATTGCATTGCGTATCGAAATTCTCAAATTCTTTAAATATAAAAAACGTACTTACAGGCTGTGAGTCAGAAGCGCCATGATAGTCCTTGCAAAGTTGGAACTGCCCCACTTTATAGAAACAGACACTGGCATTGTAGGCTACTCTCACAGGAAACAACCTCATCCTCCGCAAAATGTGCTGCAACATCTGAATATTTGGGTTGTACTGTTCTGGAACAGTGATGTAAATACAACTTAACCCCTGATTTCTAGTTGTGTCCTCTTTTGGAAGGCCAAACAAAGTATCGCTTTCACAACGAAACACACGGCGGGCTAGAATGAGCGGCAGCTGGCGGGCTTGAGAATGGCATGGCCGGCGGATTCGACAAAGGAGCGGCCGGCGGGCTTGTGGCAACCACATGTGACGACCCCAGGCTGGACTCCGCTTCATCCACGGTGAAAGTTGATGTATTTCCTCAGCGACCAGCACGGATCAGCTCTAGGCATGACGAAGAGGATATCGTCCTCTTTTGGAAGGCCAAACAAAGTAGTTTCGCTTTCATAACGAAACACACAGTGCCTTCACGACATGGCAGCGGCGGCAACAACAATACTACAGCGAGAATCAAAGTTACGCCTTCTTTCTTTGCGTGAACATTTGGGCGGCGTTATGCAAATCTTCCCACATCGTGACGTAGACATGTGGGGGCGTGTTAGAACGAGCCGTTTTAGGAGGACGTGGTTGACTCTTAACTTTTATAAAGAATATCTCTTTGGATTTGAGACTTTAGTCTTTGCAACTTTACAGATCTTCTTTATGCACCAAGAGCTTGTAACACTCCAAAGAGAAAGGAAAAATTGAAATCGCATCATATTACCCCTTTAAGCTGGTCTAAACTGGACTAAACTAATGTTTTATTTTTGAATATCTCCATTAAATGCCTTTGTTTAAATTTGCAATTGTCTTCATGCAGAGAAACCAGACAGTGTGTCCATAAGTTTAGTGAATCACAGCAGTCCAGTGGCGGAAGGAAGAGAGTACCATCTACAGTGTGAGGTGCAGAACGTCGCACCTGTCCAGTCCCTTGCTTTACGTTGGTACAGAGGAAAAACTGAGGTTTACAATCACTCATTCTCAGAGTTATCACCTGCAACACCAGTCCAGGTGTCCTCCACCTTGCTGATTGTCCCAAACAGAGCTGATAACGGTGCTCAGTACAGGTGTGAAGCAGAACTGCAGCTGGGAGCAGAAGGACCTCAACCTCCTCCAACAGTTCAGTCTGACGTTCTCAGCATTGCTGTTCAATGTAGGTGAATAAAGGCAACAATTAGTGCAAACATTTTATAGCTATTAATGTTAAATGTTTGTTTGTTTGTTTTTTAAATCAGACCCGCCTGACTTCCGCAGTCCAGAGGAAGAGATACTGGACATCAGTGAGGATAGTGAAATGGTGCTGGATTGTACTGCGGAGGGTAACCCACCTCCTGTGTATATCTGGACCTCCTCAATCCTTCAGGAGCAGGCTGATAATCAGGCTGTTTTGAGAGCTGCATCCTTGGGCCCAGGTGTATATACATGCACTGCGTCCAATATCCTGGGGAAAAAGAGCAAACAGTTTGTCATCAAGCACAAATCCAAAGGTGAGAGCAATAAAACACACTAGAAATGTAAATGTTTATGCATTTTTCTTTGTTTTTAAATCAAGGCAACATGATGCACTTAGTTCTCTCTTAATATTTGTCCCCGCTAATAGTTTGTCTAGCCAGTTTTAAATTGTTCATTCATTAAATGCAAAATGTATCTTACAAATTCTTGTCATGCCACCAAATCTTACAATTGTTTAGCTAATTATAATTTAGCAACACAAGATGTTTTCAGTTGTCAAAACTTTAGTTTTACACATACAGTCTTGAAAATAAAGGTGTTTCAAAAGGTTCTTCAAGCGATGCCATAGAAGAACCATTTTTGGTTCCACAAAGAACCATTCAGTCAAAGGTTCTTTAAAAAGAACCATCTCTTTCTTACCTTTTTGTAATCTGAAGAACCTTCTTTCGCCACAAAAAACCTTTTGTGAAACAGAAAAGTTCTTCAGATGTTAAAGGTTCTTTATGGAACCATTTAGACAAAAAGGTTCTTCTATGGCATCGTGAAGCACCTTTATTTTTAAGAGTGTAGTTAAAATCTAAAATCTAAAAAAATCTAAAGAAGCCTAAAATATTTTGCAAAGCAAAAACCTATGCAGTAGTTTTACAAAGATGCAAACAGCTACAAACCACAATCTTTATTCATGCACTGCCCCAAGCTTCTGAAGCCCGTAAGTATTTTATTTTACAGTGTAGAATTGTAGTACCATTCACAGAGTTGATCTGCTCAGCGTACAGAAACTCCCAAAAGAAGATAAGACATTCCACACATTTTACTTCAACAGATGCAAACAGCATACAACCCTTGTAAAAAGGACACTTTTGCAGTTTTAAAAAGAATAATAATTATTGAAATAATAATCATGTTTTTCGAACACTTTGCATTTCAATTAAATGAAAATGTATTATAGTTTAAATTTATATTAAATGCAATTAGCCGAACTTTAGAGTGTTTTTTGGTACACTTACATAGGACATAAGTGTATGTTTAGTTTCATAATTATTTCAATTATCCTTGAAATATGGTTAAAGTGTACTGCAGAATGTACTAACAAGCATTTCATGGTAAACTAAAATATAACCACATCTATTGAACCTTGAATGTCATGTATATAAATATATTTGTAATTACACATTTGTCATTTGTACGTTGCAATTTAGTACATTTAAAATGTATTAACTTTAATTGTAATATTGAAGAAACATTCAAATAAGTGTACTTTTTAAAGCACAACAAAATGTATAAAAACACAATACTTTAAAATGTACTTTAAAACTTTTATTTCAACAGTATCACAAAGTGCACTTTTTTAATAGCGCTTATTTTCACCTCACACTATGATTTACATTCCTTATGTTGTGTTTGTATTTTTTTTTCTCTTTAATTTGTTTCTTGGTTTCTTGTTTCCTGTGCTGGTTTTGTAGCCCCTCTAGATTTGTTGTTGATTGGTTTCCCCTGTCTCCCCAAGTGTATGTCTGTATATACAGCCCTTGTGTTTCCTATGTTCTTGGTCAGTTGTTATTCATGAGTTATTTTTGCTTGTTCTTGTTTTGCTTCTTTATCATTAAAAGTTGTGGTAAACCCATGGTAGAGATGGACTAACATGCATGCTTAGAGATTTGCAGTAAAAATTCACATGAGTTTTAAGTGAAGAGTGTAAATGCCAGTTTTTTGGGTGGACTGCTCTTTAATGGCCTCCCAACAGTAAAAAAAAAAACCGTTGCTTACATGCACGATGGCTGCAACAGAGGTTAGTGATGCTCTGCAACAGGAAGCATAACAAGAACAGGATTTCCTGTAACTGCTCTCTCAGATCCTCCCTCTGTCGCAAGATACCTAGTCATGATCACTTTTTATTGTTACAGTTATTGCTGTATATTACAGATATTGCTGGTAAGATCCTCCTATTTGTGTACAATACCTCCTACACCTTGTTTTCAGATCTACATTAATGAGTTTTCAAATGTCTGTTTCTGTGTCCTGCTAAACATTTAGGCAATGTCAAAACAGCAGACAATCAAATGTTTCATGAGCTTTTTAATAATGCTAATCTGCAATTCACCATTAATGTGTGTTTTACAGGTGTTTAAGTCCAGAGACCTTGAGAACGAACCGAAGATATATAGTTCTAGATGGTACGCTCAGGACTTTCTGGACGTGGGAGATCAAAATCTAGCTTGGCTCTTTGTTACATTTTAGATGTTTTTAGGGGACTCACTTTTCAGGGGTTATGATTGGTTAAATATGAGAGTCTAACCTACATAAGTGTAAAATCTATCCTAGTAAGCTTTATTAATTTTAACAGAGCATTTTTATGTTCCATGGCACACTGTGATGGCTCTGACATTTTAATGTTTTTGCAGATATTTACTCACCCAATAATAAACAATTATAAAAACAGTACAAACGATAAAGCATGTTCTGTTTGGGTAGGGTTTGTTGTTGTAGTTGTTGTGTGGAATTAGTGTTTGTGTCATTTGTGTTATTTATCAAATCAGGAGCAGCAAGAGCTGCTATTCAAATTTGTTTTTTCTCAAAATTTGAGGAAACTACTAAATTATTACGTAATTTGGAACATATAATTAAAGGAATAGAAAATGTACTCACCCTCAGGCCATCCAAGATGTTTTGTTACCTTAATTGGAACAGATCTGGAGAAACGTAGCATTACATCACTTGCTCACCAGTGGATCCTCAGCAGTGTGAATGGGTGCCGTCAGAACAAGAGTCCAAACTCACATAAAGGACTCCTATTTTTCCCCAAAGCAAGGCTTTGAAGATTAAAACATCCTAATGATAGATTTGTACAAGCACACAACTTCACAAGACATTAATTGGTGGACTGGAGTTGTGTGGATTATTGTGATGTTTTTATCAGCTGTTTGGACTCTCATTCTGAAGGCACCCATTCACTGCAGATAATCCATTGATGAGCAAGTGATGTAATGCTACATTTGGCCAAATCTGTTCCAATGAAGAAACAAACTCATACATATCCTGGATGGCCTGAGTAAATTTTCTGCAAATTTTAATTTTGGGGTGAACTATTCCTTTAAATATCTTGCACAATGATGTTACAGTACTTAATAGTTTGATCCTATGTTAATTTTGTTACTTCAGCACTTAACGATTCATTTTTGTGACAGCTGTGACATGTAGATGACAGGTGCATCAACTGATGATTTACAGACTCCTTTTGCAACAATTTCTAGTCTATTTGTGTAAACATGGTGTTTGGTTTTATAATAGAGAGGTTTGCAACCAAATACAGCAAATACCAAGACATTTTCTTGGTTGAGAAACCTGAGGTCAGCCTATTTGCTTTCAGGAAAAGGATTGAGGACATTTCATTTGAAATTGCATCCTCTGAGTTTGCCTACAACTCTGGTTCAGTTGTTCCAAACCAGTAGATAACTTGCATTTTATAGGCATACAGGTTCCCTCGATTCTTCGAGGCCTGTGGTATAGTACTGTTGTATACAAGCAGCTGTGATATATAAAGACATGTATACTTTCTCAGCGAATATTGATATATCTGTTAGGGTCTAGGGATATTTGATGGGTGATCAAAAAATAACGTACAGTTATTGCCCATATCTTCGTCAATTGCTGAAGGTTGTATCATCAGCCCACAATCTGCTGGACTTTCCTTGAGTGAGTGAGTGTTTGTTTGTCGAATAGCTCTCTCTAGTGGTTCTCAGCATCCCTTTATCAAATCAAATCTAAAGTATCTTCAGAAAGTAAAAAAGAAGCCTCGTGTTTTAAAGAGAGTGGAAGGAAATGTGCAATAAATACAAGCTCAAACATTACATGTGAAACTTTACATTAAAGTTATGCAAATGTGATTTAATCTGTGAATTAAAATTATTAATGATTTTAATAATGTATATATAAAGAAGAATATAGTGACTTAACATAAAAAATTATCATAAAGCCAATAAATTAACCATTAAGTTAATTATCAAAGGTTAATCTATCTATCTATCTGTCTATCTATCTATCTGTCTATCTATCTATCTATCTATCTATCTATCTATCTATCTATCTATCTATCTATCTAAACCAAAACAGGAAAATGTTGCGTCACTGAATTTATCAACGAAACATCTATGGTTAATAATAATAATAATAATAATAACAACAATAACAACAAAACATAGACTTAATGTATTGATATATGTTTGGTTAAAAACATTAAACAGCTGTATTGTGTTGCCATTTTTTTATCTTCCTCTTTTAGGCGCATCGACTGTGTGGCGTTTTAGTGAATTTATTTCATAAAGCTAACATTCTGTAAAATTATATTTCAAAATATATAGTTCAAATTATATCATTCGAAATCTAGACTGATTCATTGCTTGATTTTCATTACATTAAATTAGCTTTATATTAGTAGGTCTATAAAATAAAAAGTGAATAATCATACCTAAATTATAGGCTATCTAAACCTTATAATTGTGTGTGTGTTTAGGGTAAAATATTTGGCATTTACAGTAAGAGCTCTTAATTTGAAGAGCTCGCGGACGAAAACACTTACTGGCGGTGTCTCAATACCGTTCGAACTGACTATGCACACAGCATTTTGAACACGCCCCTGTCGTTTCCCCATCGTTTCTAAGTAGGCAGCTCACTAGGTTTTGGAACGCAGTCTTCTTGTCCTCACACTTGGATCAGTTCGTGGAGCGAGAATGAAAATACTAGAGATGTGAATCCTGTAATAAGAGGACAACTATGCTCTGTGTGAGATAATCACCGTCGTTCATCTGCATGCAGGTAAATACGAACTCACGATTAGTTTTCAATACTTTTGACCAATTTTTTTTTTTTAGATATATATTTACATGAGATCATGTAACGTTAGTTGTCCGGCGGGGCTGTAGGCTATCTGAAACAGGAAGTAGCTTTGTTTAGGGTAAAATATTTGGCATTTACAGTAAGAGCTCTTAATTTGAAGAGCTCGCGGACGAAAACACTTACTGGCGGTGTCTCAATACCGTTCGAACTGACTATGCACACAGCATTTTGAACACGCCCCTGTCGTTTCCCCATCGTTTCTAAGTAGGCAGCTCACTAGGTTTTGGAACGCAGTCTTCTTGTCCTCACACTTGGATCAGTTCGTGGAGCGAGAATGAAAATACTAGAGATGTGAATCCTGTAATAAGAGGACAACTATGCTCTGTGTGAGATAATCACCGTCGTTCATCTGCATGCAGGTAAATACGAACTCACGATTAGTTTTCAATACTTTTGACCAAATTTTTTTTTTTAGATATATATTTACATGAGATCATGTAACGTTAGTTGTCCGGCGGGGCTGTAGGCTATCTGAAACAGGAAGTAGCTTATGTTATTTTCTTTAAGGAAGGTTGTTTGTCTGTATTTTGCGCCTACATACAATGATAGTAAACACATTCTTGAGTTTAGTAAGTAGTGGTTGCCGACATTATCTATCAGTTTTTGGAAATCTAAGACCACAATCTTCTGAGACTTGCCAACCACGGCCATTACAACAGTACAGCATGTTATATTAATAGTAATGATGGTGGGAAGAAACACTGATTCAGACTTTTGACGGACCTCCAAATACGGTAATCTTCTTGCGAGGGTCCCCTTTCTAAAATATAAGAACACTGATGTGTTTAAGGTATACAATAGCATTGATATAAAAAAATATTATTATACTGATAAAAACGAGCATAACTAGGCTATTGCAAATACAACTTCTTGTTTGCAACATTAAATAATTAGCTCTTTTATTGTCACTGTACTAGAACCAAAGCAAATTATTAAAATGTTATGTGCAAAGTATTTACTTAAGTTGAGTTTTAAGTGTATACTTGATACCTAATAGTAATATTAAGAGTGCATTTGAGCTCTGACAGCTATTAATGTTAGATGTATCAATCTGTAGAGAAACATTTTCAGTTCAATTGAAATTTATTTGTATATCCTCACAATAAATATTTTTTTTCAAAGCAGTTGTAATGAAGAATATTACATAAAACACTATATACAGCTATTTATTAATGCATTTATGTCACATGGAAGGAGAGATGAACTTAATAAATGTTTTGTCTTTTTATCCATCAAACTATGAACAGATTTGATTTGTATTTCTTATTAGCATTCCTAGGGCTGTTAAAACCCTCAGAAATAAATAATTTATATAATAAGATCAAGTAAATAATTAATCTCATGATGGGCTTAGAATGCAGAATGAAATGGTAATACTATCAAATTTGGTAAATGTGTTCAGAAAAAAAATGTGTTAAAATATTTAATCAATGTTAAATATTTAATGTAAAATATAAAATCTTGAAATTTATAAAATGTTAAATATTTAATCATTGGTACCATCTTGACATCACTAAGTTATATATTTTGTACAAAAAATAAAACTTTAACATTTTACACGGTGCCTGTAAGTTGTGTGTTGTCATCGTCTGTCATTCAAAAGAGTAACTGTCAGGTATGGGGGTGTTTTCCAAAAAAGGAGTGTTAACGTACCGTCACATAAACCCTGAACTCTTGGTTGATCAGAGGCGTTACTAGGCCTTTTTTAGAAGTGCTTCAGCCCCCCTAAATTTGCACATCACTGAGCAACACACAACATTGTGTAGTTACTAAATGAATCTGTGTTTTTGAATAAATCAAGTGAGTCAGTGATTCAACGAACCATTCGTGAAGACAGTCACCTGCTTCGTTCCTGAATGAATCAGCCGCTTGAACACTTTGGTTGGTTGAATGACTCCCTCGTTAAGGCCTATTAGCGTTTTTTTGTTTGTTTGTTTGTTTTTTTAAATTTCATATTTCAGTGTAAAAAATTTTAAACATCATTAAATAGGAAAGGTTAATTTCTGTTAACTTTGCGGATATAATATATTGAATATGCAAATCTTCAGGAATTGGACAGGCCTTGAACCAGCCAAGGTACCAGCAAAAAAACATGTTTGGGCATTTGTGTATTTGTGTTTGTAAAGAAAACAGGTGTGCGTGTATGTCAGGGCTGGATTTACCTCTTATTGTGACATAAGCAAAATAAATATTTGGGCCCCACTTCCCTATTAATATATACTATTACCACCCAAAAACAGGAAACAAAAAATGATAATCCATGGAAATCATTACAGTGTTCTCTATCACAGAATCCTGTTGCTGCTAACGGAGACTTGAGCCTTAATTATGCAAACAAGTTATTAGAGAGAGAGAGAGATTAAGTGTGTGTGAATTACCTGAGACTGTGCGTCTCTCAACCGTGTTCAGTAGCAGCGTCTCTACTAATAGCGAAACTGTAAGTTGAACTGCTTCAAGAACAGCTTCAGTATTGCTTCCATGCTGTGAAATGTCATAGCTTTTCAGTTGCAAATCCAGTTTATTGATAAAGTTGCAGAGCAGCACTGACAAGTTTCTGTGCTCATTTGATCCATGCGTGCTGTACTGTGAGTCTGCACTCTGTGAGTCTGTGTGTGCGTTTTTATGAGAAAGAGCGGGAGAAAGAAAGCGTGCTTTTCATAAAAAAATTTTTTTTTTGTGGAAAACATGGAAATAGTTTGTAGTTTTTTTGTCGTATTGTTTGTTATACAATGAGGGATATATATATATATATATCCCTCATTGAGGAATGAGCTTCCCTATGACTGAAATCCTAGAATCACTCCTGCGGTTGATTGACCCAAACTTTGTTTATTCATGATTATCGAAAACAAGTTCAGGACTTAATCCGGTCAGCTCAGAGTTTGAAACTCATAGTTCAAAAACACAAAGCACAAAGACATTCTCAACATAAAGTTAAATCCAAGAGTCACCATGGAAACAGATGTTAAGAACATAGACTGTAAAAAAACATGGACGTAGTGTCCGTGACGTCACCCGTAGGTTTCTAAAGGGCGTTTTTGAAGCTCAAAGTGGGCGGAGCCGGCTGTCGCTATCTTGGCAGCGCGTCACTCCCGGATAATTGAAAATGGGCAAAGAGATGGGAGCTGGTTGCTGAAACCACGCCCACCTAGCTCGACGGTGGTGACCGCAGCAGCAATCCACCTGTCACTCAACTGGCCACACCCTTAATTATGCAGAATTTTAAGGCTTAATATAATTTAAACGGATGAGTTATAAAAAAAATCCACCCCCCTCACAATTGTCATGAAGGGCAAAATTAGCTATATAGACTAAAATCATTTTTTGAACCAGGCTGTAAACATGCTTTTTTCTGCTGTAAAGTTGGGCGTTTTAACATGAGGGGGTCTATGGAATTGACTCCTTTTGCAGCCAGCCTCTAGCGGCCAGTTGACGAATTACAGTTTAAGTCACTTCCGTGTTGATTTCACGAGAGAGACCGGAAGGTTGCAAGTGCTTTTGTGGAAAGTGTCTTATCATTTAATGAATTGCCAGCCTGCCAGTTAAACTTCAACATGTTTGCTATTAAATAATTATTTTCGATTGATGTATTTTTAGAGTTTATACTGAAAAAAAACAATTATTAGAGAAGTCGGGGACAGTTTTGCGACAGGTAGAATTCAGTTTACTGCACTTCTCATTCATTTCCATGGTATTCGTAAACAGTGATTGGCTGTCGCACAACTCATTTTATTTCTCATTAACATTTCTTCTCTATAATAATCCATTGCCTAAAAACAACCTGTCATCAAATGAGATGGCTGTAAACAACAATTATCCAACAACCCAATCAATTCCCGACAAAATGAAGCCCCACCCTACATTTTTTTCTCATTTGAGAAGTCCTTTCAATCAGATATAAAGTACATGTATGTATATCTATATATATGTGTATATATATATATATATATATGTTTGAATGCATATCCACGATGGTTGAGATGTGAAAATATATTAAGATTTGTAAGCTAAAATAAATATTCCTTCATGTTATTAAAGCTGCTTTGTAATTAAGAAAATATAACTATATAATATTGTGCATGATGTGAGCTGTCACACCCACTGGAGCCTCATCAAAATGGCATGCATGTGCTGAATACCTCTGGAGCAAGTTATGTTTAGAGAATAAGTTGCTATGGCGGCTACTTACATACCTTGAGAAATATCTCATTATCTTGGAATCGGAAGTTGAGATTATCTGTTTACGCCTATCTGGGTCGCTTACGCTTACCCAAGTTGCTTAACCTGCTACCCCCATTCTCTTAATATAAGTGTCACGATGGTCTCGGAATGCATGTTGTTTTATCGTCGATGCAGTTGTGGTTGAGGACTAGAGAACTTCTCACACTCTGATAGCTGAGACACTATTTTCTTTTTGTCTGGATTAAATAATTTTTCATAAATAAATAAAAAATGTCATTCATGTATACAAGGACTTGTATCTTGTATGGTCTATGAAGAGCATGTTTTTAAATAAAATGTACTTGATGGTTACAACATATTAGAGTTTGTTAAATGTAAACTTGTGTTTAAAATGATACAAATGTTTAGAAACCATATGAAACCAATACAAAGATTATATTTCTATGTTCTTGACACGAGTATTTAAACCAGACTTTCTTCATTGTTTTTAATCATGAACATTCTTGTATGTTGTTGACCCAGGTACTGGACTCAATGTATAATGTCTAGACGAGGACGTTCAAAAAAATCCAAAGCTCACACATTCACAGGACAGTGTGAGGGTCCTGGGCTCCATGTATTTCTGCTCTGGACTAAAGAGGGAGAGCGCTGCCTGTCCTACAAGGAGGGTGAGGTGACTGCTGAAGATCTCACCATCAATGCAGCAAAAGCTGTGGGTAGGTTTGGGTGTGGGTGCCAGTAAGAGCTTGAGTTGTATTTTTTGTTTTGTTTTGTTTTTTTTGCTCTCAGCCATCTAAAATGTTTTCTGTCTTCCTCAGGGATCACTCCAGTCTGTCATGCCTTGTTTGCTCTTTATGACCCTGCATCCTCGTGTTGGTACAGTCCAAATCACAAATTTAATGTGGAAGACCAGTCTGGCCTTTTGCTGCATTTCCGTATGAGGTAAATATGAGATTGTGTGCATTTGTAGAGATCTATGCAATCTATGCAATGATATGCATGAATGGTGTTAATCATTAATAATCTTTGTTTCTTTGTAGATTTTACTTCCGTAACTGGCACGGATTAAGTGAAAAAGAACCGCTAGTGACACGTCATGCATTACGGACTGGAACAGGGTCAGAGCCAGTTACGTCTCCTTTGCTGGAGATGACCTCCCTGGAATACCTCTTTGCTCAGGTGATTTTAAAATCTCTAAAAATAGAGAAAAATATTACTGAAATGCGGTTGCTTCACTGTTTTTGAGATATTTCTTTCTAGACTGAGCAGAAGTGATCATGAAGCACCTGCATTACTCAAACTAAATAATCTGTCCTTGTAAGGGTCTTATTATAATGTTTCTCCTAATGTAGGCTTATAAATGGTTGGCACCCAAGATCATTTAGAATGTAATTCCCCTTCAAGGGATCTCGCACTGTATCCTCTAGTGGACACTATTGGCAGTGCCATCAGCATGACCAGTGTCTGAAGCATGTGTGAAAACACTCCAAATCCATTGGACAGCGCAGCCCTTGATGTCTGGAAGGATAAGAGGATATCTGTAATGCACGTCATCAACTTTCTTTGTCTTCAGGAGCCGTTTGTTTGTTCAGCGTGTGTGAAAGCACTATGGAGAAAAAGTCAAGTGAACCCTTTAGGAACTGTGTGCCTCTGTGTCCCAGATTTCTGACACACATGACCTTTGCATTATGTCTCTCGGCGAGGAGCACATGCTTTCAGTGCTTGAGCAGTGCCGAATACGCTAATTCTATCAAGTTTCCAATGAGAAAGCTCCACTCAAGTTTGGCCCTATTCTCGAGGGATGTGGGACAGGCGTCTACGTCTCGCATCTCGGGTCCCGATGCTGCCGAGACACAGCAGAAACTCAGGGTCAAGGATATTAGGAAACACTCAGCAAAACGTTTCAGGTTCGCCTCCGTTTTAAGACCTGAGGACATGTATGATTGATGCGTTTTGTGCAAAAATGAAGAGCGTGTGAATTCAGTTTTTGAGGAAAATGAATGCACTTATTGTGAGACCATTTGCTCTGTCCCTATTGTCATCGGATGTGGGATGTGTGGACCCTTGGGTGGAACGCCTTCGACTTCTAAGAGAGAGTGGATGTGCCAGGCATGATGCATTTGCGAGACTACTGAAAGAGATAGGTAAGCTTAGGTAGCATTTCTTTTCTGTTATCTCCTGAGGGATAGTAGTCAGCGTTTGCATGAGTTTGTTCGGCTCTTGAAGGATTTGAAGGCTCTCTTAGCGATACATTCTCGGGTGTTTCTGATGCTTGAACTAAGCACCCTTAGCTCTCGAGTGAGTTAAATCCGTGTTGTGTGAGGCGGTCGCAAGAATGGTTCCACCCAGGCTTGACTCTCTCTTGAGTCACTCCGCAGTTTGGTTGCGGTGAGGCAGGATGGAGCACAGGGTTTGTAGGCGGGGCACAGGGAAAATTAAAGTTTCTGTTCACGTTCCTCTCGTTGCCTCTTAAGCAGAAGTTTATCAAGGATATACCTGTTAAAGAACGGTTTCCTTTGATGGCTATCCCTTTTACGAAGATTATAGCAAGATGCTCCTCCCCAATGATTTGGGGTTGTGAGTAGGGTTCCTTGCTCTCTTCTTAGCAGTATTTCAGGTCAGGCTGCCTCCAGTGTGTTTATGGTGACCAACCTGAAACATCAAAGATGGTAGCTGTCTGAGGACAAGACTAGCTGCTCTTTGGCTTGAGTGGAGCGAGATGTCCCTCACTAAGTATGTGAATATTGAAGTAGGGCTCCTTGCTCCCTCTGTTCGGTGTGCATGTGTGAGTTGGGCTGCTCCTTGGATTCATATAGTCTCCTAGGTCGGGCTGCCCCCCTGTATCAGAGGTAGTAAGCTAGGCGGTCCAACTATAGCTGCCTCTTCAGAGATGGTAACTGTCTGAGGATAGGTTCCCTTTGACAAGTTGGTCTTTGGCTTGGGCTATTTCCCTTGTAATTAGAGTTTTTTTTTTTTTTTAAGTAGACGGTCCACCTATGGCTGCCTCTTCAGAGATGGTAACTGTCTGAGGATAGGTTCCCTTTGACAAGTTGGTCTTTGGCTTGGGCTATTTCCCTTGTAATTAGAGTTTTTTTTTTTTTAAGTAGACGGTCCACCTATGGCTATAGGTAAATTCTCTTTTCAGGTTCCCTATTCAGGAAGTATTTTTGTCAAAGGGTGTACTGAATGAGGCTGGTTTCCTTTGATAAGACCTCCCCCCTGAGTTGTGAGCTCTTTCCCTACCTAATATTTCAGCAGGGTTGGGCTGCCTCCCCGGCGCTTTTTAGGGCTTTAAGTAGGTGGTCCCCCTGAATCCCACATGCTTTGGGCCATCTCCCCTGCATTAGGGTTTCAAGTAGATGGCCCATTGCCTTTAGGAACATAGCTGTTTGAGGAGAGTTGTGCTCCCAACTTGGCTGAATGAGATGCCCCTCCTTAAATATAAGTGTTGGTTGGGTTCCCCTTTTCTCTCAAGTTATTTTAGCTTTCCGGGCGTTATTGGCATCACGGTTAATGACGTCATGGACTGCGTGGTCCAATGGATTTGGAGTGTTTTCACATGGACTTCAGACACCTGTCATGCTGATGGCATTCCCCATAGTGTCCACTAGAGGACACAGGTCTTGTTCCCCAAGAGGGCACATAGGTTACATGGGTAACACCAGATGTTTGTCATGACCGTTTTCGAACAAACAGATATTTAATCAAAATATCAGAACTGGACCTTCTAGTGAAAATTATAGAAATCCTATCAGCAACTGATGAACCATGTCCCTGCCCTATGTATATTTCTTTTCTTTTTCAATAATCTGTTACGTTCGGATGTGTTACATTTCATTACTTCCATTTCATTGCAACTTTAGCAATAAATCTGAGCTTTGTGACATTGGCATCAGAAAGATATGCAAAGCTGCAGGTGCTTCACACAGCCAGGAACAGCACAATGTTTGATAGACTTACCCTATTTTTACTTTTATCTTTAGTTATTATGATGTTAAGGAATAATAGTGTATATCTTGCTTAAATGTAACTTGGGCCAAGTCGTGGCCTAATGGTTAGAGAGTCGGACTCGTAACCCAAAGGTTGTGAGTTTGAGTCTCCGGTCCGGCAGGAATTGTAGGTGGGGGGAGTGAATAACCAGTGCTCTCTTCCATCTTCAATACCACGACTGAGGTGCCCTTGAGCAAGGCACCGAACCCCCAAGTAGACGGGGAGCTCCCCGGGCGCCGCAGCATAAATGGCTGCCCACTGCGCCGGGTGTGTGTTCACGGTCTGTGTGTGCACTTAGGATGGGTTAAATGCAGAGCACTAATTCCTAGTATGGGTAACCATTCTTGGCCACGTCACTTCACTCACTCATGTAACTGGACAACAAGCACTGAAAATAGTCTGTGGGGTCTGAAACTTTTGCTTCTGCTTTTTGTGCACATTTTCATTTTTTGTCACCATGCAAGTTTGACACTTAAACTTTTCAGATTGGTTATTTAACCTTGATCTTTTGGTTTTTGTTGAATATAATGTGTAGTTTAGTGTGCGATTTTAACTGCTTTCTTGAATTAATGCACCTAATAATTATTTACATATATAATTTGGTGCAGACTCAACCGTTTTTGACATTGCTTCAGTACATTTTCTAGCTAGTGAATCAAATTGGTTGCTTGTAAAAATAGATAAATAATCTGACAAAAAAAACTGAGAGAAATGACAAATAAAATGGGAAAAAACTTTTATAGTACCATTTGACTAAGCATGCATGTAGGTTGAGGAAGTATAGCAACAACAATAGCAGCACTTCATATTCAATACAAGGTCAACATGAAGCTTTAAAAAATGATAAAGTTTTCTATGATAAATTATATTTTGCTATTTTTTGTGTCTTGACTATTGTCCAAAGAATTTTAAAAATTGTTCAAGTCTTTTAAGTTGACTAAGTTGATTTTGTTGATTTTCTTACCAGGCGAAATATGATTTTGTGAATGACTTGACATGTTTGGATGCAGTGAAGGGAGAAGAAGAGATCAGTGGTTTTAAGAATGAATGTCTAGGTATGGCTGTGCTTCACTTCTCTTACACGGCACTGCAGAGTGGCTCTTCTCTACAGGATGTGGCCAAGCAGACCAGGTGCGGGCTTCAGCTTTCTTTACTGTTCAGAGAAAGATTTGAAACAAAGCTATTTAAAGAGCAAGTTAATTAAAAGATATGTTATCAAAGAATATTATAATTTATAAAACAGCAGGTGGGCTGTCTTTAAAGGGGTCCTGTCATACAAAATTATTAACATAATGCTAGGATTTTTTTTTTTCCTGAACAAAATTAATTTGTGATTTTTCCTACCCTCTCTCATTTGCTACTGTGCCTTGTTGAATTATAAGGGAATGCCTTCATTGTATATGCATTGAAATACAGTGCTTTCCTGCAGTCACTCACAAGCTGAAGGTTTGCTGTGTTGAATAGAGTTTTTAACTGCCCCATCATTTAAATCTGCTACAAACTATGAAGGTCATACTAAAATGATCAGGCACTTTGTTCAAAATAAATCTTTGTTTATTTTTATATAAAATGCAGAGCTGTAGATGCTACACAAACCGACAGGCCAAGTTTCTGAACGTTAAATGGCCGTTGCTGATGTATAAATGTGGGCGGTCATGTGTCCAAATGTAATTCACCAGATGTCAGCAAGTTGCCATAGTACAGAATGAGACCTTTTTTCCAGCGTAGTTTCAAGTAGTCTTTTTTTTTTTTTTTTTTGCTAAGGAGGAAGTTACAATACGCTTTCATACTACATTAAAGGGATCATATGATGCGATTTCAAGTTTTCCTTTCTCTTTGGAGTGTTACAAGCTGTTCGTGAATAGATAAGATCCCTACAGTTGCAAAGACTAAAGTCTCAAACCCAAAGAGATATTCTTTATAAAAGTTAAGACTGGTCCACGTCCTCCTAAAACGCCTCGTTTAGACACGCCCCCACATGTCTACGTCACGATGTGGGATGATTTGCATAACACCGCCCAAATGTTCATGCAAAGAAAGAAGGTGTAGCTTCATTGTTGCTGCCACCGCCGCCGCCATGTCGTGGAGACGCTGTGTGTTTCGTTGCGAAAGTGAAAATACTTAGTTTGGCCTTCCAAAAGAGGACACGACTAGAAATCAATGGTTAAGTTGTATTTACAACACTGTTCCAGAACACTTCAACCAAAATATTCAGATGTGTACAGCACATTTTATGGAGGACTGTTTCCTGATCCTGGTAGAGTAGACTAGAAAGCCGGCTGTTCTGACTCACAGACTGTAAGTACGTTTTCATATTTAAAGAATTTGCCACTGATGATTCAAACGCGAGTTTTGAGCAGTGTAGAGTAGCGCTTGTTGCTTGTCATTTCTCCGATCACAAATGCAGACATGGTTTTATGTTTACGCGGCGCGATGCAACGCAACTCGTAAAAAGACAGTATAAGTCATTATAATCCGTAATTATGTGCCCACTGGATGCAACAAATGCCTCGTTTATAATGGGTTTTTAAAGGGTTAGTTCACCCAAAAATGAAAATTCTGTCATTAATTACCCCCTCACAAATTAAGATATTTTTGATGCATTCTGACAGCTCTCTGTCCCTCCCATAGACAACAAGGGTACTCCCACGATCAACGTCCAGAAACGTAGCAAGGAGATCGGTAAAATAATCCATGTGACATCAGGGGTTCAACCGTAATATTATGAAGATACGAGAATACTTTTTGTGCGCAAAAGAAAAAAGTGTGGAGTGTGGTGCGGCTGACACAGAACAACATACGCTGTTTGTGTTCAGTGGATACTCTCCAAAATGGTACCAGGGTGATGCGGAGGAGACAAATTGTTGAATAAAGTGGGTTTTTTTTTTTTAGCTTCGTAATATTACGGTTGAACCCCTGATGTCACATGGATTATTTTACCAATCTCCTTGCAACGTTTCTGGACGTTGATCGTGTAAGGACCCTTGCTGTCTATGGGAGGGTCAGAGAGCTGTCAGATTCCATCAAAAAATCTTAATTTGTGTTCCGAAGATGAACGGAGGTCTTATGGGTTTGGAACGACATGAGGGTGAGTAATTAATGACAGAGTTTTCATTTTTGGCTGAACTAACCCTTTAATGTTTTTGTCTCGTCGCTCCGGGACACGGCATCACAATATGGTAAGGGGCGTAATATTTCCATCACACGCTTGAGGTATTCGGCCAATAGTATTCGGCCAATCAATGCACTGGATAGCTGGCCAATCAGAGCACACCTCGCTTTTCAGACCGATGAGCTTTGTAGAAATCGACGCGTTTCAGACAGGCAGGGCATAGAGGAGAAACAATAATGTACAGTATGTGGAAAATAATGTGTTTTTTTTTTTTTTTACCTTAAACCACATAAACACGTTTCATTACACCAAATACACAAAATAATGTTCTTTTTAGCAACATCATATGACCCCTTTAAGCTCTTTTATCTTGAAAGGAAAAATGTGTTCCTTATGGTGTGAACCTGTTGTTGTCCAGATTATAAATGTGTCTGAGTTCGTTTAGTTGTATCTAAAACTCTGCAATATCGGTATATGAGTGGATTTCATAGAACACTTTAAAATGTGCAATTTTATATTATTTTTAACAATGCTGATAGCCATTACAATATAGAATAGAGTTCCATCAAGCGTATTGACATGTTTGTGCACCATCTTTCAGCTTTCTCCATTGTATCCCTCAATCCTTTTCCCGACACATTGCCCGGAACAATGTCCTGACAAGGTTCCGTATTCGGCGCGTGTTTGCAAACTTTGTAAGCAGTTTCCAGGAGCACACGGTGGGCATGGGAAAGTTTGGGTCACAAGAAGTTATGTACAAGTATATATCCACGCTGGAGCGTCTGGCACCAAAATTTGGTGCCGAAACCTTCCCTGTGTTCAGTCTTGACCTGAGATCTGATGGAGATGGCAGTGGGTCGTACCCCATTGCCTCCCAAACACAAACCGTGAACAGTGAACCTACTCATGAGATCAGAGTGTCTGGATCAACCGGCATATGTTGGAGGAAGACATCAGCACAATGGGTAAGTTGATGCAGTAGATATTTAACCTTCTTCTTCGCTAGTAGAACTGTACTCTTAAATTCTTCCCACTTTCCAGGGGAATGAGTATATCTTTAAACAGAACAGAGAAGCACAGCCACCTGATGAACAGGAAATGGACAACTGGAACACCTTCTGCGACTTCCCTGCGATCTCTCATATTGCCATCCAGGGCATAAACGTCTGCATCAGTCGCCAAGACAACATGTCAATGGTAAACAGTCTGGTAAAGCTGTATTTGGTTTTTATCTCTTGTGTTTTTATTATGATACGTGACCCACCTTTATATATTTGTGTTCCAGGACATGCATTTGGGCTCCAGACTTCAGGCTCGCTCTCTGGTTTCACTGCTGGATGGATATTTCCGCCTTACAACCGACGCGCATCATTATCTTTGTCACGAAGTGGCTCCGCCCAGAGTGGTTCTTAGTGGGACCAATGACCTGCACGGTCCCATATTGTACGTCACTCGCATTTCCACATGCAGCCATGTGGTCTTCCACCATTTTTATTAATGTGTTCACTCTTTTTCTTGCTCCCAGGGATGAGTATGTGCTCCAAAAACTAAAGAAAGAAGCAGAGGAGGGAGCGTTTATCGTGCGCTGGAGTGTTTTGAATTACGATCGCATAATCCTGGCATCTCTGAGTCAAACAAAGGTAATGCTCTAGTTAGAGGTTTTAGTGTTAACTCATGACAATGATTTGATTGGCTGAATTAAAGAATTGTGAAATGATTGCGTAATACGTTAAGTATAATTAATGGTGCTTAATAATTAAGCTTATGCATGTAAAAGGAATTTGTTTGCTTTGGCAATGCTTTGGCTTGACTTACAGCTAGGTGACAACTGCAAGTTTACAATGAAGTTTCAGTGTAAGAGACACGACAGGTTCAAGCTTGTTTGTGAGAATCCTGCTACTTTGTCGTGTACAATTGATAGTGGCGCACAATGCGAAAGACCTTGTTGTGGCTGCTGCAGATCATTGAGCAATGGAAGATGACTTTATTCTCAATCAATCACATTCCATTTGCATATTATATAGTCAGAAAATCTATTTAATACTGTATTTGATCACTTCTCGGGTGTATGGAAAAGTGCCTATAAACACAAGAGGCGGTGAGATAAATGGTTGTCACCTATTGCGTAAACTGCTTGACTCATCCCACACCTTTTGTGCTACAGAAGACATCCCATAAAAAATCCCATAGAAACCATAATATACATGTATACAATATAGAATGTAGATCTTTTGGTGAAAATGACAGATTGCTCTCTGGTGGTGTATGCCTGACTTCTCCAATCATTGAACTCCGTCCCTTTATTGAAATCAACTACAAGCTCACATTCATTTGCTTCCACTTTTGAATGCAGCGGCCGCATCTTAAAATCCAATCAACATTCAATGCATAGAACCAAGTCCCCGCCCTTCATTTTTTGTTTTTTTTGATAATCTGTTTCACTCAGATGTACGTCACCGTACAGAAGAACAGATCTGTCGCTACATGCATTTCATCGTGACTTTAATGTCATTTCTGTTTGACTTTGATTCTGACAGGATGGAGAAAATCCAATATACAAACAGTTCAGAATTACGCTGAAGGGCTCCATATTCAGACTGGAAGGCTGGGATCAAGAATTCTCCAGCATAAAGGAGCTCACCAATAGTTTAAAGACCTTTGTGCTGAAGTCTGGAGAAGACAGCTTCACTTTGAAGAAGTGCTGCCTGCCCAGACCAGGAGGTGAGTGTGTATTTTCTGCTTGGCAGACTTCACAGTCAAACCTTCTGAGTCATCCTGGAGTACATCTCTGATTAGGAGAAAAATTCCACAGAAGTATATGATTCTTATCATTTAGTGAGTCATCCTGTTAACGGGTTTTTATGGTTTTCTTGCAGAGCTATCAAACCTTCTCGTAATAAGAAAGGGTGCCAACAATAGCATTAAAACGGTCTCTGAAACCCTAAACCTGAGCCAACTGCGGTTTCATCAAATTAAGGACAAGGAAATTACAAAGGTACGTAACTGTACACAATCATTTACCTTCTTATCCTCATGAGCTGAGCACCAAACCATTGTTAAGGGGCTTTTTTATGCATTCCACTATGGCAGATTGGTTGTACTGATAAAATGAATGCAGACAAGACTTCTCAATATCAGACATGTAGTTTTTAATATTTTTAATGTGCTGGAGTGTCAAGTATGGGTACTTTTGACCCTGAAATACAGTAAATACAGTAGTTATGTTTTGTAATGAATTAGTAATTTACTTAATTTTGCTAATTTGAAAATGACACAGAAAATATAATGCACAATAACACAAATAAACAAAAAAACATAAAAAAAAAAAATTGTAAATTCATAAATAGCTTTTAATTTTTAAAGAATTTAATATTTTTTTTGTCTTCAAGTACTTTATTAGTGGCAGAGTTTTTTGTTGTGATGGAAATGACATCACAAATGAGGAACAGATGCAATTTGTTTGCAAATCATTTAAAATAAATAAATAAATAAATCAAGAAGAATGTGAACTTAACGTAACAAAGAGAAGAAAGTTAACTCATGAAGTATCGTAACTGAAGAACCAATTTTTGACCTTATTTCATGGATGCAGGAGCAGCACTTGGGACGAGGCACCAGGACGAACATTTACACAGGCTGGCTGAAGGTTCACGGTTTACTAGAGGATGATGACGACGAGTCTAATAACAATCACCGCAATGTGAAAGGCATCCGGGTTGTCCTTAAAATTCTGGACCAGAGCCACAAGGATATAGCACTAGTAAGAGTCATCTGATTATGTATCGTCAACAACAGCGAAGGTGCAGATGATATTTCATTGATTGTGTTCATGTCTAGGCATTCTTTGAGACAGCTAGTCTCATGAGTCAAGTGTCACACTGTCATCTGGTCTTTGTGCATGGAGTTTCAGTCAAGGGATCTGAGAGTGAGTGCTGTGCCCGTCAAAGCTGTTTTTTTTATTGCTCAATCTGTACTTTTTACCAACCGCCAAACACATTATGTATCTGTTGACTGTACTGTTTTTATGTGAACAGACATCATGGTGGAGGAGTTTGTGGAGTTTGGCCCATTAGATGTGTTCCTGCACAGAGAGAAGGCGTGTGTCACTCCTCAGTGGAAGTTTACTGTGGCTAAACAGCTTGCCAGCGCTCTTTGCTATCTTGTGAGTTATTCATCATCATCGAACTTTATTAAGGACACACTCGGTCCAAACAAAGACACACCAATAACATACAAAAACAAAAACCACAATATCACATATTTACATGTGTACTAAAACGCCAATGATTCCACATATTTGAAAAAAGCCTGACTGAACTTAGTGCCAAGTTTGTCAGTGTTAAAATTATACTGTTTACAGATTCTGATAACCTACACATACATCTGTACATGAGATTACACAACACAGCAGCGCAGGTTGGCACAGCAGCACTTACAAACATTTGGCTTGCGCTGCTCCATCTTGGCACCTTAAGCAGCAATCGCATACCATCATTATAAGCTACATTAAGTCTCTGCATGCTGCTCTTTCTGTAATGCCGCCACAAATGGCCAGTATACATAGGGGTACAGTATGCTTTAAAAAGTGTAGCCTTCACAGATCCTGAGCACATGCCAAATAATTATTAATTATTATTAGTATTACAAATTATTAATTCAATATGGGATTTTTTAAAAATAGAACAGCTTACGTCAATAATTGGCAAAAATCTCTCTGATCATTCTAAATGATTAGTCTCTTTTTGAGTGAATCACACAAAAACTGTCATATTTCACCCCAAAATAAAAAGATTGTGTGTTAACAAAACATATTATTTGATATTTCAACGAGTAAAGTAAAACTCAAGAAAATATTGAAATTCAAGAAATATTAATTAAATATTAATGATTTAAATTTTTGAAGTAATTTTATTCAAGACATATTACACCTCTAAATCAATGGAAAAAATCTTCAGAATTATTCGAAGAAATATTTTTTGCATAAGAAAAGACAAATTAAGGACATTTGCATGCATTTTTCCATTGATTTTAACATAATTGACAGTTACATCCAATTCTTGTCACTGTAAATATATTTGATATTTTCAAATTGAAAATGTTAATTTGTAAAGTAAACCTTTCAAGAAATGTCTGATTTTTCACCAAGAAATTGTATTTGCATTAAGGAAATTGAATCTTATATTTAGGGACATTTTTTTCATTGTAACATTATTGACAAGACCTATTATTATTACTGTAATGTGAAAAAAAATAATACTACAGTATATAATTATTACAATAATTCTTATTTTAAGTGTATTTGCTCAAAGACATGTTGGTTTTCATACTGTATTACAGTAATGAGAATGAGATAAGTAATGATTAAATGTCATGAAATTTCACAAAATCATAATGCAATATTTATTTATTTATAAGATCATTTTATTTTTGTATTTTTCTTTTATTTCCTTGTAAGCTTGACCATCCATAACCTTGTTCTTCTCAGGAGACAAAGCGTTTGGTCCATGGAAATGTCTGTGGCAAGAATATTCTGGTGGTCCGGAAGGGTTTGGAGGAGGGCACGTCCCCTTTTGTGAAGCTCAGTGACCCTGGCATTTCTCAGTCGGCTCTGTCTCGTGCAGGTAACCGAGAACTATATTGTTATTCACACGAGACGAGTACATCCTGTACCCCTCTATCTGTGTCATTTCTCTTGTTACCTCAGTCCGCTTGTCACTACTGTTTACTTCATCAGATTCTCTCATGGTTCATAGAACAGGAAGCTACGAACCAACCACTTCTTTATGGTGATGCACACTTCCTTTAGTCTAGTGCATTTATTAGTGTCAGGATGATCATATTTACAGCACTGAAGCACCTGTCCAGAATGTGTAGTGACAGAAACCCTAATTATTAAACTTCAGCACACTGTTTGTGTTTCAGGCATGAATGATGCCTCAAATCATGTGGCTTTTTGAGGAGAGGTGCTGTATTACTTTTTAAGTGAAAATCCAAGTCCAGAAACCACACAGAACACCCTAGCAAATGCATAGCAACCCACTAAAACACTCAGAACACCCAAGGATTGCATTTACTTCACAAAATGTAAAAGTCTTTGTTTCATATGTGTTTTACATGAAGAGCGCGTGGAGCGCATCCCATGGATAGCTCCGGAGTGTATCGCCGACGGGGCCTGTATAAGAAGCGCTGCCGACCAGTGGAGCTTTGGAGTGACTCTTCTGGAAATCTGCAACAACGGAGATCTTCCTATCAGTGGCAGCACACTGCCTGAGGTACGGCTTCCTCCAGCTGTGTACCTGACACCACACACTCGCACCGTTTTCTTATAAGCTCTCCTCCGTCTACAGAAAGAGCGATTCTATGAGACGCAGAGTCACCTGGCGGTGCCGTCTTCTCAAGAGCTGGCGAGCTTTATCAGCATTTGTCTGACATACGACCCCGCTGCACGGCCGTCCTTCCGGACCATTCTGAGAGAGCTAACAGAGATTCAGATGAAAAGTGAGTCTTTGAACGCAGTGGAATCATGCACGTGCTGGGTTTTTCTGTTGTTTTGTTGTATTATCACTACCGTGGTGCTATTATGGTGTTGGATGTTAAAGTCCCCCTATAGTCAAATATTTTATCCCTTAAAACTTATCTTTGCTCATCAAAATTACATATTTAAATGTTTTTTCTTATGAAAATAATTTTCTCATGCCTTAAAATAGCTTGAATGTAACTCTACACCCTTGCCTCATTTAGTATACGCGGATCTATGAATATGCAAATTAGTCCCGCCTCCACTCCACTGAACTGTAGTAAATACAACACCACACACCAGCCAGCGCCTCCTGATCCACTGAACTGTAGTAAATACAATACAATGACATACACGGATAATGACTGATAAAACTATGTTTTTACTAGCGGACAACTACAGTGAATACTGTAACATTTCGTTAAAGTTACTTCCTTGCCGATGTTGTGTCCTAAAATGCCTTGAAGACCCGAATGCAGCCTTTTGTGATTGTTAATTCACGCCCGCGAGCATACGCATGTGAAGTGCAGACGCAGCTGCGGGAGAGGTCCGTCTGACTCCGGGCTAATTTTACACTGTTGCCACGGGTTATAATGCAAGTTAGCGGTTCTAAATTCACATTAAACCATAGCTTCATGGGTTTTTTGCTCTAATTTATTTTTGGTTTTGTGCTGGTATTGGTATATTTTGCATGCTATGTGATAGGAATCGATCCCTTGACGTGATTGGTTATTGGATTGTGACGTAGCAAACCGAGGGCTGTTTCAAACCGCATTTCTGGGTCAGCCTTTGGGAAACTAGTTTTAAGGAGAAAATACTCAGCAATGGTGTTGATTAATAGATTGGCACGTGGTTTGTCTAAAAGCATATTAAAAACACCACATAGTCAAATAAACAACATAAAAAACTTTACTCATCCTCAAGTTGTTCCAAAACCCAAAAGAAGATATTTTGGATTTTTTTTTTGTCCATACAATAAAAGTTAATAGGGCCTAATGTTGTTGGGCCCCAGTGTTCTTCAAAATTTCTTTTGTGTTCCACTTTTGTTTGTGATTTTTAGAAATTGATATGTTATTGTCTTCTTCAATAAGATCCAGACATTTCATCAGAATGTGAGTCACTCCCAGACAGAGACCCCAGCATGTTTTACAAACGTTACCTGAAGAAGATCAGGGATCTGGGAGAGGTCAGTTTACCGTTTCTGCTCAATAATTTGTTCAGGTCTTACCGTCATATTTCAGTTTCATATGATACTCTGTGACTTGCTTTCAGGGACATTTTGGAAAGGTGATGCTGTACGTCTATGACCCTGGCAATGACGGAACAGGAGAGTATGTGGCGGTGAAGGCATTGAAACAAGAGAGTGGAAGTAACCTCCACGATTCCTGGATGAAGGAGATCGACATACTTAAATCACTTTACCACAGCAATATCGTCAAATACAAGGGGTGCTGTACTGAACTGGGTGAGCAAAGCCACTAGCTTAAAGCCCTCATGAAATACAGTTTTGTCACTTTTTTCATTTAGTAGCTTTCTATATGCTAGTGTACAGATAAAAGTTGACAAATACTATTTTAGCAGATAATACATGATTCTAGGAAAATGAACCCAAATTTAAATGTTACAGTCAAAGGTAGTTATGTATATATATATATATATGTGTGTGTGTGTGTATTAAGGGCCATCAGAAATTCTTCTCTTCAATAACAACACCTCCACTGAATTTATAATTATCAACTGCCTCCGACTAGAAATAGCAAGCAGCAAATCATGGTTTCCTAGGCTATGTCCCACCCCACTTCCTGTTTCATTTGGTAATATTTAATCTACTCATGCAAACTGTGACAGCCACACTCACGGTGTACTATATGTGGTATTTTGTTTTAGGTGGACAGGTGGTTCAGTTAATCATGGAGTATCTTCCACTGGGAAGCCTCAGAGAGTACCTGCCAAAACACTGGTTGGGAATCGCACAAAGCCTCCTGTATGCACAGCAGATCTGTATGGTGAGGAAGTCAGACCCTTCAAAGTCATACTGAAGCTACAAAAGAAAAACTAATAGTCCTTACTCTGCTATCCAATCTGTTCTGCCGCACCCATAGGGGATGGACTATCTGCACTCCAAACGGTACATCCACCGGGATTTGGCTGCACGGAATGTTTTGGTGGAGAATGAAGGTGTGGTTAAGATCGGTGACTTTGGCTTGACAAAGTACATTCCCGAAGGGGAGATCTACTATCGTGTTCGTGAGGACGGAGACAGCCCTGTGTTCTGGTAAGCTGTAATAGCTGGAGGCTTGGGGAGTTGGGTAATGTTCTCTAATGTTGATAACATCCTGGAGAATGTTTTTATCAATACAGCATGATCTGTTAATGGATTTATGGACATCATTAGACATAATGTGGTGTTACTCAGTGAAAGCATAAGTATGTTTGCTATTGATCAACACAATTATTGAATCCCACAGAAACTAAAATAATTTAATAAGAACAAAACTTTGAAAACCTTACATTTATCTCTGCACTTGTTTATCTTTTTAATTATTAAATTCATCTCTGGGTTTAAACAAACAGCAGTTATTCCGAAACACTTTTTTATTTAAATTTTTTGCTTTTAAGGTACGCCATAGAGTGCCTGAAGGAGAGCAAGTTTTCCTTTGCCTCTGATGTTTGGTCCTTTGCTGTGACCCTCTATGAGATTTTGACCAACTGCAACCATCACCAAAGCCCCCCTTCGGTACGTCTCGACATTTCTGCATCAGTTTGTAATGTTTATATAAAAAGTGCACTCTGTAATGTTCCAGTTTTACACATAAAGAAATAATTGCCACATTTGCCAAATATGCATGAAGGATGTACGGCTCACAGCGGACCAGTGTAACGCTGTCTCTGTAAACCTGCAGTAATCAACAAAATGACCAAAAATGTCAATTTTATTGACATGTATAGTATATGAAATACAGAAAAACAAATGACAAATGGTCGACAAAAAGCTCTGGTGTGATGCAGTGTAATTTTAGTTAATATTTTGTCATTTTTTATATTTTTATTCATATTTAAAGGGTCTTTTTTTCGTTTTAGTTAAAGTTTTAGTAATTTAGTTGTGTTTTGTCTTTTTTTTAATTTCAGTTTTAGTTTTTTAGTGCATCAAGTTTAGCTAAGTGGAAATGATTCCTTGGAAACTAGCTGAAATACAATACGTTTCAGGGTTTTTATACATTTTATTTTATTTCAGTAAATGTTTGTTTGTTTTTTAAAGTAACTTTTTTATGGTTTTAGTTTAGTCCTTTAAGTTTGCAATATCTTTCAAATTGATGGATGACTTTGTTTTCCATAGAAATTCTTTGAGATGATGGGATTGGTCCATGGTCAGATGACTGTGGTTAAACTTATTACCCTCCTGGAGAAAAATGAGAGACTGCCGTGCCCTCGAGACTGTCCCTGTGAGGTACAGTGAAACTAAGCAGCACAAATATTCATAAATGCAAAAAAATACAGCTCAAGTATTCTTACATAATTATTTGTGTAACCCACAAATCCTCTTTACAGGTTTATTTACTGATGGAGCAATGCTGGGATTTCAACCCTGGGCAGCGTCCCTCATTCAGTTCCCTGGCTGAGTCTCTGAAGGATATCAGGCAAACGTACAAACAGCAACCGTCTGTGCAACTCGCTCAGCTCAACCATCGCTGACCTGCTCTGTCCTCTCTATCTGTGCTGTTTTCACAGCCTGTAACCACAGCACTTCACTGTAAGCCTGACCACACGTAGCTCATTGGGCTGTATTTTCAGAAAAGAGGATGTTTTTTAAAAAATATTCAGTTGAGGGAACCCACATACTGTACCTCTTTTTCTACCGAAACTGTGCCGGTGTTTGTGATAGACCCAGAGCTTGGTTCTACAAACCTCTCTTCGAACTGTTCGCCGCTTTCAGTCACTTAAGAGGTGAACAATAACTAAGTAAATAAGTAAATAAGCAGCCGAATGAAAGTAATGAAGTTTCAAAATCATTCTGGTGCTACACTGACTTCTAAGAAGGTGACTGGCTTCGGTTTCTTTCCCACACTCCACCACAAATGTCTGTTCTGGGAGTATGTAAGTTTGGTGAGCAGGTACAAAATCCCTCCAAAGGGGTGAAATGCTTTACGGCAGCAACGAACGCACGTGTGCAGCGATCCACTGTAAAAACTACAGTGATTTCCTCAATTAACTGTAGGGGGCTTTAAAGTCGCAAAAATACACAAAACTACATACAGTTGCTTTAAGTCAAGTGTCTTGCTGTTAAAACCATAATAACCAAAGAATGCATGGTTGTGGACATTATTCATTCTTTATTTCATTCCCAATGTAACATATTATTGTGTAAATATGGTCAGGTGTGTTTAGTTGCTTTCGAGCTTATTTCCTCTTTCCCCAGTCCTGCTGTTATACATACTGTGTGTGTATATATATATATATATATATTGGGAGAAAGCAAAGACTGTGACAGACTGTTATTTTGAAGGCCTTAAGAATATGAATTTAGATGTTTAAAGTATGATACAAATGCCACTTTGAATGTTTCTCTTTTCTTTCTTTTTTTATTTATATTTTGTCTTTTTGAAAAATGTGCAATTCTTACTAGGTTTACGTGAAATGCTATAGTCTTAATGTCCCACTCAATGTATATATAAATACTCTTTTAATAAATGTAATTATTCAAAGTGTATACCAAGATACTGTCTTTAGAGAGGCATTTTATTATTTATAAGTGTATCCTTGTGGATTTTTATTCATTCAGAAATAGTCAAAGTCAGCATGACATGAAAAATCACGGTCAATTTTGTAAATTTGTTATTGATCTTAAGGCGAGGAATTCATCCATGTTTTGACCCTGTAATCAAAATATAGCTCGATCTTCCAGTGAAATGACGGACTTCTGTCTGGTGACGTATGCTGGACTTGTTCAATTATTTGGTTTGCTAAAACATTTCCCCTCCACAATCAACTGCAAGCTCAAAACCCAATCAGTTCCCAAACTAATTTTATTTTTTTTCCCTCTGAATCTGATACCTTCAGATGTGTCAATACAGAATAAAAGATCTGTCGCTACTTCCATTTCATCACAACTTTGATGGCACACACATGCACGACCTGGAACCTTGGGCCAGCTCGACAAAACTATTTTTAAAGAACAGAACGTAACATTTTCACAACAAAACCATTGTGAACCCCTTTTGTTAGTACCTATGAGGCCCACTGACTGCTTTTATGTTGATCTGGCAACCAGTCCACATTTGCCTTTAAAACTAGAGGACTGAAAAATAATTAGCTATATATACACATCAAGGTATTGAGATAAAACAAACTCTCTACAACAGTCCAGAGCAAGGATGTTTATATTGTAAACTAAATGGTTAGGACAAAGTGATATTTGGCAGTCTGTTCACTGAACAACATGTTATCAGGTATTTTACTTTTTCTTAATATGCAAACCGTAAAATAAGAAACAACAGAGTGCATCAAAACAAGGAAAAAGTTATTCTTAATAAATTAAATATTTTATGGTATCTGGCAACCCACCTGCCTTGTGTTCAAATTTGAGACGTGACTCGTTAGCCCCGCCCCTCAAGCCTGAAAGAAAAACGCATTTCCTCTCGACCAATCAGCGAGCGAGTTCCTCGCATGTGTGTATTGTTTAAACTGGCCAACGCAAACGTGCGGTGTGAGCACACAAACTACCACACGGAGACATGGCGACCGCGGTATCCGTTAGCTCAGCTGCCAGAGACGAGAAATCCTTCACTGGTGCCAATTTTGTCCCGAATCCACTCTATAAAAGTTACGATCAAGCAGCCGAACTCGAAAACTGCGGGTTTGAAATGGGCAAACAAGTCGATGCGGACACCGGCGATGAGGGTCCACCGACGGGCAGCGACTGTCCGCGACGGCTCGATGATGAACTGACGGCCCTTAGTCCAGAAGAGATTGCTAGTCGTTTGGAAAGAACGAGAAGAGAGTTTTATAATCGGCGAAAAATAATTATCAAGAACCTCCCAGCCGATATCAGCAATCAGGTTTGTGCATCAATCAAACAATTGATGATCTTTGGTCGAGCATCCCACATACAGATGGGCAGCTTGATCGAGTCACACTTCCAGATTTCAGTGGTCGCTGACACGGTAGTCAATACTCTGGGGTTTTACAGTGTTGTGGTGAGGGATCAATGTTTTGACCACACCGAGCCTCGTGTCATCGCAGCCATTAAAGAGCCGCGGTAACGGGATTGAGTCCGATGTGAGTTGTGTAACGTTAGTTGACTTGAAAGCATGCGAGCCGTTTGACCGTTCATTAATCGAGCTGAATCCCCGGATGCTTATCCTGCCAAATCACAGCTTGGCGAAGTTGCAGATTAGTGTTATATATATATTCGTTGCTTAATTTCACTATTTTAAATTACGTTAGGCGACGCAAGTATCGAAATCCTCCCAAAAGTTTGACGCTTGCATCTGAAAATGTTGCCCATTTCTAATAAGTTGCTTGTCACGAATGTTTATCTACCTGTTAACCAGAGTATGGCATGCACTTATCCTGTAAAACCAATTACTATTAAATGTTGTTTCTGCTTTTTTTCACATTTAATAGTAAGTAATTCACTAGTGACTGGTGTATTTAATTTCACTAATGCTTATTCGTTAGATACTACTAGAGCTGCTACATTCAGGAATAGTACATGCTCAATTAATTACTATTGCTCCTTTACATACTAGTATTGTTTCCCCTTTGTTACTAGTCACTATCCCAACAGTTACTATATCATTGCTACTTGTAACAAACTACAAATGATTTCCTTCCCATGTGTACATTTCAGAGATCATTGTCTGTCAAATGTTTTATTGGATTGTATTGTTTCTTGAACTTTTTAATTTTTTTTGTTGATACTCATGAAAAGTTTGATTCGAGTTAATCCAAATTGTTTTAAAATGATCAAAACTGGTCTTAATTTCTATTGTAAATCAGCAACTCGAGAATAGTTTTCACCATGAAAATGGCTGAAGAAGCTGGCATGCTGTTTAAAAAAAAAAAAAAGTTACAAATTTTCTTTTCTAGTTTCTAAGGGGATCTGTGTTTCAGACCTCAACTATTCATTTTGATCACAATTTCATTCCAGTCCAGGCTGGTGCTGCTTTTACTAGGTGCTGCTTATTCATAGGTTGCTAGTCAGCTTACCTAGTGCTTTTCATTAAATACTAGTACCTATTTATGAGACGCTAGTCATTTGTGACTGGTAACACTTCACTATTAACAGTTCCCTATTTTATTTGTAATTTAATAATTGGTCAATGTTTAGTATGTATTCAGTTTGTTACTCGTAGCTATTCCCATGTTATAGTGCTAAGTAATATTACCAGCTGATTAACTGGTTTTCTTAAGATGGGCAATATATTCAACTTTTTATGCTAGATGTTTCTAGCTGCTCCCTTGTAAATCACATTGTCTGGCGGTCATCTGTGTTCTCAAACTGTTATATTGTGGAAATGAGCAATGTTCATATGGGTCGGGTGGTTCTTGTTGTTTGTGGATGAGGTTCTCTTAGGAAAATGCTTGATTCATGGGGAAAACTGGGGTGTGTGTGTGTGTGAGCGACCCTAGTATTGTTCCAGATTGGAATGGGAGCAGTGAGGATGACAAAGGACAGAAGGCGCTGAAACAAAACGTTTTGCTTTCACTGACACTAAAAGAAAGTGCTGGTTCATGTTATGGTAACATGTAGGAAGCCTGGAAGCAAAGGTGGAGGTTTTTTCTTTTCCCTTGTTGCCGTCAAAATAATTTTATTAATCATTCAATCATAACCACTGAAAGATCATTTAATTTGTGACACTTTAAAATGAGAGTTGTGGGAATAGAAGGTGATGGTATGACAGGACAGAGATGATAGCTGAGCCGTTTAAGCTGTTTTGAATCTATTGAATGACTTCATTGTTCATGCAAAATGGAAGATAAAATCATTAAATGAATTAAAATCATCCTGTTTGATTTTTTTTTCTTTAGGAGGTGCACGAGCTGTTAAGCAGCTATGATTTGAAGTACTGCTTTGTGGACAAATACAAAGGGACAGGTGTGTATGAATCATCATTATCACATGAATGGACTTTTTTTTTCTTTTTTGGAATTGGCAACGTTTTACATCATCCTGAGCCTATTAAGTATTTTATTTAGCATCAGCAACTCCGATAATTGGAGTGTTTTCAAAGTAACATTGTGTTGATATTCCTCAACCTCTTTGTGTGTGAACTTGAGCCATACATATTAAACCACTCGGCATACTGCCTTTGTGCAAACATTTATTTAATTTCTTTTTTTTTTTTACTGATTAATTTAGTCTTTGGCCCCGTCCACACGGAGACTCGTTTAGCTGTATACGCATAAGTTTTGTATAGTATAGGCGTTTCGTTCTCACAGTTCCGGTGTTTTGGGAGAGTGAAACCGATATTTTTTTAAACCGGGTCCCAGAGTGGATAAATCTGAAAACGCCGCCCTTGCATTTTTGTGTGGACGGCAAATCCGTATATTTTCTGAAACGATGACATCACCATCCCACGTCTCGCCCCTAGTCAAGACACCGCTACATCACGTAACAACATCAAAAACATGAACAAACACTGAACGATTGTCTCTTTATTAAAGGGGTCATATGATGCTGCTAAAAAGAACATTTATTTGGTGTAATGAAATGTTTATGCAGTTTAAACACATTTTCCACATACTGTACATTATTGTTTCTCCTCTATGCCCCGCCTTTTTGAAACGCGTAAATTTTTACAAAGCTCATCAGTCTGAAAAAGCGAGGCATACTCTGATTGGCCAGCTATCCAGTGCGTTGTGATTGGCTGAATACCTCAAGCGTGTGACGGAAATGTTACACCCCTACCATACTGTTGATGCCGGAGCGATGAGACAAAAACATTAAAACCCATTACAAACGAGGCATTTGTTGCGTCCAGTGGGGACATAATTACGGATTATAATGACTTGTACTGTCTTTTTACGCGTTGCATTGTATCGCGCCGCGTAAACATAAAAGTCTGTCTGCATTTGTGATCTGAGAAATGACAAACAACAAGTGCTACTCTACACTGCCCAAAACTCGCGTTTGAATCATCAGTGGCAAATCCTTTAAATGAAAACGTACTTGCAGACTGAGTCAGAACTGCCGGCATTTTAGTCTAACGTTACTCTCCCAGGATCAGTAAACCGTCCTCCATAAAGTGTGCTGCACACATCTGGATATTTGGGTTAAACTGTTCTGGAACAGTGTTGTAAATACAACTGATTTGTAGTCGTGTCCTCTTTTGGAAGACCAAACAAAGTAGTTTCGCTTTCACAACGAAGCACACAGCGTCTTCACGACATGGCTGCAGCGTCAACAAAACTACAGCGAGAATAAAAGTTACGCCTTTCTTTGTGTGAACATTTGGGCGGCGTTATGCAAATCTTCCCACATAGTGAGGTAGATATGTGGGGGCGTGTTAGAACGAGCTGTTTTAGGTAGGTGTGGCTGACTCTGAGCTTTTATAAAGAATCTCTTTAGATTTGAGACTTTAGTCTTTGCAACTTTCCAGATCTTCTTTATGCACCAAGAGCTTGTAACACTCCAAAGAGAAAGGAAAAATTGAAATCGCATCATATGACCCCTTTAAGTAACATTAAAACAGATTAATAAATGTATTGTAACATGTTCGTTTGTATACGGCGCGCAAGGTTTATGCGCATAGTCCAAGTCGTCTCTATTTTTAGTGTATTTCTGTGGCAGAATTACAGCGCCACATACTGGTCTGGCATGTATACTACATGGTTTTGTGGTTTCATGTGGATGCAGATATTTCTTGAGATGAGGGGAAAAAAAAGATTTGATGGGGAAAGCTCTGGCTTCGTGTGGACGTGTGCTGTTTATTTTTGGTTTTAGCTTTTGTTTTTTTTGTTTTTTAAATGTAAGATTTATTTTTTAAATACTTCTATTCAGCAAGGTTGCATCAAATTGATCAAATGGGCATGCCATTTAAAATGTTTCAAGAGATTTCAATTTCCAATAAATGTTATTCCTTTGAACTTTTATTAAATAAAAGAATCCTGAAAAATATATCTTTCCACAAAAAATATTAAGCAGTACAACTGTTTTCAATATTGATAATGTTTCTTGAGCAACAAATCAGCATATTAAACTGATTTCTGAAGGATCACGTGACACTGAAGACTAGAATAATGTTGAAAATTTCAGCTTTGAAATCACAGGCATAACTTAAAAGTTTTAAATGTTACAATAGAATAAATATTTTTGTTAAAATTAACAATTTCAAAATGCTAATATATTTGATCAAATAAATGCATCCTTGGTGAGCATAAAATACTTCTTACCAACCACAAATTAGTGAATATTAGTATATTGCAAGATTCTTTTTTCCCTTATGCCTTTATGGTGGCTGTTACTAATTTTTTTCTGTTTTTCCCACTCAAGCCTTTGTAACGCTACTAAATGGTGAGCAGGCCCAGTTTGCGATTAAGGAATTTCACCAATGTGTTCTCCGTGACCGTGAGATCTCTGTGCAGCTGCAGCCGACGGATGCTCTGCTGTGCATCGCCAACCTTCCCAGGGCTTTCACCCAGCAACAGTTTGAGGAGCTCGTCCGGCCCTTCGGAAACATTGAGCGCTGCTTCCTGGTGCACAGTGCCACCATGGGCCACTCGAAGGGCTATGGCTTTGTGGAGTACATGAAGAAGGACTCTGCAGCCAGGGCAAAGTCAGAGCTGCTGGGGAAGCAGCTTGGGTCACGAATGCTGTACGTGCACTGGACAGAGGTTGGCTCGCTTACGTTTCCCATGTTACACTCGCTCTGCCTCTGTGTGGACCGACTACCTCAAAACATCCTCACCGCCCAGGATCTCCGCAGTGTGCTGATTGACACACACGCTCCCATATTCTGCCAGGTTGGTACGAGGGCTTGACCCACCTGACATGAGTCAAGTGTGGAAGTAAGGGTTTGTTCATGCAGAATGTTTTTTCATTGTTTTTCTGTGTAAACATGCATTAAATAGTAGGGCTTGGATAATAAATTGATGAATCGAGAAATTATTCTGCATCGATTCTGAGATTTTCCGAAGGCATCGCAATTCTCTTGAATCGATTCTGTGCTTCGTTTTTAACCGCTGATGGCACTGGCTGATTCTTTTGAGTGTGCGGTTAAAAACTAGCCTAGAGTGCCATCTGCTGTTAAAAACTAAGCTCAGAATCGATTCGAGGGAAAATCACGATGCATTCCGAAAGTCTCAGAATTGATCCACAAATCGTGATGCATCGGTTTATTGTCCCAGCCCTATTAAATAAACATGTTTACCCAGTGCACTCGCGTCTCACATCTTTTTAGCGTCTTGCACATGATTGCCGTTTTTCTTAGAATGCGGTTTAAAGCTAACACGTTCAACTTTAAAAAAAAAAAAATATATATATATGTATTTGTAGACTTTGCTTCCTTATTAATGGCCCATAGATCAATATCTCATTTCCCTGAATGGAAAATTAAACTAGCAAAAAATTCTCAGTGCTCAATGTTTTTTTTTTGTTTGTTTTTTTTTTTGTTTGTTTTCAATGGGAGCACCGTGTTTTTTTTTTTTTGTTTTTTTTTTAAAGCACCAGGTAGGGCTGCACGATTATGACAAAAATCATAATTGTCGATTATTCCCTTGAAATGTGAAATGGTAATTGCGATTCTTAATTACGATTATCACAGTTTACATTGAATGATGTTATATCATTGTTTGAAGCAACTGCATGCCATATTTTTAGATGACAATAAACGAGCTGAAAACACTCAAACTGAAAAACCTTTATTGCTTTTCTATAGTATTAAGCCTCAAAGGCATCTATTCATTGGATTGGTTCTTTAAATAAAAAGTTAAAATATGCATGGTATTAATTAGGGCTGTGCGATTTAATCGAAATCGCAATTTGAGACATTGCGATTTCCTAATTTCAAAGCCTGCGATATGGACGCGATATTACTCTGTTCCAGAGCATATGCATGACTGCCAGCCTTGAGTTGGTAACCAATAGAGTGAGCGCACCTCCGTTCTCCCCAATCAGCAAAGCTCTAGCCAACTGCGTAAACACCCACCATTTAAAAAAAAAAAACAAAGCGGGAGAGAGACAGAAGTGGGATTATGACGTCTACTGGGTCAGATCGATAGTTAGGCAAATTAAAACTAAAGAAAAACTTAGGCATCTTAAGCTTCGAAATGACAGACAACAAACAAAAAAGGTAATTTCCAAGAGCTGCGTCACAGTGCAAATCAAAAGCTCACGTATCGGTTCTGTTATCAGTACTGGCGAATTAAAGATACATTCTTAGATGTTTTTGTTAGTACGTGAACGTTATCTTACAAATTTTATCTCCCCAACAGATTAATTTCAAATAAGTTTGATGCATGTTCGCTATTCCCAATTCAGAAGAGCGTACACACAGCCTGTGTCTGTGAATGCTTCTCATACTCACACAGCCTGTCTCGTAATGCTCATTTATACTCGCACCCGGCTCCGCACCGTAGGTCTCCACGAGCACATCTGGCAGTATGGATGAGGCTTGACGCACGCGCGCAACCTGTGTCGACTCGCGCCTGGCTCCGCGTTTAAAACGAATGTAAATTCAGTCTTAACTGCTTTGCTAATTTCACTTGGATGAAATGAAACATTCAGCACATTTTCCACTTGCTCTTAAAATCCCAAATCCTTAAAATGAATAAATCAGCCTATGTAACATATGTAATACTTTAATAATTGACTTAAGAAATAGTTCTTTATTTATAAAAAAATAAACAAATATTTTCTGTGAAATTCAGTAATTAAGTTAATTCTGTAAAAGTAGTTATACCATTATAATCTTGCCTGCTGAAAAAAACAAACAAATAGAACCCCTCCCAAAACACAATAACAAATGTAATGTATTTCAGGTTATAATGGGAATTTGTTTGGTTTTAATGTAAACTATAATGGTGTCTATTTGATGGATTCTATTGATGGGATGTAATCTGGCAGATGGCAACCAATAGAACAACCGTAATTCCTATTGGAATAATGCCCAAAACAAAAAGGAATTTTGTAATGGTTTAATGGAAACTATAAGAATTTCTGTGATAGTTTCTACAGTTTTTTTCAGCAGGGTAATGATACCCATACTGTGCTGCACATTATTGGCAATATTGAGCTGAAGCTTGACTTTGCAAATTTAAAATCGCAAATCAAATCGCAATCGCAATTTGATATTTTCTCCCAAATTGCACAGCCCTAGTATTAATGTCATATTAAAACAACGGAAAACCCCTTGAGAACATGTAGAAAGAAAAAACACATCTTAAGCACACCGAATAACATAAGTGGACTTTGAACGGTTAATTGGCGCTTTGAACGGTTACATAATTGTGACATCCGTAATTGTAATCGCGATTAGAAATTTGATTAATTGTGCAGCCCTAGCGCCAGGAGCGTGACGAGGCGCTGTGTGCTGGGCTTTTTTTTCTCTCTGCGCTGAGAGTTGAAGAATGTTCAACTTTGGGTAAAACGCAGCGCTCATCACTGTCACTTTTTAGTCAAATAAAAAGTTTCATTCAGATTTGTCACAATAGGGAAGAAAAGACGATCACAATTTCTGTTTCATGCCAGCTTTAAAATATGGCTAAAAATAACCTGAAAATTAAAATGTGATTTATTAATTAATGTGATTTTTAATTTCAAGTGAAACTCATTTCAGTAGGACATTCTAAAGGGTAGAGGTGGTGTTCTTTGCCAGATAAATAGAATTTGATACTTATTGATGTTTTTTTCCTGGTCCTTTTTGTCCACCGAACAAATTGGTTTTCAAGGGGCATCATTTTCTTATGTGACTTGTGCGCACAATAAGACATTGATATTAAGGAAGTAAATGGGGGTCAATTTTTATTTCATGTCATTTGTATGTACTCTGAGGCAGATGGCAAGATATTGTAATAGACATGCAACTTAATTATTTCTCCAGTGCTGGAGTTTTAATTTGAAGTTTAATTTGCAACCATTGTGGCTGTCTCTTCATGTGCTCCATAACGCTTATTTATCTAATTATCTGGTGGAACATTACCTGCCTTGTGCAATATTATGATGATGAAATCTAGGGTGCTTGTGTATACCGCTAATGAAAAACTGGCGGAAATATTGAGCTAATATGACTGCTGAACCAGAAGGTAGGATCTATCGCTGGCGTTTCGTGAACGGAGCAAAAAAAAAAAAAAGGTTTGGTTGAGGAGACGTGCACTATTACCTTTCTAAGTGATCATATATTTGCATGACGGATAATAAAAATGGCAAAAAAAATGCTAGAAATCCCCAGTTTTTGATGTAGCAACTGGTTTCCCCCCCACTTCACTCCAGTCAAGCTTCTAAATTTCCACTCTTACTGCAGTGCTGTTGATAAAAGCTGTTATACTTCAGCTGCTCTACTGACGTTTATCCACTGGATGACTGACATTTATCCACTCCGGCTGATGAGCGCCATGATGAGTCTTAAAGTTGCAGCTGTGTTCCGTTGAAAAATAATGTTAATGTCCTAATGCTACACCCCCCCTCCTTGAATGATTCTATGATAATAGAATCATTCAACCAAAAATGAGAATCAATTACACGCACCCTCATGCCTTTCCAAAACCGCTAATTCAATAATTCAATATCAATATGTATCACGATATAATTTTTTTCAATAACAGTGATAGGATTTTTAAACACATTTCCGATATTTCGATATCCATTACCAATGTTTCCCATACATTGATTTATTTGTGGCGTCAATGATGCTAAAGCTCTGCTTTGAAATCACAGGAATAAATTATATTTTCAAATAGAAAAGTTATTTTAAATCGTGAAAATATTTCAAAATGTTACTGTTTTTGCTGTATTTTGGATCAAATAAATGCAGGCTTGGTGAGCAGAAGAGAATTCTTTAAAAAACATTAAAGATCTTACTGTTCAAAAACTTTTGACTGGTATGTTAGCCTATAGTTTGAAGTAAAAAATATTAATATTAATAAGGAGAGTCTGATATTTATTTGACAGTGATTTCACATTTCTTGTTTGTATGAAGGCTAAATACCAATAAAAGGTGAACATTTATTTATTTCCTAAAATATTATGTAGTTTTATAGGAGTAGGTTTCATAGAGTTGGCAAATAAATTTTTCATAAGTTTGTAGGTACAGACATCTGTTGTGGCCGTTCTTGGCCGTTTTTATGAGGCTTTTTTAATAGTGTTCATATCGATATCAGAATTATATCGTATCGACCGAAATTAAAAAATATATTGTGATATAAATTTTGGCCACATCGTCCAGCCCTACAACATCATTTTCATTAGCATCAATTTAAGTTCAATTTAATAAAGGCCCACTCATGCTAAGAACGATAATTATATTAGCGTCCACGCCAATGGATCTTATCATTCTGTTTATAATGTTATGATTTGTCATTTGCATTTTGCATTGAATATTTGAGCTCTTTAAAGTTAGGTTGATTCTGATTGGCTGTCAATGTTTTCATCAGCTGGAATAAAATAAACTTATGAGAGTGAAAAATTCATTAAGCATTTGCCCATATTGTTCCTTTTGTTGGGAAACATTTGCCCATATAAAAAAAAAAGTGCTGTAATCTTTATAGGTGCGTTGTGCACTTTTTTTTTTTTCTTTTTTCAGAATTAGAACGATTATTAAAACTTTGTAGTTATAGTTATCCTTTGCGAGAATTGCGTCTTTAGTCAATTAAGCTCCTTTTTGGTTCTTGATGACCCCTGTCCCTGTTCACCTTCATTTTATGAAAAGGAAAAGCCTGAACGTTCTCCTAAACATTTGCATTTCACTGATTTTTCAAAGTACTTGTTAACATGACAAAGTGGCATGTCTTTAGCTTTGTGCATTTGTTAGTTTTCATGTATAGCCCTTTGTCAGATTTATTGAACACTAAAGCCGAATTTCCTTTTATGCTTTCATTTTATGCTCCGCTCTTTCACCTTTTGACCTGCTTTCCATGAGGCAGTGCTGAGTGCTCCATGGCAGAGTGCATTGGTTTCTATGGTGACCACCACCTGACTGGGCCAGGTGCTGTCATTCTGGAACGAGAGAGCTGCTGCCTTTTTCATGTGTTCAACGTGGATTATCTACACCGCGGCCTGCAAGGCATTGTTGGGAATGACACTTTTCGTCATGTTCCCCATTGCCATGGAATTAGCACAGGCTTTGGAAGTTAATTCTCATTAAATTAGTTGTGCTCCCAGTTCAGTTTCCTCAGGTTTTAGGCAGGTATCGAATTGGCCTCATGTGGATGAGGCTCCAGTCATGTGTATAATGGGCAAATGTTTAATGAATTTTTCCAAGAATATCTAATCAAGGCCTTAGTGACTCATTGTGTTTGCTTGCTGAACACAATTCCACCCAAATCAGAGAAGCTCAGGAGCTGCATTAATCTTAATGGCTCTGTCAGGAAAGGTTGTCTTCCTTTGTATAAGTATGCATGTGTTCTGTGTAGATTAGCATAATACTGGGCTTTGGTTTTGGCACAGTGGTTATGATGCGTTTCAGCAAGGTACTGTGATTTGTCTTGGTGCTGCTCTTTTTTCCTCCCCCATCTCTCCTTACTTTCTCCTTTTCTTTTATCGCATTAAATTAACTTGAGGTTAATGCCACTTGTGGCGTTCATTATGCGCCATATGATTGTTTCTGAGCAGAATATTTGATTTGCACTAGATGTTTTTTTTTTTTGTGTGTGTGTTAAATGGGAAAATGTTTTGGGGTTTTAACCTATTTGGAGTAGAAAGTGTAGTTCTATATTTGTTTGTGAAATTGCAACAAAAAAAATTATTAAAAAATGTCAACGGTGCTTTCCTCTCCTTTTTAGAAGTTTATGCTTCAGAAAACATTTTTAAAAATCTCTATTCATAGCAGCCTAATCACAGCTGTTTTATGTGACATTTAAAGTCAGTTCTAGTGGTCGACCGATATATCGGCCGATAGCTGGCTTTTTTTATTTCTTTCAAATATCGGCATCGACCGTTAAGTTTCTGTTTGGCCGATGCGTTCGAGGCGGTTTTATTTTGACTGCACTGAGAGCGGCAGCGCCTGAGCACACAGTGCTCACATTCTCCGTCTTGTTCGCCGTCGTCGTTAACAGTTCTGTCTAATACGGATAGAAGTCTGTCTAATAATCCGATAGAACTGTTAAAGGAATTAAAATGTCTACAAAAAGTATTTTTTAAACCTTATAATACTTTCTCGTTTGCCGTCATCATTCAGCAAATATGCATTTACATCATTTAAACAAATCTTTGAATGACTAATGCCTTGCAAACAAAGATCTCCAGTTGTGAGATCTTGTGAAGTGTGCATGTGAACTGCATGATCGCGTGTTCTCTGCGTGACTTTCGGTCCGTGCAAATTGAATGCTTTAAACATTAAATTTGTGATTTCAAATTATGCTGCGCTTTATGCATTTGCTCACTGTCATATTCATGTAGTTTTCACTGTGTGCTGTATGTAAAATGAGTGTTACCTTGGCTTTATTTGAGAAAAGATGATTCCCAACGTGCACAAACTTCCCAGAATACTGAGTGCTCTGTTTACGGTTTACTTCCTTTTTAATGATATTTTAATTAAATATTTGTTTGTGGAAAATAGTTTGTCATCTAAAGTATAAGTATGTTTATTTTACAAATTTATTTTTAATCCAATTTCAAATTATTTCAAATTTCTTAAATATTAATTAAAATAAATACAATTATACCGGCCACCCTGCTTTCCAAGATATCGGCATCGGCTGTCAAAAAAACCAGTATCAGTCGACCACTAGTCAATTCCCCTGAATTTGTAAACTGTCATTTATTTGCCTTCATGCCATTCTAAACCTATGACTTTTTCTTCTGTGGAACATAAAAGATATTTTGAAAACTGTTTGGTTACCAACATTCTTGGTTCCCATTTACTTCCAATATATGGACGACAAATGCTTGTCAAAATATTTGTTCCTTAGAAAAATTTAAGTCATGCATGTTTGGAACAACATGAGGGTGAGTAAATTGACAATTTTTATTTTGGGGAGCATGAACTATCCTTTTCAGGGCTCTACAGTGCCACCATTTCAGTCGCATTTGCGACTGAAAACTACTGCGTGCGACTATGAAATAATATTTAGGAGCACCTGTGCGACTGACCCGATCAGCATATTTGTGTTTGCGCTGAGGGAGCTTCAAAGGTTCTAATATACGTACGTGTTTCTGCAGCGTTGAGTAATGTATCACAGACATATCCTCTCATTATAACAAACAAAGTGTTGACGGGGTGTAAATAAGATATTCATTGTGCAGTGTAGAGAGCTTCGTCGATTATAATGGCGTTTTGTGAGATCGGGATAAACTCAGATGAGTGACAGCTTTTAATGATTATTAAGGGAGTTTGCAAATGTGATATTGATTTAATACAACAGTTCATTAAACAAGAAGTTAATATTAAGTGACGTATATTGTCTGACAACAACACAATTGCCTTATTTTGTGGCATTTCATCAACAAATTATTATTATTTTTTTTTTAAGTATAAGCTGATCCGCTGCGCATCTCTATTCAAACACTGGTGGTGATTCGTTTATGAATGAACTGCGTTTTTAAACTAATCTAGTGAGTCAATGATTCAGTTACCCATTCATAAAGACAGTCACGTACTTCGTTCCTGAATGATTCAGCTGATCGAACGAATCAATTAAATGAATGATTCAGTGACTTAACGCCTTAAGTTTAGTTTTTAAAGCATCTTTTTTTTGTAATTTAAATCATTTCTATATTCAAAATGTTATTTAAAACGTTAACCTCAACATGAATTTAATTGCACTCATGCGACCTCTGAGCCTCATTAAACGTCTGAAAATACACATACAAGCCACTTGTGTTCTTTTGTGCCATCTCTGAAAATACTGATTTCACTTGATTGGTAACTTATTCTACTTGTTTTAATTAGAAATGTTAAAGCTTATAAATATATTTTTTTGATTTTGACATACTTTTAATAAAGTTTTAAAAAAACAAAATTCCCTATAAATCACTTTAAGGAGTCAACTATCACCTCGTAATGGGAAGGTTAATTTATTTATTTTTAATCAGAATTTTGGATTACTGGTTAGAAGGTGCTCCTAAATTTCTGACCGTGCTCCTAAATTTTTTAAATTAAGAGCACAAGCGCTCCTAAAAAGAAAAGTATCCGTAGAGCCCTGCTTTTAAGTCAATTGTCTCATGGGAATGGCTTGGTCGGTATTCCATGACTAACTTAATACTGCTCATTTTATCTGTGAAAAATCTTATTTATTTTTATTTTTTCCATAGCTTGCTCAGGGTCAGGATTGTAATTTTCGGCGGTTTGCAGTGCTGGAGTTCTCAACACCTGAGATGGCGGAGGATGTGCAGCGGCTGATGGATGGGAGAGCTTTGGGTGGTACTCACATACGTGTGTCTTTCTGTGCCCCAGGATCACCAGGAAGAAGCATGCTGGCTGCTCTCATCGCTGCCCAGACCATGGTAGACCCCCACACTCCACTACTTTGTGGAAAACTTTCACGAATGGGTTGATTCTTTCTGAAACGTTTTTACATAAACGATATGCAATCGGATATGATGTTCTTTGAAAATGTTCTATCCTCGTTTTCTGTGGCTGCTGTTTGAATAACAGAGGAAATGTAGGCTAAGCATTATCATTAGTAACTTACATTGTTTTTATTAAATTGTTAAATACAAATTCAGTCATATTACAAGTATTTTATGGCATGACATCCATAAGCTACTTGACTAAAAAGATATGTGTAGTTAGAGTACACCAACATTAGGCTGCTTTTAGCCATACCCTGGAGTTGGTTCACTTTCTGGTAAATAATAAGTAAATAAATTATCATGATAATATCGTGTATCGGCGATCTCAGGACAGGCTGACAATAAAATATGACTATGGAGCATATCTCCCAACACTAATTTGCATCAATGTAAATGTGAAAGGCTTGTTTCCTGGCAATATTCAATGACATGGCCTTTTTGAAGACTTTGTGATTGATTGATGTATTGCAATATGCAAATTGTCACGCCTTTTTTAAAAGGGTTTTAAAAATTACCAAAATAAAAAACCTATGTTTTGTAATGTCTAAGTAGATCCTTAAATCAAAATTAAATGGTAATGTGATTGTGGTTTTACCGTTTTGGGTAACACTTTATTTTAAAGGGTTACTCCACCCCAAAATGAAAATTTGGTCATTAATCACTTACCTCCATATCGTTCCAAACCCGTAAAAGCTTTGTTCGTCTTCGGAACACAATTTAAATTATTTTGGAAGAAACCCGGGAGGCTTGTCACTGTCCCATTGACTGCCAAGTAAATTACACTGTCAAGGCCCAGAAAAGTATGAAAGACATCGTCAGAATAGTCCATCTGCCATCAGTGGTTCAACCATAACGTTATGAAGAGACGAGAATACTTTTTGTACGCGAAGAAAACAAAAATAACAACTTTATTCAATAATTCGTCTCCTCTGTGTCTCTCAGCATCACCGTAGCGCCATTTTGGAGAATATCTGCTGAACGCAAGCATGTGTCAGCCGCACTGCACGGATGCGCTGTTTTCGTTCAAATCAAAGCATAAATACGCATAGAAAACGTATCCTTGTGTCGTGGCTGACACAGAATAGAGTACGCAGTTTGTGTTCAGCGGATATTCTCCAAAATGGCGCTACGGTGATGCGGAGAGACACAGAGGAGACGAATTGTTGAATAAAGTTGTTATTTTTGTTTTCTTCGCATACAAAACGTATTCTCGTCGCTTCATAACGTTACGGTTGAACCACTGATGGCAGATGGACTATTCTGACGATGTCTTTCATACTTTTCTGGGCCTTGAGAGTGTAATTTACTAGGCAGTCAATGGGACAGTCACAAGCCTCCCAGTTTTCATCTAAAATATTTTAAATTGTGTCCCAAAGACGAACGAAACTTTTTTTTTTATTTTTTTTTTTATAGGGGTTTGGAACAACATGGGGGTAAGTGATTAATGACAATTTTCATTTTGGGGTGAAGTAACCCTTTAAGGTGTCCTTGTTGCACATGTTACATGTTCTTACTATTATAATAACAATTAATTATGCATAATTACATGCAAGTACCCCTAAGCCAAACCCTAACCATATAGTAACAGTGTTTCCCACAGGATTTTGTGAGACTGTGGTGGGTGGTCCTCGATCCCTCTAGGGGGGTCCAGGGGCATGCCACCCCGTAAAAATTGTACATTTTAAAGTTAAATTCATAAATCTGGTGCACTTTGAGAGTTCAAAATTAAGAGCTCCAACACTGGTTCAGTGTGCAAAGTAAAGGAAAAAAGCTGGTGAATGTACTTGTTCTTGAAATTTAAAGGAGACTCAACCCTCTTTTTAGTTGTGATATAGTGTCTCACTGGTGAATTTGGAAGCCAGACAAATTAGAATAAAACAATAATGATTTTATATTATTATTCCTATGACAGTTATAGCCATATATTGTAAAACAATTGCACTGTGAAATAAATGAATTATTATTATAATTTTTTTCAGGTATATTATTTTACCTTACTCTACTGTAGGGAAATTGCAATACTTTTGTCCTCATTTCTACACTTGCAAGCAGGGCCTAAAACTAACTTTCACATCTGCCAGTGGCTAATGACTTCAGAAAATTGACCGGCCATAAATATTTTTCCTTGCCATTAAACAGTTTTTGCAAAAAACGAGCAGTTGCTACTACTACAACAACTAAACCTATTTAATAAAAAAAAGCCATTTGAAATTAGAACCAACCACTGCATTTTAATCACGATACAAACAAAGATACAAAGATGAAACCAAAACAGACAGGCTGAATGAGAATGCAATTTCCCTCCCTGACAGCAGGTGGTGGTTATGGATCAGCAATGATAAGAGGGGAAAAAATGCCATCGAAACTTTTGTGAAGTCCGTTCCCTTCAGAAATACATTCATATAAACCCCAATATTTATATTTTTCTTCTGAACGGTGAGCTTGCTGTACCTGTACAGTATTTTCTGTGCATGTCTGTTAATTTTAGGCCATGCTTGCAAGAGATAAACCCTTGAGCTTTTATTTTGGCGGAAAACTCCAGTTTCTGTGAAAACAGGTTTACAAACCTTATTAATTTAATGAAATACTGTAAACATTTGCTCATTAAAATATTGCAAATTATGCATAACTGGTGACCGTTGCGTTCCCAAACGCGCTAAACTCACAGCACATTCAATAACGGAGTTCACTGCATTCACTGTGAACTGAGATGCGGAAAACACCGGATCGCGAGCCGATCATGTGGTCTGCACAATGTGCGCGCTTCACTTTGAAACGAGCAGCGCAAACAGACTTGATAAGTCATATTACGCTTTCGGTTTGAATTCGTTTGACCGATACTTGCCAAAGCAATGGCGTGAAACGCAACGTTAAAGAACCGCCAGTCTAGTTAATGAATGGGAAACACTGAGTAAGTGCATGTAGATAATTAATACTACTTGGTACTTAAATGTATAATTACACTGCAACAAGGACACCTTAAAATGTAACTCAGTTTTGTATAAATTTCATCCTTTGCCTCTTCAGGCCTTGAACAGAGGGAAAGGTCTCCTTCCTGAACCCAATGCCATGCAGATCCTAACTGGCCTCAATAACCCTGCCACACTGAAGATGCTGCTGGCATCTTTCAACCCGGGGCATAAACAAGGTACTTATGCTCATCGGATTTCTTCTGTAGGCCTTTTTTTGTTTTTGTTTTTTTTTAAGATGGCAGTAGATTTGTCACTCTTCTCTCAATATGCAGGCCTGCTGGGAGCTGCACCCGCTATACCTCTGCTGGCTAACCCTGCCCTCTCTGCTGCCCTCATGCAGCTGCTGCTCCAGAACCAAGTCCAACAGGTATCAGGTCCATCCCTCCATCCACTCCTCATCTCCTGCCACTGTCCCAGCAGCATGTGTTTTAGCCCTCACTCTCTTCTTCTCCCCTCCCAGCAAGCTCTTTTAGGGAATCCTCTTCTTTGGGCACATATTCTGCACAAAGACTACAGTGTTCTCCCTTGTGTGAGTGGCTCCCTTGTGTGAGGTGCTTGTGTGCTTAGCTTTTCTTTTTTCCCCCCAAATGAAGAATTGTTAACTGATATTTTACCAAATTAGTTCAAACATCTAGCTGTTCAATTATTCTTCCACCGCAGATCAATGCTTTTAGTGCAAGTAAAAAGTTGGTATAACCCCTTTACCTACTTCTGTTCAAGTATCGGCCAGAATGTTCATCAAGCGTTTTTTTGCCTTCGTGTGCTGTGTACATCCTTCTTAAATTTAGATGTAATTGACAAAAATGTCATTCTGAAGGATTGTGTGTGTGTGTGTGTGTGTGTATTAGTGCTGTGTTCGATACATTTTATGTATTGTATCAAGCGTTTTTTTGCCTTCGTGTGCTGTGTACATCCTTCTTAAATTTAGATGTAATTGACAAAAATGTCATTCTGAAGGATTGTGTGTGTGTGTGTGTATTAGTGCTGTGTTCGATACATTTTATGTATTGTCACAGAGATACGACGATATGAGTATTGATACAGCTGGCCCTGGCACGTGTGCAGCAGTGGACCGCGCTTAATTTGAATACAATAACACTGTTAAAAATTAAGTAGAAAAGTGCCAGGTGTCTAAAGGTTTAATCTGGCCGCAGAGGAACACAACTGGGTTGCCTGATATAAAGAGATGTAATCCCCGAAACGGAGCTTCCCACTTGCGCAATATGGAAATATCTGCTAAGTGTGCTACTTTGTCAACCTGGCAACCATGTGCATGCTCTCTCTCTCCACTGTGGATAAACGTGCTTGCTTTCTGATAAAACTGGTAAACTTGCAGTTTAGCGATCTCCACTTCAATATCCTATTATCAGAGAAGTGTAATTTATCAAGTGTTAATTTATATGAGAGAGAGGCTGTGTATGTATGAATTACCACCGTTTTGCTACTTTTCTCTATTAACAGTGAAGCTGTGGCTTTAATTGCTTTAGAAACAATGATGTTACCAGCTCCTTGTTGAGAAAGATAATGTAGCTCTTCAGCGATTAAGCAATTTTATTGATAAAATTGCGGGGCAGCGCTAAAAAGTTTGTTCCTGGATGTTTGTGCACGCGCAGCATGATCTGTGTGAGTGACTGAGCATATGTGTGCGTTAGATAGTGAAGACGGCGCATTAGTTTAGATTAGAACTAAATTTATTTATTTTTTTTTTTAAGTAGTGCGTTAATTTGTGTAATGATAACCTACCAGCAATGTAAGTGATTTTTTAAAATATATATTAGAATGAGTACATTACAATATAAACTTATTAGAACGAGTACATTATTATTTATGGGCTTAAAAACAAGATGCAAACAATCAGAATATTGTACCTGGTTGGGAGTGCACAATGTAAACATGAACCACATGCCATTACCTATATTGTACTGTGGTACAGTTATGGAGGCCCTTCATAATGCAGAGGTCAGCTGCTGCTCTACCCATAGTTAAAAATGGCACTATAGTAAGCAGTGTTTAATAAACAGCTGTTTTTCTAAATTCTGCTGGGGTGAAATTCAGTGCAATCTTGTATCGTGGCCTCTGTATCGTGATATGTATCGTATCGTGACTATGCTGGTGAGTGTTTAACCTACCGTGTGTGTGTGTGTGTGTGTGTGTGTGTAAAACTAATGCAGTTCTGTCTTTCCACAGGCTGGACTGTTGAGTGAAAATCCTCTGGCTGCTCTTCCTCTCCAACAATGCATTAATATGTTGGGAGAGATGTCTCAAGGTACCACACATTTGTAACATTTTGTTTGTTCCACAGTCATTTGAAAATGTCACGGATGCTACATTTTTGGAATCGTCTGAGTTTGTCTTCACATTTTTGGGGGAGATTTATTTGGTAATGTTTTTTTGTCAATGATATACAATTATAGTTTTTGTTAACATTTTTATTTACATGTTATTAGTTTGCATTTAAATTTTGCTTGGTTTAATGTTTTTTTTTTTTTTTTATATATATATATATACACACACACATACACGCATATATATGTGTCTGTAGCGAATCAGCTCATGGGGAAATATGAATAATTAATCATAACTAGTTATAATTACGATTATTTAGATCCGCTGTAGATATTTACTTGACCTCTCAGGGTCAACTGTCTGTCAATTCTAAGAACGTTAATTTCCTGGTTAAGGGAAATAACTTTCTTACTGTACAATTCTACACTGAGCTTGTAGCATAAATCTGAATGTTTAAGTGACTCCAGTTATGAGCAAACAATGAACAACGTCAAGTGTGATACAAGTAAGACTTTAACTACATAAACACTTAAACTAGTGTATGATGACAGGAATGAATGGTTCCATCATAAGCCCGCATAAAACAGTATAAAATCTCAAAGACAACATACACAATGACCTAAAGGATATGTGTGTTCATTCAAAGAAAGGTTTTCCTATTAATTAATTAATTAATTAAAGAGTCAATTTTTACTGTGCATTGTCTCTTCTATGGAAAGTGTAGTGAGCGGGGTAATTTTCAACGTAAATGTATCTGGTGTCAGGGTTGCCATGGTAATATATATATATATATGTGTGTGTACATGTATGTTAAAGTTTATTTCATTTGAATTATTTTAGTATTTAAACTACATAAGTTACACTGTCTTAGAAACTAGCTGAGAAAAACATTTGAAATAAAATATAATAAACTCAAACCATTTTTAAAAATGGTTCATTACTTGAAATAAAATAAGTTTTAACCCTGCTTGGTAGCAATCATTTTACTAGGCTGCAGTGCAAAGAAAAAATTTCTTGACTAGTAGGCTGTAGGGATGTTACGATTACTGGTATGACGATAAATCGTGATAAAATACCCCATGGTTAGTATTACTGTTTCATATCTTAATTATCACTATAACCGTATTCGATTACCGCGATTTGAACAACGGAGGATAAATAAATACTGTACTGCACAGGGCTCCAGTGTGCAACCAAATGGGCGCATTTTGCGATCATTTGTTCTGCTGGTGCGACTAAATTTTGTGAGGTCGCACTGGCATGACCACCGCATTGTTTAACTCATAAGCGCTGCATTTCTGTTGCATGTGAGAATCAGCGAACGAAACTGAAAGAATAACGAAACCGCGCGACTCGTTTGAGCTGCGCAGCTCTTTGAGTGTAGAGCCTGGTTTATACTCGCCGCGTCAGGAGCGCGAAGCTGCGAAAAATGACATGAATATTGAGGAAACGATGGATGGGTTTTATGCTAAAGTAAAGTAAAAGACCGCTGCTTAAACCAAAGGTGAACATGCTGGTATTCTTGTGGGACAAAAACATGCCAGCACTGTCACCGACAGCAAGTTTAGTTTTGCTTTTCTTTTTGTTTTCATTTTGAAAAGCTTACCTTTGCTGTTTACCTCACGTTATGCTATGGAGGCTCTTTTTTATTTATTTGATTCCTCAGTGTTTGCTAAACTTCTGTAACTTATTAGTCGGTATATAATACAGCATGTGGTGTATGCCATTGCTTCGTCGTCTTCGTTTTTGTTAATGAACGTTTTATAAGCTAGTTTGTCATTTGTATCTTACTGTTTTATTGTTATGCTTTTTAATTAAGGATAACAATGAATCCATCTTTTGTTTTCGTCTTAAAAAGGGGAAGGTGTGTAGATCATAAAAAACGGACCGAATTAGCATGCCCTGCTGTAAATTGGCCGGTTGATGAAAAACAAGCTTATGTGGATACTACACATTTAAACAAGGTATCTAGTATCATTTATGGAGCAGATAAATACATATTTATTAATCAATTATCATTTTGACTTGACTCTTTTCTTTATTTAAAAGCTGAAATGTGAGGTTTACCATTTACAAAACTTTTTCAAAGCTTTATTTGAACATTTACATTAGATATTTGAACATGCCATTAGATAAACTGTTGTCATTTAAAATCCGAACATCATTGGTAGTGTTATTGTTTTATGCAAACAAAAACTCATTTTATTTGTTTGTTGGTTTTAAATGTAAAACTTGGTGAAATGATTTGTGTGTCAGTACTTTTTGAACATTTCCAGCACATTTTAACAATACCGTGATAATACTGATAACTGTGATCATTTTGGTCACTATAATCGTGATAAGAAATTCATACCTTTACATCCCAAGTTAGCTGACTATTAACCATTAAATGACAAGTTTAGAATGTTGAATTGTTGTGTGCAGAACAGGTTTAAGCACTAAAAGGTGAAGACCGCAGAATTATTTGCAGTATGTACATGGTCTCAGTATCAGTTTACATGTCTACTGCTACTACTGCCAGTTTACTATCCAATTATATGCATCCCTAATGTCTATTAATTCCAAAAAGTGGTATTAAAGGTGACATATCATGAAAATCGGACTTTCCGGGTTTTAATTGCTATAATCGGGTTCCCGGTGCATCTACCAACCCAGGAAACGTGAAAAAGATTAACCCAGTAACTTTGTTTTGGTAAGCCTTTTTCTGCAAGCGTCTGAGAAAACGAGCGCGTCAGATTTCGCTCACTTTGTGACGTGGCAAAAGGATCTTATTATAATATCACCGCCCCTTTATCTGCACGTTTCCACTTACGGTGCCGCAACAACGGTGTACCAGTTTTAGTGCCATTGCAAAAGTTCGAGCAAAGCATGTTAACTGTTCTATCGTTAGCTGCACAGACAAGCACAGAACACTATTTAGAGTCCCAGCCTCAGAGGAGACAAAAGAGCAGTGGTTTTATTTGTTTACTGTATATTACGCTGGTGCCACACAGATCTAATACAAGTATGCAATTTCTTTCCCAGCTGTTTACCTTCACAAACATAACGGACTGTTTTTGTAACTCATGTGTTTTTAACAAACTTGTGTATTTGACAGTTTAAGCGCAATAAGACATGAAGAGAACTTAGTTTAGTACTCTCATGCCATATGACGGCTGCTTTCTGTGCGTGTGCTTTGGTTGTGTGCGCTCAGAAAACACTGTATCAGAAGTTCAAACTAATGTGGCTTTAAAGACGTCTCATGATGCGATTTCAATTTTTCCTTTCTCTTTGGAGTGTTACAAGCTCTTGGTGCATAAAAAAAAAGATCTGTACATTTGCAAAGACTAAAGTCTCGAATCTAAAGAGATATTCTTTATAAAAGTTAAGTCAAATGAATTACAAATGGAGGTCTAGCACAACAATCTGTTTTTTAAATTGCTTGTCCACCGTTCATAATTCAGGGCTCCAGACGAACATTTGAGAGCAGTGGTACCAGCGCCACTAAGTTCTACAGATGGTGGCGCTAAGAACAGATTCGGTAGCGCTGGGGGTGATGTGCGGGAGTATCAAAATACTGATTTTATATTTTATAATAGTGATTTTATCATTTCAAAATATAGAGAAAAAGTATAAATGAATGACTAATAAGCCAGTAGTGCTCTTCTGCTGCAGTATACTAGTTATGTAAAAAAGTAAAAATACACATCACAATTATAAGTGTTTGTTTACCACAAAGTATAGTTTGGTCATCCCATTAAAAATAACATTCAAACTGGATAATTTTAGCACTTTAAAGTGCTGGAAATAGTTGTTGTGAATGCTTGAATGTCAGAAAAGTGCTTGAATTTCTCTATCAAAAGGTTGTACAATCCCTGAAATGAATGGTGTAATGCATTCGACTATTTCTACCACAACACCATGGTTGCAGTTAGCGTTACCGCTTCTGGTTTCCTGGCGTATGTCAGCGCTGTTTATAACAGAATTCTGTGCAGAATTTGAATGATTCTCACTAGAGCCTGACCGATATGGGTTTTTTGTGGCCGATACCGATATTAGGGAGTTAAAAAAAGGCAGATATTCTTTGTGCATATTATAGTACAGTACCAGTCAAAAGTTTGGACACTTTCCCATTCGTGTGTCCAAACATTTGACTGGTACTATATATAGAATACAGTATATACATAAACAGAATATATATATATACAAAAACACATTGTTTGCAATGATCACTCAAATGTGGTGATCAAACACTTATAATGGTGACGGAGATATGTAAGGGCATTTAACAATAAACTTGCGATGAGTGCGATGCAAAGTAAGGGGGTGTTAGTTGTTTCAATGGTTTTCCAGTGACTTAAACTTTAAAGCGTTTCATCCAGGTCGCCAGTAGCAAACAATGGAGCGCGCTCTGCTGGACAAACTAAGTAATTACACAATTTCAAGCATTTTATCTGCATTATATGCTCTGTAAAAAAAAATTTAATATCAACGGCATATTCGCCGATACCGATATATCGCGACAGGCACATATCGACCGATAATATCGGCAAAACGATATATCAGCAAAACGATATATCGGTCGGGCTCTAATTCTCACTAGATCTCGCAGCAACCTTATCATTGTGCGGCGAATTCAAACGCGTCTCACTGGATCCATTATAGTGTTATAATTCAATTTTCAGGGGAAGTTGCTAAAGGCAGATCGATTTGTTGCTAAATGACGTTGTGATGTCATTGCATAACCATGACACAAAACTGTGTTTTTACGTAGAATACACAACGCGATTACTCAAATCTCAGCAAATTTTTTTTTTAAATGTTATTTGTTCATAAAAATATTATAAACCATAAAATTTTAATTTGTAAAAGTACCATAAGTAGCACATCTTTATGATCTGATTTTTTACAACATTGAATTATTGAACAGTTACACATTTGATGTATTTTCTATTATGTATTAACTAGTAGAACTGCACATTCTGAACAATTATAGTTTTAAGCAGTGTACTGGTAGTTATAGTGTGCTACACAAAAGTCTGTAAAAATAGGACACAATGTACTGTTTATATGAAGGAACTATTTATTTTTCATAGGTGTTTTACCGGTTTTAAATTCCACGTTGCATTGTGTTTTAAGGTTACAGGGTTACAACTTAATGGATAACATCCTGGCAGAAAATGACCAAAAAGTACCATAAGTAGCACATCTTTATGATCTGATTTTTTACAACATTGAATTATTGAACAGTTACACATTTGATGTATTTTCTATTATGTATTAACTAGTAGAACTGCACATTCTGAACAATTATAGTTTTAAGCAGTGTACTGGTAGTTATAGTGTGCTACACAAAAGTCTGTAAAAATAGGACACAATGTACTGTTTATATGAAGGAACAATATTTATTTTTCATAGGTGTTTTACCGGTTTTAAATTCCACGTTGCATTGTGTTTTAAGGTTACAGGGTTACAACTTAATGGAAAACATCCTGGCAGAAAATGACCAGTACCTTTTCAGTTTTTCCAAATTTTTCTTACAGTGTACCTAACTGAACAACAATTATATATATATATATATATATATACCGGTACAATCTAATAACATACTGTATCATAAAAGTGTATTTATTATTGACCAATTGCAACTTAAACACATTTGCACATTTGATGTTTGTACAATTAGGCATCTTTCTCTAGCTCTCTCCAGGTTGATGTGCTGCTTGGCTGGCTAGCTGTTCAATGCTTTCCTCTTTTTGTGTCATTTAGATGAAAACATGTGCCTTTATCATTTGAGTCACTTTACAAAAGTTGCTGAAAGTTACCAAAAACTTCTTAAAAATAGCTAAATTTGTTGCTAGGTGCTTTAAAAAAAATAATAAAATTGCTACGGTAGTCTGAAAAGTTGCTAAATCTAGCAACAAAATTGCTAAGTTGGCAACACTGCCTGCAGCACTGTTGCTTCTGTGTAGTAACAGTGTCGCGAAATCAACTTTGGCTCCTGAGTAAAGCTGTTTTGAGCTCTGACAAGTTTGTTTGTGCCGCTGTCAGAGCTGCGCAGCTGTTTAGTTTCACTTTCATTTCGTTTGCTGTTTCTCAAATGCAACAGAAATGGCAGCGCTTATGAGTTGGACAACGCGGTGGTCGCGCCAGTGTGACCACTCCCAAAAATTAGTCGCACCGGCAGAAAAAATGGTTGCAGTCTGGAGCCCTGTAATTAACTGGGGAAAATAATGGAGATTCACTGGCTCTAGTGTTTAATGTGCAGTTCTAAATTTAATTTCATTCAGGCACTATTGCTTCAACACTAGGCTTACAGAGTGAAACTCTTGGCCCCATCAAACAACCATCCCTCAGCCGACCTCTTGGGAGAGAGAACGAGACCCCAGCTGCCACGATCGGCTTTGCCCCAGCAGCCTCCCCTGCACTGCAGGGACTGAATTTGCCCCTCCTGAGTGGGATGTTCGGAACAGATGGGCCGACTCTACCAGGGGTGAGATGGATACAAATGGCTGCTCCTGTTTGTGCACACTTATTGTCACACAGCCTACATTTACTGCCATGATCTTCCAGAGGAATGCTTTGAAATTGCTGCAATTTGCTTTTAGCTCGGCATGAGCTGTTGTTTGGTCCCGTTAGTCTTCAGTGTGTTGCCAAATAGTATCTAAAGCAGGTTTGTATATTCAGATCCTCTCTTTTTCCTGAAGGCATCTATATTGGGCGAACCTCCCAAAGAAGTTGGTGTATCCCAGAACCCTTTTCTCAGTGCTTCTAGCTTATTCGCATCTTCAGGTCAGTCTACCCGCGATGTCTTATGCACCTTTACTTTTTTATTTTTTATCTTGTTGCGTTTCCTAAAGCATTACGTTTATTTAGGTTCCAGCACAAGAGCTCACCCCTACAGGAAGAGAACAGCGCTTGGCAACACGTCTAACCAACGTGCAAACCACAGCATCCACTCGAACTACAGCCAGCACTTCCAGGAGTCTTGCACATCAGAGTTTCCTCTGCACCAGGTCGGCTCATGTGTTAAAAGCAGCTTCACTGAATGTGTGACTGCCTCACCCTTTCTAACTAGATTTGTCTGTTTGTTTGTTTTTTTACTCCATCCGCAGGACCCCTTGTCTCATTTGTACGAGCAGCAGGAGGTTCTGGAAAATGTAGCACTTCCCAGCTACGGCTTGCAGGTACGGTTTTCACCTCCCTCCACGTGCACTACCAGAAGAGTTCTGTTCCAAGATTGGACACGTGTGAAATCGTAATTGTCTGTCTCTCAAGCACTCCAGGCACACAAGCTTCAGTGATGCAGGGTCTCCTTTCAACTATCCTCCCAGCCCCCCTCAGTCCTCTTATTTCGGCTTTGGAGCCCATACCAACATCCCATCCACCCAGCTCAATAAGGTACTCAAAACAAACCATTCTTTGTTATGGCAAAAACACTACTATACAATGGTTTGCCAAGGAGTTTTTTTGTGTGTGTTTTTGTCTACGTATTTTTAGACACTAGACATGTACGTATTATTTAGCAAGCCTGTAACCAAGTAAATTGATTGAAAAAATTGTCAATTCCAGGTAAGTTAACATAAGAATATGTCATTTTTTTAAATATTTATGGCTGTTATAGTACCACCTGTAGTAAAAGTTGGTACTATTCTTTAGAATCATATGCTGAGTATGCTCACTTAATTTTGTGAAGTTCTGAGTTTTCGTTCAGGAATTACAGGCTTTTGGGTATATTTAGCAACATCTTGTAAAAATTATAGCAAACCAAAGTGTGAAGTTAATAATTTTTGGATAATTATTGATCTTGAGAGTCCAGAGAATTGTATTGCAGTGGGTTTTGTAAGGTTGGGCAAAAAAACCTATGACTAGTTTGCAAAAGTAGGTTTTTCACAATCTCAAATATTTAACAGACGATCTGGTTGACGGTAGGGGTTGAGACAAAAATTTTCAGAATAAGGAGCTCTATCATACAGGGTTATGATGGTGAGAATTTTTTCACTGGTTAATCAACTTGTGACAACACCGGAAATACCGGTATCAACGGGGGGTGGGGTTCATTTGGGGTTTTCCCTCTTTTCGTTGCTTTCCTCTACTTTTAATTATCTTATAAATACTTGTGCACATTTTACTTTCACTTTTGAATTAATGGCAATTTGGCGTCAATTGCTTGAATGGAAAACAACAAAACGGTACAACGATAAACTCACTTATATTAAACATGAACTTTTGTTAAAAATACACCATGCTATAGGCCTAATATAAAATAAATAATAGTTTGTTTTAGATGGTATCAATGCATATGCAAGCGTTCCCCTAAGCGTAAACAACGCTGATTACGTCGATTACGCTCTTGGGTACTCTCCAAAATGGCGGAAGACTTAACTCGGGGGAGAAGAATTGTTAAATTAATTATTTGTTTTCTTTGTGCTCAAAGTATTCTTGTAGCTTTGCAAAACTGAATTTGAGCCACTGATGTCACATGGACAGTTTTACCGATGTCCTTGCTACGTTTCTGGACCTGGGAACATTACAGATGCATTGCTGTCTATGCAGGATCTGAGAGCTCTCACATTTCATCAAAAAATCTTAATTTGTGTTCCGAAGATGAACGAAGGTCTTACGGGTTTGGAACGACATGAGGGTGAGTAATTAATGACAGAATTTTCATTTTAGGATGAACTAACCCTATAAATACAGTAAAAATCAACAAACACTGTGGAACCAAATAAATAAGAAACACAATCTTACAAAATCCCTTTAGATAAACTAAAAAAATTCAACCTTTTCAAAATCTCTCTCTCTATCTCGCTCTCTCTCTCTATATATCTATATCTCTCTCTCTATATCTATATATACACACACACACAAACTGAATTTGAGCCACTGATGTCACATGGACAGTTTTACCGATGTCCTTGCTACGTTTCTGGACCTGGGAACATTACAGATGCATTGCTGTCTATGCAGGATCTGAGAGCTCTCACATTTCATCAAAAAATCTTAATTTGTGTTCCGAAGATGAACGAAGGTCTTACGGGTTTGGAACGACATGAGGGTGAGTAATTAATGACAGAATTTTCATTTTAGGATGAACTAACCCTATAAATACAGTAAAAATCAACAAACACTGTGGAACCAAATAAATAAGAAACACAATCTTACAAAATCCCTTTAGATAAACTAAAAAAATTCAACCTTTTCAAAATCTCTCTATCTCGCTCTCTCTCTCTATATATCTATATCTCTCTCTCTATATCTATATACACACACACACACACACACACACAGTGCCGTGAAAAGGTTTTTGCCCCCTTTCTGTTTTATTTTTTGCATATTTGTCACGTAAAATTATAAATACAGTAAAAATCAACAAACACTGTGGAACCAAATAAATAAGAAACACAATCTTACAAAATCCCTTTAGATAAACTAAAAAAATTCAACCTTTTCAAAATCTCTCTCTCTATCTCGCTCTCTCTCTCTATATATCTATATCTCTCTCTCTATATCTATATATACACACACACACACACACAGTGCCGTGAAAAGGTTTTTGCCCCCTTTGTTTTATTTTTTGCATATTTGTCACGTAAAATATTCAGATAATCAAACCAATTTTAATATTACGCGAAGATAATGCAAGTAAATACAAAATGCAGTTTTTAAATGATAATTTCATTAAGGGAAAAAAGCTGTCCAAACCTTCCTGGCCCTACTTGAAAAATTAATTGCCCCCTCCTGTTAAATCATGAAAGAACTGTGATTAACCACATCATTTTAGAAAGCGGAGTTCAATTTCACTAGCCACACGCAGGCCTGATTACTGCCAGACCTGTTGAATCAAGAAATCACTTAAATAGGACCTGTCTGACAAAGTAAAGCATGCTTAAAGAGCAACACATCATGCCGCGATCTAAAGAAATTCAAGAACAGATGAGAAACAAAATAGTTGACATGTATCAGTCTGGAAAGGGTTATGAAGCCATTTCTAAGGCTTTGGGACTCCAGCGAACCACGGTCAGAGCCATTGTCCACAAATGGCGAAAACTTGGAACAGTGGTGAACCTTCCCAGGAGTGGCCGGCCAACCAAAATTACTCCAAGAGCACAACGACGACTCATCCAGGAGGTCATAAAAGACCCCAGAACAACATCTAAAGAACTGCAGGCCTCACTTGCCTCAATTAAGGTCAGTGTTCATGATTCAACAATAAGAAAGAGACTGGGCAAAAACGGCATCCATGGGAGAGTTCCAAGGCAAAAGCCACTGCTGACCAAAAAGAACACAGAGGCTTGTCTCACATTTGCCAAAAATATCTTGTTTATCCCCAAGACTTTTGGGCAAATATTCTGTGGACTGATGAGACAAAAGAATGAACTTTTTGGAAGGTGTGTGTCCCGTTACATCTGGCGTAAACCAACACAGCATTTCATAAAAAGAACATCATACCAAGAGTCAAACAGGGTGGTGGTAGTGTGATGGTCTGAGGCTGATTTGCAGCTCCAGGACCTGGGTGACTTGCCATAACTGATGGAACCATGAATTCTGCTCTCTATCAGAAAATACTGAAGGAGAATGTCCGGCCGTCAGTTTGTGACCTCAATCTCAAGCGCACTGGGTTTATGCAGCAGGGCAATGATCCAAAACACGCCAGCAAGTCGTCCTTTGAATGGCTCAAGAAAAACAAAATTAAGGTTTTGGAGTGGCCAAATCAAAGTCCAGACTTAAATCCAATTGAGATGCTGTGGCATGACCTTAAACAGTCCATTCATGCTCAAAAACCCTCCAATGTGGCTGAATGAAAACAATTCTGCAAAGGAAAGTGGGCCAAAATTCCTGTGAAAGACTCATTGCCATTTATCGCAAATGCTTGATTGCAGTTGTTGCTGCAAAGGGTGGCACAACCAGTTATTAGATTTAGGGGGCAATTACTTTTTCACGTAGTGCTAGGCAGGTTTGGACAGCTTTTTTCCCTTAATAAATGAAATCATAATTTCAAAACTGCAGTTTGCATTTACTCAGGTTATCTTTGTGTAATATTAAAATTTGTTTGATGCTCTCAATCTTAAGTGTGACAAATATGCAAGCAATTTAAAAAAACAGGAAGGGGGCAAAACCTTTCACACGACTGTATACACACAGTATCTCACAGAAGTGAGTACACCCCTCACATTTTTGTAAATTTTATTATATCTTTTCATGTGACAACAGTGAAGAAATGACACGTTGCTACAACGTAATGTAGTGAGTGTACAACTTGTATAACAGTGTAAATTTGCTGTCCCCTCAAAATAACTCAACACACAGCCATTAATGTCTAAACCGCTGGCCACAAAAGTGAGTACACCCCTAAATAAAAATGTCCAAATTGGGCCCAATTAGCCATTTTCTCTCCCCGGTGTCATGTGACTCAGTGTTACAAGGTCTCAGGTGTGAATGGGGAGCAGGTGTGTTATATTTGGTGTTATCACTCTCACTCTCTCATACTGGTCACTGGAAGTTCAACATGGCACCTTATTGCAAAGAACTCTGAGGATCTGAAAAAAATAATTGTTGCTCTACGTAAAGATGGCGTAGGCTATAAGAAGATTACCAAGACCCTGAAACTGAGCTGCAGCACGGTGGCCAAGTTCATACAGTGGTTTAACAGGACAGGCTCCACTCAGAACAGGCCTCGCCATGGTCGACCAAAGAAGTTGAGTGCACATATCCAGAGGTTGTGTTTGGGGAAATAGACGTATGAGTGCTGCCAGCATTGCTGCAGAGGTTGAAGGGGTGGGGGGGCAGCCTGTCAGTGTTCGGACCATATGCTGCACACTGCATCAAATTGGTCTTCATGGCTGTCGTCCCAGAAGGAAGCCTCTTCTAAAGATGATGCACAAGAATGCCAAGCAGACTAAGGACATGGATTACTGGAACCATGTCCTGTGGTCTGATGAGACCAAGATAAACTTATTTGGTTCAGATGGTGTCAAGTGTGTGTGGCGGCAACCAGGTGAGGAGTACAAAGACAAGTGT
>NW_015505402.1:1837831-1838080 GCF_001515645.1 Sinocyclocheilus grahami
CATTGAGGGAACCATGAATGCCAACATGTACTGTGACATACTGAAGCAGAGCATGATCCCCCTCCCTTCGGAGACTGGACCGCAGGGCAGTATTCCAACATAACATGACCCCAAACACACCTGAGGGTAAAGGTGATGGATTGGCCAAGCATGTCTCCAGACCTAAACCCTATTGAGCATCTGTGGGGCATCCTCAAACGGAAGATGGAGGAGCGCAAGGTCTCTAACATCCACCAGCTCCGTGATGTC
>NW_015505402.1:1840447-1842291 GCF_001515645.1 Sinocyclocheilus grahami
ACCGCAATGTCTGAACTGTCCTGAGCGCGTTCGTGTCTTCAGCCTGCGCGTGAGGCGTCGTCGTCTTGCTTTACGGCGGATCGCAGACTTATAAGTGCCTTACCGCCACCTATCTCTCAAATGGACCATTGACACTATCTACAATCTCAATTAGGAGTGTCAATGGTCCTTTTGAGAGATAGGTAGCGGTAATGCACTTATAAGTCTGTGATCCGCCGTAAAGCAAGAAGACTAGGTCTAGAAATCTAGAAAGATACTTAAAGGATTCTCACAGATACTGAAATAACTTTTTGTTTATCGATTGTAATGTTTCTCCTTTTTTTTTTTTTTTTGCTTTTATATTTGCTTGTATGTTTTGAAGCTATACTTAGCTTGTTATAATTCTTAACATACAGTAGTTTTTATTTATTTGTAATTAGGGATGCACCGATACCACTTTTTCCAGTACTCCCCCGATACGATACTTTTAATTTTGGTACTTGCCGGTACCGATACCAATATATTTATTGCATTTATAAAAAAAATTGTAAATATTGGGTACAGAAACCAAAAGAGTATGTATAATGTTAGTTGGTTAACTTTATTTATCAAATAGATAGTCAAACCTAAATTTATTCAGACACCTTCAACCTTTCTCACATTATCACAGTTTATTCGCTATGGTTTAGAAAATGGTAATAAAATATAACAAGAACTCTGAGTTAAACAGAGTCAGAACAAATTCAGCTTGATAATGTTAGATAACTTTGATAGAAAGGTATGTAGCCTAATGGATTACAATCAACCAAAAATTAGACAGCTGTTAGTATGACAGCATTTACACAACTATCAATACTTAGTCGGGCAACCCTTAGCCTTAATGACAGCCTGTAGTCTCCTGGGCATGCTGTCATCCAGCCTCATGCAAACCTGAACCTAAAATGCTACCCTCACTTACATAAATGAACTATAGTGTCCTGCACCCACTAGTAAAAAAAATATTAAAAATTATATCTGGTCTCCTGAATAATTTTTGGCTTGACTGTATATCCTTGTTATTTTCACACTTAATTATGCACATTAAAATGTATTTTTCAAGTTTTTGTTAATTTCATTGTTCATTTTTTGCTCCTATGGTACATCTTTAATTTAATAGCATTAGATCTGCTCCATTGTAGTGGCTTAGTACTATAATCACGCGCTTTACTGTAATAATGCAGGGAACCACTCGTTATAAATCTCCTAACTGTGATATTTTCAGAAATAGAAGTCGCGTTTTTTTTTTCAATCTGAAACGTGCTGCGATTTATATTCCAAAGCCACTAATATAATGCCGAAACAATCAAGCAAGCAAAACGTATACAAATACACGTATTTGTACTAATGCAGAATAGTGCAGCCTAGCGCATTTCACACAGGCTGCTAGATTCACTTTCGCCAGAAAGTCGTGTATGCCTAAGGTTAAAAATAAATGACGTTTATAGTGAATGCCCCTATATATGGTCTTATTTTTATGATTTAGTTTTAATCCAAATGATGTGTGTGCTAAGTGAGTGAACATCAAAGATCACACAACAGAATTGTGCGCGCACTCGCTCTCTCTCTCCCCCTACCATTAAGTAACTTGTGCTTTGTTTTACTTGTTTTTGACGTATCCGACCGAACTACAAACTTTCCAGTGATGTCTGTGAGAAAGGTATATTCACTCGACCAGCTCGCATCTGCGCCGCTGCACGCTCAATCCACTCAGCGCGCATGTCAGCTATACAGGCATTAATATTGAATGTTTAACATTTATATTCATTGCATACATATACTTTGTTAATCTCTAATAACTCCGTTCTGTTGTCGGGGTTTCTTTGTCT
>NW_015505402.1:1842301-1842812 GCF_001515645.1 Sinocyclocheilus grahami
TAGTTGTTCTTTTTGCTTTTGTGCAACAGATAAATAACTATTTATGGTTTAGACACTTTGTTTAGATAAGTTCTATTTTGCGGGAGTCCCGCGAATCATTTTATTCTCCCGAATCTCGCACACACGAGTCTCTTCCCGCCCGCACCTGCTCTCGCCCGTCAAGAGTTGTCCCGCGCCACACCCTGCTGCATTGGGTCCCGAGGGAGTACAGGTCTCTACTGTAGAGCCCCCTATTGGTCGATTGGGGCGAGTCTTTGGATCCGAGTTTCAAGTCTCTAGGCCTTACGGTTTGGTCCACACGACCAGTTTTAGGGAAGAAATATAATGCTAATAGAAATCCTAACAATTACAATAGGGTTTCAGTGCTACATGCTTGAACCCCTAATCATAAATTGTCTTTTCAACAATTTCAGTATCAATTCTGAGGTTTCTTTTTGTTTTTTTGTTATGTTCTGCTTGCTGCCTATTACACAGACACACACAATATTGGATAAGTATATAAACTTGCATA
>NW_015505402.1:1847047-1847787 GCF_001515645.1 Sinocyclocheilus grahami
TTTTTTCCCCACTGTATGTAACCTGTCCCAGAAAGTTTAATAAGTGCTTTTGTGTTTCTTCAGGCTGTTGGAATGCCTCCAGTGACTCATTCCAGCTTATTTTCTGCTGCACCTGGTACTGGTATGAAGGTAGGCCATCTTCAGCCCTGATGTCTAGCATCTATATTTGCTCCTTGTCAATTATCGTATGTGTGTTCCAGGAACCTTTCAACAGTTATTCTTAGTGCAGCTCTTCGATTCATTTTGATTTTCTGTCCATGTTTAGACTCCCGTCGGTGGGCAGAAGCGTCTGTTCTCCCGTCTCATCCCGTCTCCAGAGCCCAGTCCAGAGAGTGGATATGTAGGTCAGCACTCTCAGGGTCTCGGCGGGCATTACGCTGACTCCTACCTGAAACGCAAGCGCATCTTTTGACTGGCACTCGATGGCTTCCTCTAAAACACCAGCTCTCTAAAGAGATCGCTACTTTAATAGCATCTTTAAGTGTGTTTTTGTGTGTGTGGGTGAAAGAGCAATGAACCGTCATTGAGTTCACACCAGTGAAAGGACCCTGAAGCTCAGATGATTTGAAGTTTGTGTATATAATTTCAATGTGTATGTAAATAGTTTTATTTTTATTTTGCCTTTTTTAATTTTTTATTAATTTTTTTTAAACCCAAAGATGCAACAGACACCACAATGAAAGAAAATGGTTTCCTGCCATGTTCATCTGAGTAGTTCTATTTTGTAGACTTTTTTTTTT
>NW_015505402.1:1849228-1890328 GCF_001515645.1 Sinocyclocheilus grahami
AAAAAATCATTGAATTATTTTAGGCAATATTTTATGCTAAATTTCCTGTTACGAGCTTAGTTGTAACGGGGGGGGGAGGAATGATGGGGTGGGCAGAGGCTCTCGCTCTCGCGCTCTCTCTCTCTCTATAATCCAATCCAGGGGTGCCCAAACTCAGTCCTGGAGGGCCGGTGTCCTGCAGAGTTTAGATCCAGCTTGCCTCAACACACCTGCCACGAAGTTTCTAGTATGTCTAGTAAGAGCTTGATTAGCTGGTTCAGGGGTGTTTAATTGGGGTTGGAGCAAAACTCTGCAGGACACCGGCCCTCCAGGATCGAGTTTGGGCACCCCTGCTCTAATCAATGCTTTTAGGTCACTGATTTTTTTTTTTTCAACCAGCTTTGTATTGTTGCAATGACAGTAGCATATGTAAATGAAGAAGGTGTTCTTTTTCTCTTTTACCTGCATCCTGATATCACCATTTATTTGTCACCATTTTCTGACTGAAAATGCATAATTTTGTCATATGAACTCCATGGCTTTTGTTAAAACTACATATCAAACTTCCATGTTTTGTCCATCCATAGCACTGATTTAAATTTTTTATTTTTTTTTATTTATTTTTTTTACACATTTCAACCGCATTGACAGCCAAGTTTTATTAAAAGTCTATCTTGTTAGCAGTGAATTACCCCTTCAATTGTGATACCACATTACCTTGCATCACGATTCTTTAAAGGGGTCATATGATGCGATTTTCAATTTTTCCTTTCTCTTTGGAGTGTTACAAGCTCTTGGTGCATAAAGAAGATCTGTAAAGTTGCAAACACTAAAGTCTCAAAACCAAAGAGATATTCTTTATAGAAGTTCAGAGTCAGCCACACCTACCTAAAACGGCTCGTTCTAACACTCCCCCACATATCTACGTCACGATCTGGGAAGATTTGCATAACGCCGCCCAAATGTTCACGCAAGGAAAGAAGGCGTAACTTTTATTCTTGCTGTAGTATTGTTGATGCTGCAGCCATGTCCTGAAGACAAGCAAAACTACTTTATTTGGTCTTCCAAAATAGGACGATATCCGCTTTGTTATGCCTGGAGCTGATCTGTGCTGGTCGCTGAAGAGATGCATCAACTTTCACCGTGGACAAAGCGGAGTCCAGCCCGCCTCAGCGCACGCTATACCGGCCTCAGCACACGCTAAGCCGGGGCTTCCCCTCACGCTAGGCTGCTGTGTTTTTCGTTGCCACTGATGATTCAAACGTGAGTTTTGGGCAGTAGAGTAGCACTTGTTGTTTGTCATTTTTCCGATCACAAATGCAGACAGACTTTTATGTTTACGCGGCGCGATGCAATGGAACGCGTAAAAAGACCGTATAAGTCATTATAATCAGTAATTATGTCCCCACTGGATGCAACAAATGCCTCGTTTGTAATGGGTTTTAATGTTTTTGTCTCGTCGCTCCGGCCGGACACGGCATCAACAGTATGGTAGGGGTGTAACATTTCCGTCACACGCTTGAGGTATTCGGCCAATCATAATGCACTGGATAGCTGGCCAATCACAGCACACCTCACTTTTTCAGAAATCGACGCATTTCAAAAAGATAATGTACAGTATGTGTACAATAATGTACAGTATGTGGAAAATTTGTTTTTTGAACTTCAAACCACATAAACATTTCATTACACCAAATACACAAAATAATGTTCTTTTTAGCAGCATCATATGACCCCTTTAAATGACTCGATTCAACTCTGAAAATCACGACTTTCCCACTGGTAATTATGACATTATGTATCATAAATGCAATCATTCAGAAATGAAGGCATCATAAACGTCGGTTTTATGAAGTGCATCGGAGTAAGCAAGAGCTTTGACAGAAAGGGACAAAGTATGCTGTCACTGCTTTGAGGTTGGATGATTCTCATCCATAATACAGTCTGCTTCAAGAACTATCCAGTGCTAAAGATACCTGTCAAACTTCATCTATCCTCTAACGCTTTTATATCTCCTGAAGGTCTTTGGAGCTGATAATCAACTGTGAGTAATGTTGTATTTTTCTATGCCAAAACAATGTCTCTTCTTGGGTGCCTTTGAGTTGGATAAGCCCTGAAGACACCACAATTTGAGACACTTCATCTGCAAACACGTTCTCTGACCTATCCTTGGCTCAGGCTGAGATTATGTATTTTTATTTGTGGCCTTTTTGCTGCTTTGGGACCATCCAAGAATTTAACCCCATCACCCACATGAAAACCACAGCCAAAAGGAAAAGTCCTCCCAAAGGTTCATATTTTATCACCTATCCTCATGTCGCCGGCAAAAAACGCTTTTATATCTCCTGAAGGTCTTTGGAGCTGATAATCAACTGTGAGTAATGTTGTATTTTTCTATGCCAAAACAATGTCTCTTCTTGGGTGCCTTTGAGTTGGATAAGCCCTGAAGACACCACAATTTGAGACACTTCATCTGCAAACACGTTCTCTGACCTATCCTTGGCTCAGGCTGAGATTATGTATTTTTATTTGTCCTTTTTGCTGCTTTGGGACCATCCAAGAATTTAACCCCATCACCCACATGAAAACCACAGCCAAAAGGAAAAGTCCTCCCAAAGGTTCATATTTTATCACCTATCCTCATGTCGCCGGCAAATTTTTTTTTCCATGCAACATGAAATTTGAATGTCTGGGCTGCTCTTTTCCATATAATTAAAAGAATGACTCATTTGTCAAGCTCTAAACAGTGCACAAAAAAAACAAACAATACAATACAATAGCTTTGTTTACGGAACAGATCAAAGTTGAATTTGCTTTCTGTCATCGATTTCCTGTTGCGTTCATCACTACATGAACCTTGTTCACATTCAGACCTGTTGATATCACAATATACACAAGAAAGTCTATGCAGTTTCATGTCCTCGTGATGACAAGAAGAGTTGGAATCAAGATCCAATCAAAGAACCAGGAAAAAATGCTGAATGTGTTGCAACATCTTTTCAAATGCTGAGCTGTACAGATACAACAGAATCCAATTTTTACAAAATGCTTATGTGGCTAAAATGCCTAGCTACATGAACTGAACAGAATGGCTAGTGAAGAAGCTGACATAGCATTATATACTGGCTAAGTAGCCATGACCATCCATCCCAGCTGTATTCCTGGCTCGCTATGAAATGTCTTCTTTTCTTGACTATAGTTAATATTTCAGTTTTTTTTTCAGAGTTATGAACCTTTGGCAGAGTCTCTGTAGTCCATAAGCCAAAACCAAGATTCAGTCCGAGGCTTAAAGTTTTGAGACCCATGAAGGCCATGTTTATGTGGTTTCGAATGGTCTCCAGAACAAGTCTTCAAGTTTGGTGTTGAGGTGTGCTGTGTTTTCCGATTGAACTATTTTTCAACCGAGTCAGAACATGAGCTCTAACCACTAGACAATTGATTTGTTTTCCTTATCGTATCATGATGGAAATTCCCAAATTTCCCAAATCCTCTCTGATCTTACTTCTCAGTATTTTTCACATCGAGAAACTACATCTCATTTTATCTCACAATCATTTGGGCAAAAATTCCGATGTAAAGTCAGTGCGCCCAGCAGACCGAACAGACCATATCTGCCCTGGAACTTTTGGAAGAAAGAAACTCAATCTTGTCTTTAAGAAACTGAAATAAATCAAACCTGCCCCACTTCCAAATGTCTGGCCATTTATCTTTTACCCATATTCATTCCTCTTAGCCACCACCTCCTTTGAATTCAAGAGGACTCAACTGCTGAATCCAACTTGTGCATTTTTCTGAGTGAGTGTCGTCATCTCGGGCAATTAGTTTTACTAAGCAGAAAGCGTCGCTCTTCTCACGACCCTCCTGGAGCTTCACCACTGGGTTTCTCAGGGATGAGTGCTTGGAGTCCTACTCTTCACCATCTAGAAGGGTCTTCCAATCACATCTACTGCTTTGTCACATCTCTCACTCATTTGGGCATCTCTCTTCATTTGTTTACTGCATATAACTCTCTGACATTTCAAACTAGATGTTTACTGTATCCTCTTTCACCAGATCTTTAAGCCTCCAGCTTTACTTTTTCCAAAGTCAGTATGCATTTTCAATAATTTATTCAGTGTTGTCTTTACAACCGTGTGGAGAATTAAATGATCTAACACACTGAAGAAAATTATGTTTCTAATATATAATTTTTAGTATATTTTACATTCATCATTGTAAGTGTAAACAAAAAAAGATTTTGTGCCATTTTCATTTAAACATTGAAGGGAATTGAGGCTACTATCGCAAAGACTTTAATCTATATAATTTATTTTAAACCACATTTTAGACCTTTCTTTTTCTTATCGATAATGTATAGGGTAAGATACGCACACTTTTAATTTCCCTCTTGACCACAGATCTCAACACATTTATTGAATGGTTATGCTCTTAATAATCTTGAGTTATTATTTAATAATTTAGTGAATCAGATGTAAATTGCAGAAACTTAAGCTTTCATTATATCCTATAGGCCTGTTGGGTAAAATCGGTCTGAATAAGTCATTGTCTATTACTATTACGGCATTGCTTCAAAATGTAATACAATATTCAGATGTGTCTCTTTGACCTGGATCCTGTTATTGGATTTGTCTCTCATTATTTAATTATTCAACCAAACTGTCAATATACACAAATTTACATAGAATCTTTGATTTAGTATTTTACATTATTGCCACCTTTTTCAAAAATAAATAATTAAACATGATTAGATTAACAACAGCGCTTTTTACCTCAGAAAATTCCACCTTCCATTGTCACAAACAATGTGGTTAGTCTTTGTACATTTCTTTCAGATGTCTAAATTCTGGGTCAGATTAAACAATATGCACCAGATTTTATGATGGCATGCAAGGTTAGGTGTCATCCTTGACGCCAAGGTCTCCTTTATGGACCTCAATATGACAATAATGCAGCCCTGTTGCTTTATACTCTATAACATAATGAAAATAAAGCCCTTCGCCAACCCAGAGCCCTCATCTGTGCTCTAGCATGTGCCCTTGAGCGCATCTTTGCTGCTGCACAACTTGCTTTTTTAACCTTCTCTTGTTACACCTCTTCTCAGATCTCAACACTGTCACCGTAATATCTACTTAAATTCAATTCAAGTCACCAGTGAAGGGCGTGTGACTGTGAGCTTTCTTGTGACGACGTCAGCCAATCATTTGAATTCTAGTGTCCCTGACAGACAATTGACAAAAAGCAGAACCTACTGGATTACAGAAAGTGTTTTTCTCTTCTAATTTACCATGTCTAAGCATTCCGAAGTGAAAATGAAGAACATTCCTGAACATTTCTTGCCCTGAAATATTTTTGTCCTCAAATCTAGTATAAAAATACATCTAGAAAGAAATTTATATTTGATTATAAGTCACATTTATTGCACACACAGAGCAAGTGCGTCTGAATTAGAGTAGTGTTGTTGTGTTTTTACTAATGCATGAGAGGAACGAATGTATAGTTAATAATTTAATCCTATGCATGCTGATATGGCGTTATACTAACAGCGTTGTGTGCTTTGGAGAGCAGAGAATTTCTCCTCTGACGTGAGTGAAAGCCCCATGGAGTCAGATTTGGCTGCCGAAAAAGGCCATCCCTGCTGGACCTGGCCACCTGAAAAAGTCACTCTGCACCCACTCTGTCAGCGCCAAAGGTTAAGATTTGAAGATTAGGATTGATCATCAATAAACACAAACAATCTGTGATTTATATCGCCGAGTAGAGAAATGTCAATACAGGCCTCACACTGCTGTATCGGGAGACATTAAATTGAGTTTCCGGAGAAGGAGATACTCATAGGGTGGCTTGACATTATCATTTAGAAATAAGAAAATGAAAATGTCGACATTTTCCACTCCCTTTTGTCTGGGGTTAATGTCAAGTTTCCCATCTCGAATTCTGTTTAGGTTTAGAACGTTTGCCACAATGAATTAGCGTTGGAGGTGATGGGAAGATATTTCCCATTCGCCCTCTTTTCAAACGATCTATGTTCGGCGTCCTCTGTTTCCGTGCCCTTCAACCCCTGAGACCACTGCAGGAGGACAAGAGCCTCTTCTGGAGACTCAGCCTGTCCTGGTAATTAGGCTAAAAGGCTGCTGTGATTGGCTGACCAGAGCTAAGCCTATGTGCCTCTGCCCACTTGGCATTGAGCTGAAGATTGGAGGATGCCAAGCCCTGCTAAATGAGAGGAATAAACACACTCAAGAAGCCAAAGGGCATCTAAAAAGGCCATATTATATCTGTAATGGTGGATTTAATTCAAACGGCAGCATGCTGTTACGGAACATTGGCAGATCAATAAGACAAATGGACCACCGCATGTTTTAATAAGCTCGGTCTAACTGGATGACTTCCCCTGCTCTTTGCATGTCGCTGCAGATGTTAATATAGAGCGGCACTCGAATGCACGACAACTGATCCCTGTTATTATGTTCTGAAGTATGTGCACTTATGCTCTGATTTCCATTTTCTATAAAGCTCTGTAATTCTTTCTGGACGGAGAAGCTCTGCTAGTTTTCTACCTTTGAGCGCTCTAAGGAAGCATAGCGGCGGAGTGGACGATATGTCAGACGCATTTAGAATTCTGCCTTTCATTTTTCCACCCACACAGTCCCCCTGCACTGTTGGTGTTGACTCTGCTGTAGAAACCTGTGATTTCCCAAAATGCTGAACAGAAGAAAGGCGAGGACAATAAAACATGCAGGAGGTGACTGGATAGCATTAACTCTCACTTCGCTAGATATACCAGAATATTCTACATCTGGGTTCTCGGGGGGTAAGTGGCGTCTGGTTCATATGAATCATCATCTAGTGAGGCTTGACATGTCATCCTCTTCCTCCAACAGCTGGAATGGAAAATTATATCTTGCGGGTAACGTTAATGCTGCCGATATTGTCTGTGTCTGAGATGATGGGCCGCTAGGTAATGAGAGTGGATGTTAATGGTGCATGGTGAACTACAAGCGCGAGGGCACCCTGGCCGGCCGCATGCTTTAAATGACACTCAACTCTATCTCCGGGCCCATCTTGACACTCCTCAGCCTCTGCTTTCACAACTTCTGCAACTCACTTAAAGTGCAATTAGGCGGTTGGAGAGTACTTAGTTTATTCTTCCAGAAAGCCACATTGTTGTCATGTGTTCGCTTTTTCCAGAAACTCATCATTAATGTCTTTGAATGATCTGTTGCTGAGTGCTTGGGTTTCTCAATAATTTCTTTCTGCCAGTGTTATTTTTACACAGGTCTTTTTTGTTGTTGTTTTCTTGTTTTAACCATAGTTTTTTTCTTTCAACAAAAAAAAAATTCCCTTTAGTTATTTTGTCATGTTGTATCAAGTAGCATTAACTTTGCTCAGACTAAAATTTCTTTCGAAAAGATAGGAGAGTGCAAAATTAAACCAAATGTAAACATTTATCAACATTAAATGTGTAAACTGTCCTTGTTGTGAAAACCTGGTCTGCACATCATTTTGTGCAGATGATTGTTATATATATATATATATATATATATATATATATATGTTTAATCTTAAATGTGTATATTCTGCATTTGGGTGAGATTATTTTAACATACACTAACATTCAAAAGTTTGGGGTCAGTAAGATACTTCTACTAAGCAAGGTTGCATTAAATTGATAAAAGAGACAGTGAATATGTCTATAATGTTAAACAAGATTTTAAATAATTGTGGTTCTTTTTATATTTCTTTTCATCAAAGATTCCTGAAAAAATGAGTTTCTACAAAGCACAACTGTTTTCAACATTGATAATAAGAAATGTTTCTTGAGCATCAAATCAGCATATTAGAATGAGTTCTGACTGCTGGAAATCTTTATCATCACAGGAATAAATGACATTAGAAAATATATTAAAATATATGTTATTTTAAATTGTGATAATATTTTCTGTATTTTTGCTCAAATAAATGTAGCTTTGTTGAGTATTAGAGACTGAGACATTCCTAACCCCAAACATTTGAACGGTAGTGTATTTGAACATTTTAGTGTATTTTCGTTAACAGTATGTTTTATTTAAAATAATTTAGGTATCACCAAGATGCATATTTTGTCTCATCTTCTTTATTGTTGTTGAAACAAAGACCCTTTGTTAATAACCGTGTTCGTCAGTGATTTCGTTGTTGAGATTAGCACTGCTCTCTGTCCATATTTCCCCTCACACCATGCACTATTAGTAGAGGGTGTTTAAGGAAGTGGACAGATCCAGGTAATAGCCTGGTAAACAAGAAGAACAAAGTGCTGCCTCCTTGCACAGAGCTGCTGAAAATAGGCATGCCTCGTTCTGGACTAATTTTCGGCTTCTTCAGATGCCAAGCGACAAAACATACCACATATCCTAGTGTAGGAGGCGGTTACACATCAATCAAGCCGAAGTGCATTCCACATTTACTGTTCTGTTATACAGGTGCTGGATGCACAACCGACAACACTTATATTGCATTCATTAGTCCATTCCTCAGAGGATCAAATTCATATTTTACAGCCTTTTCCCAAAAGTAACGGTGCCCTCATGCTAAGACTACGGTTTGGGCCACCAGCCAGACGAAAAGCTTTTCTTGGCATTACATTGAGAAATCGCCTTTCATGTTTCAGCGCTCGTCTATGCATGTGTGCTTCTGAGTGGGCTGAGAAGTAGCATACTCTCATCGCAAAGTGAAAATAGGAGCAGACAAACTGCTCGCTGAAGATGCGCCGTACCAGATGCACTCTGAACACTGGCCTTATTATTTTGACTAAGATACATTATCACAGTGTAAGGTGTGATATTTCAGGCTAACTTATGGGGTGAAAGGAAAAAGAAGGGTAAGTGAGCTGTGAGTTTGCCTATTCTGATCCAGAATAAGCAGAATAAATCGAAAGTGCTTGGCATTTCCATTAAGGTGCACATTGGGAATGTAAATGGGAGCCCGCAGTAATTCAGTCAGCGGTATTTATTGTCAGTGGTGAAGTCAGTGTGAAGAAAACCAATATTCAATCCATACAAAAGTCCAACAGACAACCTTCCATGCCCACTTGCATATTTCATCGTCTGTCTGTTGGTTATGTCAATGTATACATAAAACTAATGCTGTACTTCGTGTTCCCAGCGGTGCCGAGATACGTGACCTTTAAAGAAGAAAGAAACCTCCATTATCACAGCAGTGAGTTAACGTAAACAGGATCATTGCGGGGGGAAAAGCAAAAGCCTTTCGTCACAGCGATTCATGAGTGAGTGCAATCTAATTATGAGTGAAGTATCAATATCGCCGCTGTCAAGTTTACAGAGGAAATGAGAGACAGATGAGACAGACGCATGAGAGATCTAGAAGAGCAACATACATGCTTTGATGTTTAAGGGCATTTGGGTATTGCGTTAATACAGTCGAAGGTTGCTCAGTAACTAGAGATTAATTCAACCCAACCCTGTTCCTGGAGGCCACCCTACACCCTACTTTTGGATGTTTCTCTAATCAAATAGACCTGATTCTACTCATTAGTTTGTAAGTAGACCAAGACTTCCCAAGACTTGAAATCGTTGTTTCAGATAAGGAACACATCCAAATGTGTATTGTAGCGTTGCCTCCAGGACCAGGATTGGGAATCACTGGATTAACTAACCATTAACTAGAGATTCTGTCTTCAGGCTAAAACATGTGACTTTGATTTGAAAGCCAAAGGGTGGGCATGAAAGTGAAGGTTAATTATCTAATCACCAAAGATTGCCCTGCAACAATAGGATTAAAGAGGAAGCAACATGTTGTAAAGGGTGCACTCGCTCTGGAGAAGTGTTCAATCCTATTATTATGTTTCACAATAAGAAGAGTCCTTCCTTCCTAAACATTGCCATGCCATTAGCTTGATGGATTAACTAGTTTAGGATATGAATTCATTCATTTAATTGTGCTCATGTGGGAGCTAGCCACTTGTGTTTTTTAAACAGTCAACGTTTTGGCTGGTTAGCATGACCTTAATAGTGGCCATTAAAAAGTAGCCATATATTATGATAAATAATTTTTTAATATTTTCAGAATATTTCAGTGACTATTTAATATTGCGTTTTATTGTACATGAGTAGCCTAGATGTTTTCTAGTGATTCTTGGAGGGCTCTTAAAAACTCTTTTCCTTGTCTGTTGCTGTAATTAGATGGTTGGCTCAAAATAACCTGGCAGCAGAATCGTGCGCCCATGAGGAAAAATGGTACATTTGAAATCGTGTACATCTTGCACCAGTCGAGCAAATGTCATTGAGATGAATGGGAAGGCTGACAGATATATATTTCTACAGGTATTACAGTTCTCCTCTGTGGTTTAAGCAGACATCCTTTGAAAATAAGGTGCTACTATAATCAACCCATGTTGACTATGGTAAAAACAGCAAAGGAAATATCTCCATAAATAAGTGATAAAAATGCTCATATAAATATAGACTTATTTAAATGAAGCATAAGACTTCAGTTGTACAAATCCAATAATGTTCAATGCAGTTAGAATCATTAGCCCCACCACATTATATATTTATTTCATTTAAAATGGATGGACATAATTATGTCGATTTGTCATTTCCAAATGTACCTCACATTACTGGTCAAATCGATGTGTTTACTTAATGGAATAACATGAGAAATCAATTCATAGGGGAAAAGTAGTGACGACTGGAGCTGTTTGGTTCCATCTCGTCTAAGTGAACGAGAAAACTGAGAGAGAGAGAGAGAGAGAGAGAGAGAGAGAGAGAGAGAGAGAGAGAGAGAGAACAGTGTTTCTCAAATGCCAGAATTTAACATCTGTCGACAACTGATTGATACGAGCGAGATAAGACGGCAAAACTAAGTAAAGTACAGCACGAAGATCGGTGATCTTTGACTTACAATCATGATTTCGCGGAATTGAACGAATGCTTCAAGAAAGAGGAAAGCGAGGACGCGAAAATGCCGCGTGCATGGATCTCTCATATATCCATCATCCCACGCGCGCTGTTCTCCAGGCAAAATTCAACATGATTCGCCTAATGAAACTGTTCGCGGCGAGGTTTTAATGGAGGCTAAACAGCGAGCTTGAGTTTTAGTCGCCGTTAGTTCCATATGTACAACATTGCTCCTCATCGCAGAGTTCTCATGGCTCCAGTTGGAGACACCAGAGCTTGGAGAGGCATGTGCGGTCTTTAGCAGCAATAATCGCGGCAGGAAACCAGTCTGGAGGGTTGATAAAAGCAATAAATCCCTACTGAACATAAGTGGCCCGACGCGCTATGACAAACTTCAGGGGAAGAGCTTCACCAGCGCGGATGCTACGACGCCTTGTGATGTTTTAAAGTGGAGCCTCTCTGATACACAGGAACTTTTTGGATTTACCATCGACATAATTGCGGAGATGACAAGAAGACAGGACGACATTGCGCCATCACCTGTTATCTGAACACTGTGATTAGTTCCCACAAAAGCCTTTGGACCTGCTTTCAATACATTCCGCTGTTAGACATGGAGACTAGTCAGTTACGGACAGTAGACGGGTTGATTTCTTAACGAATACATAGCCATATTGTTTTTATTCCCCTTAACACGTCGCGTTCCGTACATCGATTAATTTTGCACTATGATGGAACCGCCACCTTGCTCTAAAAAGAGCCTGTCTCTTTCGCTGCCGGTTCCCCGGGAGGGACAGGCGACCCTCAAGCCTCCCCAGCATCTGTGGAGACAGCCACGGACCCCCATCAAAATCAAACATCGCGGTTACTCTGACACCGACCGACATCACCACCGACAGATGGAGCGCTCGAATGCCATGGACACGAGTGACCGGCCGGGGCTCAAGAAGTCCCGCATGTCCTGGCCATCGTCGCTCCAAGGAACCACCAGCGCGTCCATGAGCAACTGCTCTGGGAACAAGCGGTAAGAAAGCCGAGTGACTAATTACGTGTGAACAAACGAGCTATTTCTGTGTGATGGACGCACACAACTGATAATAATGATGCTGGAAGGGTTAATAGTGCTTTGTGTGGAGAGGCGGGACGCGTGGGCATCCTTGATGATGCGTTATGCGTAACGGCTCCAGCATCTCTCAGAGAGCGTGAGTTTGAAATGCCTCGAACGTGACCCCCCGAAGTAATCTCGAACCGGTTATGAGCAGTTGATGGCATAACCGATTACTAATAATGCTAATGAGCTGGATTAAAAGTGTAGAAGAAGCGCCTGTAATAGGGTTTTTGGAGAGCCCAAGCACACATGTTGTGGACACCACTAAGTCTGACTGATAAAGTATAGCGTAAAAAAAAAAAAGCACCGGTTTGAGAATATTTGGATCATGGCATATGCGCTTTCGCTCTTGGCACGTGCAGACACCATATGCGTGTGCCAAATTTTTTTTTGCATAATCTAATTAAGTACTTCAGCATCATATCAAATTAAGACAAATAGCATGCTATGATTTTAGTGAACAGATTAGTGATTCTGTCTCTCTCTTCTGGCTTTATTTAGAATTATAAATTTCATAATAACATTTTAATATAATGATATATAATAGGTACTTAACTTGCATCAATGGTTCCAGAAAGAACTTTTAGCATTCATAGAATCTTTCCATTGCACAAAAGGTTCTTTTGTAGATTAATGGTCTTCAAGAAAAGACGTCTCTTTTAGGAAAAGCTCACTGAATAGTTCTTTGGAGATGCAAAAATGTTTCTACTGTGGCATCACCCCTTTTGGATTTTTTTTTACAAGTGTATAAATGTAATATAATGTTGGCCAAAAAGCCAAAGCATGCACAGAAACACCAGAAGCACTGTATTCCTTGGATTTTGAATTGAACTACCACAGCACTGTGTAGCGCTGTTATAAATAATCAACGTGAATTAGTTTTAAACAGAGAAACACATCTGTCAGCCTGACATTCATGTCGATTTTGTGGGTTTGCACGATATGCTGTAGCATACAATACACTGCTTTTACCCTCAAGGATAAGTGTGGGTGTTGCTTGCTGTGCTTGTACGTAGACTGATGCGCATACAGACTGATGTTAGTGCTGGAAGAGGCGAAATGTGCCGTTCTGTTGAGTGGCGCCTCACCAAATTGGGTGATTATTACAGTAATAATCTGCTTCTGTGAGGGCCATGAGCCCCAGTGGTGGCTGAGAGCCGAAGGCTCCGGTTTCCTTCCTGTCAACTTTTGCCTAGGCCACAGACGGCCTGCACGGCAGGCTCCTGGGAGCCAGGCCAGCTCTGCCTGACTGTATAGTAAAGCCTGATTTTTATTCCCTTCCCCAGGACACGCTCACAGCCAGTCCAAGAATTAGTGCAGCAGCACTGACTCGAACTGTCCGGCTTCTACTGTGGGCGGGCGGCACAGTGTGAGAAATAGACAGCGAGAGACAGATAAAGATGCTTGTGTGTGCGTGTGGCTCTGCTGATGTGATGTCTCAAGAAGCAGAGTGAGATGTCCATGTCTTTCTGCTCACTTTCTCATCGCATTGATCACATTTTGTAACATGATCTGCCAGCAAAGACATAGGCCATCCAGTATGTGTTGTTTCAATAAGTGTGTTTACATGCATAATCCTAAACTGATTATTCTTAATAACTTGACAATGCAAGGTCACATAAACTGCTTAAACAGTTTTCTTTTTTATTGAGTATATAGTGGTCATCTTAACCAGTTTAAGCTAAACCTGATATGCCCATTATATTCCTAGCGCTTTTCACATTACACATTGTTTCAAAGCAGCTTTACAGAAAAATGATAATGTTTGAAATATCTTTATATTGTGATGCCTTATAGTCGCATTTAGCAGATTAGAGCTGGGCGATAATATAGTTTGCATTTTGCAACAATACAAGCAATCAAGCTGTTGACATATGCTGTATAGTGTGTATATATAGCCCTACACAAGTATACTGTATCTATGCTTACATATACAAACAACTTTTTATAAAGCGCTTGGCGGTAGTATAGTTAAATTTTGCAACTAAATAAAAGTGAAGCAATTGAGATTTGCTATGTAGTATATATTATTTTATATGAGTATGTTGTATGTACGTGGATAATTTGGATATAATCCAACTTTATATACAGAGCTGAGCGATAATCCACTTTTCATTTTGCGACAACATAAACAAGCACACAGCCGAGATTTGCTATATAGTATATATTGCTTAATATGAGTACACAGTAAATGATCCATATTTTTTGTATGTAAATACCTGTAATGATATTGTCAGCTTATTCATTGTCTTGTGCGCATCTGTTTACGTTTTGACATCAAAACTGATGAAAAACCTGACATTTCTAATATCTCAAACGGTTTTCTTACATAGTATGCTTTTAAAATATGCATATTTTTGCTATTTATCAGCCTGTTCACTTATGTATGGATAGGATAGTGTGTATGTAGATGTATGTTTGTGTGCGGATTAGGGCTGTCACGTTATTAGATTTTTCACACCACGGTTATTGTGTCCAAAAGAATTCACGATATCGATATATCGCGATATCTATAGAAACCTTAGGGAATCAGCCAAATTCATTTTTACTTTGTTTATTTCGTTTTTCTTTTTACCCAATGAACTGGGTCTCCTTTGAAGCTCCCTATGAAATAACAATAGAGAAAATACTGTCAAGTTCAACAGTATAATGAATAAATATTAACATCAAATCTGATACTTCAACCTGTTAACTTGCGTAGCTGTATTTTAATCTCTTTAACCTATAGTTGCGCCGGTGCCAATGAAGTCATGCAGTTAACGCGCTTCTAATTCAGTATTAATGTGCACCCAGAACGACCGCAGATGAGGCATTAAGTGCATGGCACTGCGACCAACTTTACAGAGTTTAATGTGGTCGCTAAGTTTTTCTAGATCAGTTTTAATCGTGTAATAGATTTGAACAAAGAAATCAATTGCTACACAAAGGCAGTATTGGCCATGACTTGATTGCAAATACAAAAATTCGAGAATTTTTTAAAGAAAACGCGGTTCTTATTAAAAGAATCACCCTTTTATTTAAATATATGAAAACAGGAAACCGCTGTTAACAGGTTAATGTAACATTTCCCATTCAATGACTAGTAAAATAATGGCAACTTACTGTCTGGATAATATTGAACATGGTTCTTCTGAGATATATTCATCTGCAGACCCGCAGCATGGATACTATTGGTTCTTCTTGGAGTAGTGTGACAGGTGTCAGTGTTAAGGCGCAATACTGCCACCTGGGAGGTCAACCAGGTACTGGCGCTGGAGTAGGCTATTTGCGTGTGGTGTTATCATAAGTGTCCTGTTCATTTTAAATATCATGGTTATCACCAATACCGGTATATCGTCACACCCTAAATTAACACGATGTCGATATTCCATTATTTGAATATCACGGTTATCGTTGATACCGGTATATCGCGACACCCCTAGTGCGGATGTATTTGTGCATGCATTGCTGCAGGCTTTAGAGAAAGACATGGATGATAATGAGCAATTTGCATGTATGGTCACATCACAGAGTTGGTGGTGTGGTGGGGTGGGGGGATGGGATCTTCGTCGCAGTGACAAATATTTATATTTATTATTTTTATGCAGATATCCCGGCAGCCCTTTAATGGCAGCTCTAAGCTGGGTGCCTTGCCCCTAATGTGTATTTATTGAGCTTAAGTAATATACTGTTTTGAGTCCAGAGGACCCCCTCAATGTCATCTGTTCCTCTGAGCCTGGGGCAAAACTTAAATCAACCTCATACACAGCTGCATGCCCAATGGTACACTAATGCCTCATGTTTTGCCGTGTTTGAGGATGATGAGGTTCATGACCTTTTGCGACAGACTTATATCACCCTTAAAGGAATATTCAGGGTTCAGTGCAAATTAATCTCAATCAACTGCATTTGTGGCATAATTTTGATTACTATTAAAAAAAACTGCAACTCCTCCCTTGTTTTCTTTAAAAAGTAATTGAGGTTACAGTGAAGCACTTAGAATGAAAGGGGCAATTTCTGAAGGATTTAAAAGCAAAAATGTGAAGCTTGTAATTTTATAAAAGCACTTGCATGTGTATTTTTAGACCTGAAAAGTTGTTCTCATCATTTTTTATTAAATATAAAGTCTACATGTTCTGCTTCTCTGGGTGAATGAGCTGTGCAGTTTAATCTAATACACAATAGTTAAAGCTGGCGTGACACTTGTGGTGTTTTCAGCATCTGCCATCCCACTATATGACAAAACTCTCCAGAGCTGCTCTTAAGAATTCACTTCACAAACATTTCACCATTTCATTTAATAAAACTACTAAGACAAAAAAAGTTCTGTTTAATGTAAAACAAAAAGACAGAAATATATTACTATTGTACAGCAAAATGTACATTTCAAACTCATAACAACAACAAAAAAATAGTTTATTATTTTATTATTAATCATTTTTAAGGAATACCAAATAATACTTATTTTTGGTCCATGTTTTAATTTAAACAGTATGAACAATGAAAGGTATTGTTCAAATTTCATTTATTACATTTTAAAACATTTAAATGGTTGAAGTTTTATGCACTGATTTTATTACCATTGTTTGTAATAATACATTTGTATTACATCATAAAACACAGAATCCAGAAAAAACACCACAGAATGTAAAAAGAATACATTTAATAGGGATCTATTATTCTTAAATGTTCAATAAGTTATTAAAGTTATTAAAAGTTTTATGAATTCAATTCATTAGACATAATTTTGATTATTACAAATGGATTTAATTAAACCATCAAATCAAAATCCAGAAAAATAGAATTTGGGGAAAAAATAAAACACATTTGTTAAGGCCCTAATTATGCCATGAGTGCTGTCGATTGAGTTTAAATGAATTCCTTTAAATAAGCACTGTTGACAGAGTCATTTCCAGGTAGATGTTTGTAGGAACAGTCTCATCTTATATGAGTTTCTAGAAGATTTTAAATAAAATGGAAAGTAAACCCATAGGGGCATATCTGCTCTCAGTTCAATCATTGGAGGCGATGTGACTGAGTGAGCACACCAACTAATCAGCAGTTCTCTCAGGATCTTCAATCTCTCAGACCCTTTGGGCCAAAAGAAGCCCATTGTCCTCTCTGATGATTTTTTTAAGGACTGTCGCTAGTATTTTTCCCAGCTATATACGCTTGTCCGTTACTTTTTAATATACCAATTTTTAGAGGAAGCATGATGGCTTATTTATTAGAAACACCATGACTCCAAATAGAGTTTTGAACACCTTTGGTACTGAAGATTGATCGTTCAGCTTTACTCACATTTTCATTTTTGTCGGTGGCAGCAGTTTTGATTTACTATTCAATATAATCACATCCTCCTGTTTACTCCCTTCCAGCCATAGCTTGTACTGATTTTGAGCCTTTTTAACCGTACCTCCCACTGAAATATTGAACTGTCACTCATATTCCCAAACTCACCGGCTCTGCTTTCAGTCATTAAAAGTTGATAGGACGCCGTGCAGTATCGTTTCTCAGATGACAAAGGCTGTTTGGCAGCTTTTATTTCTTTCACATAAATTGAATTTGTGAAGCCTTCCGCAACCTTACCTTGGGAAGGAGGTAGCATTATTGAACGTGTCCCATACCCCAGTGCACTCTGGGAAGTTACCACTGAGGAGAGAATGACCGACACTGAACAGAAGAACAGCTCATCCTGCAGTTCTGTTGCTATGGTTACATTTTGTGTTTGTGTAAAATAGATACATTTTGCCCAAAAAGGCAAAAGAACGTTTCATTCCCTGATGCGCAGTTTGTTGTTTTAATATGCTGAGGCAAATATGTTTTATTGCTGTTAAATGTGTAGTGGATTTACACTTTCAATAAGCTGCCATCTCTGAGAACCCACAGATTTCCTGTAAGTCGCATTGTTCATAGTTGTTGTTTATTAGTGTATATTATTTTCAGTCATTGGCTGGTTTTCGATTACTCCTTTTGTCTATCGTTGCCTCTTACTCGGTCCGGTTTGCTTTGTTGCACCTAGAACTGAATCTGTAGACGAACTATGCTGTGTTTATTTGACAGTCTATTGGAAAGCTGCCAAGCTCGTTAACTGCTTAATTAGATAGACCTGTGATTAATTAACTCAACAATTGCATTGGTGTTTCAGATGTAACACGTTGTGTAAATATACTTTGTACCCCATGCAAACAAGTCCATAGGTTCATACTAATGGCCATTATTATTGTTCATCTCAAGGCATCTGCTTCTCCTTCCTTGCTGCCGAAAATGCAATCTATCTTCCCATATATTGTTTACCTAGGCTCCACATTTATTTGCCTTTGCTGCCCTCTTGATTCTCAGAATTTTCATACTTCAAAGCACTCAACATGCTTCGCATCCTGTGTTTGAGTGTTTTTTTCTGTTTCTTTCAAATGTCATCTTTGTTACCCTGACGATCCCTCACTGATTTATTGAAACCCACCAACACTTGAGTCTCTGTTATTGTCTGGTGGCTTTGGCCCCTCCTTCCTCTTTTGACGGATGAGTGTCTCTCACTCATATCTCTGGGTTTGAGCATATGTGTGCATTCACCAGCCTGTGTTTCCTCTTTTCAGCGTCCTCCCTCCACATCACGCAGTCCGTATGATTCTTTACTTCGATCTCAGCCGTCCGCTCGCTGCTTTTCTCTCTCTCTCTGCGCCTTATCATCTTATTTGTCTGATTTTCGCTCTGTATCCCTTGCTTTCTCTTTTCTCCAGTCGCCTTTTGTGCTCCCCATTGTGTTTTCTTTCTTCCCCAGGCCATGCCACTTACATTGTCTCTCACGCACTTTGCTCAGACTCACCGCTGAGTTAATCACACCGCTGGCCTATCTTTAAATCTATCATTTCTTCCCACTCTCGTGCATGTCTGCAGAGATCATCAGAGCACCGGCAAATTCATCTAATTCTCCCCCTCTCTTCCATTTCCCCAGTGGCTGAATGAACTGCCCGCCATTAGACTTTCTGCCGTCACTCATTACTTCTCCCATTCCCTCCGGGTACAGCCCTGTAAATGATACTGCTGCCTTTCACAAAGCCCTCACATTCTCTGTGCAATCCATCAGTTCCCCACGACACTTTACAGTAGCGCACCACCCTTTTAGCTCACACCCAGACACATCCGCCTGCTCTCAAGATACCTGCGGTTTCCCTCTGCTCTATCTCTGCTCTGTGTAATTAGCCTGACTATCTGAAATCTACACGATCATTAACAAGTTAAAGCTTCTGAAAATGTTTAATGGGATTATTCCATGCTTGCAGCGTGAGACCCTCTTCAAATGCTTATGCTCTACTCCAGATGTGGAGAAATCTGGAGGAAACTATGCATTTACATAGCCATCCATCTCACATCTGACACTGGGAAAAATCTGCTATAATAGGATGAAGAATTAGAGATATATATGTTGCTTGTACAAATTGTTATTTGGTAAGAATGGAACTCTTCTTTTAAATTCCTCAGTCTAAGTAATAAAGAAAGCATGGCGACACTTTATTTGTATAGTCACTTTAGATAAAGGGGCACTTTAGTGTTGTTGATTAAAGGGGCAGGGGCTAATTGTATATTTTTCATGCTTATTCTGGCACTGTACAATTTCCCCACAGACTTCCATTGTAAGTGCATTACTTTTAATGCATTTTGTCATAGACAATTCAGTATTGTGGAAATCAACTGGATGCCACAGTTGCTGTGGAGTTTAAAGATAGACAGCAAAAAAAATTTATGAATTTACTCAAGCTCATGTGGTTCCAAATCAATATGAATTTCTTCCATGGAAAATAAAAACGTGAAAGCTCCAGTTCCCATTCATTTATTTTTCAGTCTTTGAAAAAAACAACAACAACAACAACATGAGGGTGAGTAAATGGTGACAGAATTTTCATTTTTGGGTGAACTAACCCTTTATGTTGCATTCAGCCTGGAGTGTTCCTTTAAGGCTTTTGTTTCCTATATGAGAGACATAATGTGCTCCTAGCTTGTCTAACCTTCATATTACTGTAGCTCAGTCGAGTGCTTTAATGAGCAAGCATTAGGCATCCAGCTTCACGGATAACGTTGGCCCTCAGGTTTGGCCATGTGATGTCACGGTTAGCGACATCTGTTTTTCTTCGTACACCAACAGGCTAAGCTGCTCCGTGGAGCTTTTCCACATTACACAACATCTACTGTAACATATATGATTAGAGGATTGAATTCTAGCATTATTTAGGTCTGAAGTAAGTGGCAGATGCTGATGGGGTAGATTCACATAGCTGCTGAACACCTGCTTTTGCAGTGAAGCAGACTGACTTTATTTACATACAGTAAGTATACTTATACAACTTATATTGATAATTATATATACACTAGATGTAAATCAAAAGATCATTGATAAGAAGTTAATGATACATCTGGAATTAGTGTAAAAATCTGCTTTAAATTATTAAAATTTGAGTTAAAAACCAAATAGTCAAAATAATGCAGTATAAATTAAGATTGGATGAGACATGTTCGAACACATTGTATTATAGCCGATATATGCACTGCAGTGACACACATCAGAATATCTAATAAGTTTCTTTGCAGCTGTAACCTGAATGGTGTGGCACAATGGGTCTAAACTAAATCGCTCACATTATAATCAATTAAACAGATTTTTTAAAATCTCACTGGAGTTACACCATGGCATAAATGGTGTAGCACAGGGATGGCGAACTCCAGTCCTGGAGAGCCGCAGCCCTGCAGAGTTCAGCTCCAACCCTAATAAAATCTCACCTGCCTGTAGCTTCAGACCTTGATTAGCTTGTTCAGGTGTGTTAGGGTTGAAGCAAAACTCTGCAGGGCTGCGGCTCTCCAGGACCGACGTTCGCCACCCCTGGTGTAGCAGAATCCCTACCAATTGAAACCATTGCATAAAAAGTACCTTCATACCAACTAGCACTAAAACACAGTGGCGAACTGCAAAGCCTGGCAAAAGCTAAACTGCTATCTCTGATGGAGACAGTGATGCTATTTTAGGCATTTTTGCTCTTTGTTAAATACTTTTTTTTTTATTTGTTTTTTTTTTTGTGCTGAAATGTTTTCTGTTACTCTTTCTAAATTACTTAGAAAACATAAACCGATGGGCGTAGCTTCAGACCTTGATTAGCTTGTTCAGGTGTGTTAGGGTTGAAGCAAAACTCTGCAGGGCTGCGGCTCTCCAGGACCGACGTTCGCCACCCCTGGTGTAGCAGAATCCCTACCAATTGAAACCATTGCATAAAAAGTACCTTCATACCAACTAGCACTAAAACACAGTGGCGAACTGCAAAGCCTGGCAAAAGCTAAACTGCTATCTCTGATGGAGACAGTGATGCTATTTTAGGCATTTTTGCTCTTTGTTAAATACTTTTTTTTTTATTTGTTTTTTTTTTGTGCTGAAATGTTTTCTGTTACTCTTTCTAAATTACTTAGAAAACATAAGCCGATGGGCTTCAGAAAGTTCACAGCAGGTTAGAGCTGGAGATTAAAACATTTTAACCAATCAGTATAAATTTGATTCTCATTTAAATGAAAATAAAATTATTCTATTGTGAAGTACATTGTGCAAATAAGTACATTGTACACTGTGCAAGTACATTGTGTTATTTTATATGAATATTTGCCTCTTTCATGCAGCTTCAATGCCAGTTAAATTAGTCTAGTTTAGCCATAATATAACTGGCTCAAAAAAATCCCCCACCCTCACTTTCATATGCTAATATGGACAAAAAGCCATAGCCATAATGTTTCTCTGACCATGTATTTCTTGATGCAAGGAGACATTTTAAATTCCCAAGTTGCCTTTGGTTGTCTGCAAAGGGGTAAATTCTCACAGTCTTCTGTTAAGCATTAGCGCATTTAGCAGTATTCTGCGAGGATCTGTGTGGAGGTGTGAGGAGTCCTGAATTCTGTGCGTTATCAGACAGACATCCTGAATCAACCTGCTCTACAGCGGCAGCCTTCAGTCCCATTTTCACATTTCGATGATAAGCTGTGTAGTGACATCCGTCAAGGGATCTTGGACCCTCTCTGGGTATGTAAGCGTGTCTGAATGCGTGTGCGTGAGCACTGTGGACTCTTGTCTCAACGGACGGCAGTTCTGAGAGAGAACGACACACTTGTGTCACCGAGTTGTCAGCCGCACAGATCCTCGCATATGCATTTACACACACTCATTCTCATGCACACACACAATGACACCAGAGACATCACAAAGACCGTAGTCAGAGCAATAGACAGGTGAGACAATGTAGGTTGGGCAGCAGAAAGCACTGGGGAGAGTCTAGTTCAAATTGAGGACAGCAAACAAATCAGAGCTGAGCCGAGTGAATTAACACACCTGGGGTTTGAGAGATATGAAGAGCGATCCACCGGTTATGTTTGAGTTAGGGTTTCCTGTTATCCTACCTGATATACAATGTCACCAGGGATTTGTAACCTCTAGATAGACTGGCTTCAACCCACAGGGTAATTATAAGAAAGTGGCATTCCTGCTCACTGGGGAAGGACAGATGGCTGCGGTATCAGCAGAATATGGCTCTGACTGTCACACTGAACCATGATCCAAGACAATATTGCATTTGCTTGTACTAACCTATAATGAAATAGCTCACAAATACACGTCTCCATGCAAAACATTAGTCATTTAGACAACATTATGACTTGGTCCAACGAACCAGCTCGCAGATAAATATAATTACTGCATCCTCAGTGAATTTATGATGCAGTATTTTCATGTTCGCTGGTTTGGTATGTCGTGATTTTGAGGTTGCACACAGTTTAGCCTACAAAATGAATATCCTTTGAGAGAAAGAAAGAGCGGGAGGATGCATCGGCCTGCTCGGTTGGAGTCGGCTGTGGTCTGGTCATGTGTGAACTGGACTGGAAACTGCTGTTTCTGAGTCACTCGCATTACATAACCTGCAAACAACTAACATTTTGTTCAAAAAATATAGATTCGGGGTGGTACCAGGGATCCTACAAGTTGTACTTGCTGTGATGCTTAAAATGTCTCTCGGTTTCAGTCAAAACACATTCCTGCTGTGTAGCATCAGTGCTGAGCTGTATTTAATATACTGTAATTGTTTTTTTTACTAAAACCGCAGCGGATAATTCATGACAAACTTAAAACAGGCTCTTGCATTATTGATGCTAGGGCACTGCAGGTATCGACAAATGTCTGACTGATCTGGTCATTACATCACAGTGCTGAGTTATAGTAATGGACACAGCTTCGGTCCCTCAGGACCATCTCTTGACCTCTGTGAAGCTGATTCAGGAGACGCAGCTTGTCTGATCTGGAAGCCCAGCCTGTAAGCAGAACAGTCATGGGATAAAACTCACACCTCTCATGGCATTTAAAGACCTATGATTCCCTGTGTACCCCAGGATTCCCTTCCATGCTGGGACTAAGTCTATTATCCTCAGATTCGAGATATATGTAGGGCTTTTCATACCTGAAATAGTTAACCCTGGGTCATTGTGAACCCCAGGTAAACAGAATCATGGGTTATCCTGTTTCACATTTGAACTACTCACACTATACCCGGGGTTAACCATTATTCCTGGGTATTCGTAAGTAGGCCTGGGTATCTTTCAAAAAGTTTCCATACCGATTTCTGAACGATACTTTTTTCAATACTAATTTTATGAAATCGGTTTTAACAAGATTACATTACCTCAAAAAAATATATATATAATTTTTTCAGCTTGTTGACATTTTTAGACTCAAAGACTCATCTCCTGAGCCACAGCACAAAGAAAAAAGCACAAAGGAACAAAATGTATCCAACACAATAAATGAGTGCAAATCATTTTAATACATTTTAGGCTCTATTTACACTAGAGCATTTTTGATTTATAACGCATCGCTCAGACAGAATAACTTTTCTATTAATTCTTCACTGATTTACTGAAGAGCATTAGCTGCTCTCAGCGCTGTCTGCCCGTGTTATCTCTTCTGCTCATATGTCAATCATATTATGCGTTTATAACCCGCTTCGTCTCCTATGAGAACGTCTATTTCACTTCAGTTCTGTTCATAAGAAACCCAGAAAAACATTTCTATGGATGTAACATGAACCTAATAAACATGATTTCGACACTATATGATTTGTATGTGATTTCATGAGATTCTGCCTATTTTCATAACAATACAAGGTGTTTACTTGAGAAATGCTAAGCAGGTGTAGCGATTAGCTTGATATAAAAGGCTACAAATAACATATTTCAGCAACATTATATGGCCAAAACACACATTAGATTGCAATCGGAAGTTCCTACAAACACTCGATGGAGGTTTTCGGTCGTGTGGTGTGGATGGAGATTTTTTCTGAAATGCAGTGGAAGTACCGTGAGAGCTATAGACAGCAGACGGCTCCATAAGCTTTCGAATCTCTCTCAAGGTACTTTTATATCAAACACCTATTGATCTGTGCAGTGCCGTGTCAAGTCGAACACGTAGTGTTTTTCCTTGATTAACTCCTTAGGTATGGAAATTTGGTACCGAACGACAAGACATTGATTTTTCGATACTCGATGGTATAGAGGCAATTAATTCGGTGCCTAAAAAGTATCGAACTCGATACCCAGCCCTATTCATAAGCTGACATTTCAAATTGTACATTCCTAAACAGCAGGTCATAGTCCTTATTGTTTTTTTGTGGTGTCAGTGTCATTGGTTGGACGAACACAGCATGCAGCCTGTTTACATAACGACTCTAGCATTGTGCATCCTCAATATATTGCTGAATGTACTATAAGTGCAGTCACGTTATTGCAATTTCAGCAAAATTTTGCAGGCAAAAAATGTCCATTGTCAATAGTGTAGAGATGTATAAAGCACAACTCACACAAACTCACTTTCAAACCAAGCAGCTTTCTGTAGGTTCAGGCACTGAATTCACGTGACTACCAAATCTTCCTGACAAACTTTTCTGCCCAAACTCCCGATTGCACAGATTACTAATCGGAATGACTGGATTTCCTCAAAATACTTTTCTGATTATAAATTGACGTTTCAACCTCCAGTTGACACATTTTCCATTACCATTTGACATTTTTCCCCTCAAATGTTGAAACAACTGCTATACATTGCGTAGTGTTTTTGTGACAGTCCAAAGCATGTGAACATGAGGAACTGTTGTCTGTTGTGTTGCTAAACATTTAGCATTAACATTCTAACACTGCATCATTTCATGTGGGGCTAACACAGCAAAAGCAGTGCTAACTCTGCTCTGGAGCAGGGTTTCATAACCCCGGTGTAAAAAGCAGTGCTAACCCCACTTATAAATTACAAGTATGTAATGCTCCTTTACATCTAAAATTAGGAACGTAATTGAAATTTGGGGTTTAGAATGGCGATGAACCAAGTGCAGTCAGTGTGAAAGGCCCTTGAGTGCTGGTTCTGGATGGGCCCATGGGTTAGAGATTTCCCCAGCAGCGCTGTGCTCTGCTGCACTGTGATTGGCAGCGGGGGTCTGGACATCTGCAAAAGAGCAGGAACTGAAATTTCCTGTGATGCCAGGAACGGGCAGAGAGCCAGTGATAACTCCAACAAGGGTAATTCATTAGCATCAACACTAAGCACAGCGAGACCTTGTTTCTCCCTCTTAAATTCAGATTATCGCAGTCTGCTCTTTCACTTGCCCTACTTCTCCAGCTTCTCCTGTCCTCTCTGCACTTGTTTACGTGTTTGCCCCTGTGTGTGTGTGAAATGATCGTTTAGTCAGGCCTTATACTGACGACGAAGGCTATCGGACACTTTTTTCAGCTGTATATTTGTGTATCCCATGTTATGCTTACATGGAACTCCAAACGAATGATAAACACCGTAACTGAATGGAATGCAGTGGAATGTGATGTTGACACACACATCGCTGCGCTCACCCCACCCCCTCTCCTTCTGCTCCTGAGATGCTTATCGCCCGTGACAGATTAGGGCACTTGTCGTCGTCTATGTTTAAATCCTGTCGTCGTGATGGGAGTCGACGCAGGAGTCTAGGCGTTCTGTGGAGATAGACAGGTGGACCGAGGACAGGAAAGGGACAGGGAGAGTGCACAGAGGGAGAGAAAGATGGGTGAGAGTAGGAGAAAGAGACAGAGGGAAAGAGAGGTAGGGCAGATGAAAGGAAGAAGTGGTGCTAGTGATGCCCGCTGTCATAACGGATCCATGGCGGTCTTCCATTTGGCCAAATCAAATTCGAGGCTGACCCCAGCTGTGATTGGGTCATGTTGTATCACTCATGAGGCCACAGCAGCATGACCTTGTGGATCCAGCCTGTCTCTTTGTGAGCGCTATAAATAGGATAGGAGGCCCCAAGCTCCTACTATAATGAGATTAAATCCAACCAGCCTCAACATCCAGTGTGAACTGAGCATCACATCTGTATCTTGCTTCGAAAAAGTGCAGTGTGTATGCATAAGTGCATGAAAACTAGAGTTTGCATGGCTGTTTTTCAGTTCAATTCATGATAGACTTCCTTCTGGTGACGTATGTCAGACTTAATTTAGTCTGCTTAAACTCTGCCCCTTAATTCTAATTGACTGCAAGCTCGCATTCAGATCTACTTCCATCCAATCAACAACCAATGGACAGAACCTAGTACTCGCCTTACATTTTTTCTTTTTCGATAATCATAAAAGATATGGTGTTATTTCCTTTACATTGCTACTTTAAAGTTAGCAAGTTGCTGAAATTTCTGAATACGAAGTAAACAAATAAAAAACTACAATAATTTTTGTATCCACCTTATTTTTCTCATTAGAACGGCTGTGGCCATTTGTAAATTGAATGTGTCTGGCTTCCAGTGTTTTTGTAGTATCAATGTTTATGGATTTGATAAGGCAGTTTATACTGTTCCTGCAATTTCACCACACCTCTGCTCAGGGTGTGCCGTTTTTTCTTGTGATCTGTCTTTTATCAGGCGAATGTGCTTAACACCACAGTACCATAAAAATTCTTCAGCAACCTGTGTTTTACTCTAATGGCTGCAATCAGCTTGACAGGCTGGATTTTATGTCAGATGTGTTTTTTGTAGTTAAATGGCTCTCTTCAAGTTAAAAGGTCCAACCAAAATTAGCCAGTTCTCATGACGAGCAAGGCGAATTCTGGCGTTGCGAGCACGTGCTAGCGTATGTGTTTGTGAGTATGTGCCTGTATGTGCCTGTATGTGCGAGTGTCACTGACTATTTGCATGTGTCTGGGGACAGAGTGGGAGACAACCAGTCTGTTTGGCCATACTGCTGGTCGGCAGCCCATACATGCTCTCTGCCATACGCTGCTAGAGCCTCCAAGAGCAGACGCTCTTAAAGCAAGGCTGCGGCTCATCAGGGGCTATTGGTGCTCTACAGTTCTTTTAACCCTTTAGCTGCTAGGGGTGGGCACTGGGCAGTATGACTAAAATCTTAAAACATGATTTGAAATTAATTATATAATCTATCTATCTTTATATCTACACTGAACAAAATTATAAATGCAACACTTTTGTTTTTGCCCCCATTTTTCATGAGCTGAACTAAGACTTTTTCTATATACACAAAAGGCCTATTTCTCTCAAATATTGTTCACAAATCTGTCTAAATCTGTGTTAGTGAGCACTTCTCCTTTGCCGAGATAATCCATCCACCTCACAGGTGTGGCATATCCGGTTTGCTGATGTCAACGTTGGGGATCGAGTGGCCCATGGTGGCAGTGGGGTTATGGTATGGGCAGTTGTATGTTATGGACAACAAACAGAGATGCATTTTATTGATGGCATTTTGAATGCACAGAGATACCGTGACGAGATCCTGAGGCCCATTGTTGTGCCATTCATCCACGACCATTACCTCATGTTGCAGCATGATAATGCACGGCCCCATGTTGCAAGGATCTGTACACAATTCCTGGAAGCTGAAAACATCCCAGTTCTTGCATGGCCAGCATACTCACCGGACATGTCACCCATTGAGCATGTTTGGGATGCTCTGGATCGGCGTATACGACAGCGTGTTCCAGTTCCTGCCAATATCCAGCAACTTCGCACAGCCATTGAAGAGGAGTGGACCAACATTCCACAGGCCACAATCAACAACCCGATCAACTCTATGCGAAGGAGATGTGTTGCACTGCGTGAGGCAAATGGTGGTCACACCAGATACTGACTGGATTTCGGACCCCCCCGGACCCCCCCAAACAATAAAACAGCACATTTTAGAGTGGCCTTTTATTGAGGCCAGCCTAAGGCACACCTGTGCAATAATCATGCTGTCTAATCTGCATCTTGATATGCCTCACCTGTGAGGTGGATGGATTATCTCGGCAAAGGAGAAGTGCTCACTAACACAGATTTAGACAGATTTGTGAACAATATTTGAGAGAAATACGCCTTTTATGTACATAGAAAAAGTCTTAGATCTTTGAGTTCAGCTCATGAAAAATGGGGGCAAAAACAAAAGTGTTGCGTTTATAATTTTGTTCAGTGTATATATACACATAACGGACATAGGCTATATGTTTATATTTTTATATCATCAAAAATGGCTTATATTTTAAATTTATAAATTTTTCGGACTGTCCGGTAAATTAATTGCTTAACAACTGAAAGGTACTTCATCTAATTTCATTATTTTTTCTTTTTATTTGGATCTTGATGGATGCCATCCAAAAGATGATTATTCATAACAAATGAATGATAAATCTGGCATCAGTGCCCAAACAGCTTCACATTATGTAACATGAGTTAAAAACAAAATAAAATAATATTACAAAAGCACAATGAGCCGCATTCAAAGCCACTGCACATCAGCAGAATTTTATATTAATGTGTCAAGTTCTTATGTTGCTCGGCAACCAAAAACAACTAAGCACAACGCAATGGGAGTTTGACAACACTCCTTAATAACAGTTTCTTCCTCATTCTATTTAGGTTTTGACACATTCCTCTCTGTTTTTTCACATGCATCCATGTTTTTCATTGCTGTCACATGTAAATAGAAAAATATGTGTTTCTACAATTGTAAGTAAAGCTTTTCTACTGCCCTATGTTTCTGCCCTTTTTTCATCTCTCCACCAATAATCGCTTCCTCCGCTGCATCCACTCAATCCACAGCCAATAACTACTCCCAGTGCACAGTCAGTAACCACAATGTCTCAAAAACCACTATATGTCTCGCCTTCAATTACCATCATAAATATCAATCGGAACATGATGTCTACATGCATTAATGTATCGCTTGGCTGAGCAGTGATTGAAGTCCATTCATCAGAGGGTGGTCAGATGTGGAAAGATTTACTTTCTGTGTACTGAGGAGTGACCGAATAGATTGTGAAAGATGGAGTGCTAAGAGACACACATGAGAAGAGGTAAAAGGAGCTGAAAAAGAATGATTTTGTTCATGAGCGAGTGGGAGAGAGAGGACCAGATAAGACAAATGCAGCTGCAGAAACAAAGATGCTGTCTATGATGCTGTCTAGCCCATTTTTAGTGCATAAGTCTAGATGCACAGCCTAAATGGATCCTTCAGCATTACCAGCCCTGGACCCAAGTGTCTAAAATAATCCAGCCACTTTTCCAATTGAAGATAAAGTGACAAACTCTCACATAAAGCTCTTTCTCAATGTGATGCAGGCCATTGCCTTAAAGTAGCCCGACGTCAAACACAATCAAATCACATGAACTATAAAAGTGTGTGAAAACACTATAAATAAAAGCCAGTGGGATTCGATAAGAAAGCATAACATCACCAATCCAGAGTCTGAGCTGTTCTTTCTAGTAAAAGCAAGTCAGTGTCAACCACTGCTGATGCCCATTTGCTGATATAGAGGTCAAGGCTGCAAACATTAAGATAATATTGATTTTGGAGGGGCTTCACAGCTGGAGTGACACAGATTGACAGATGTCAGGCAGCGCCTCTGCATTGTGAAAAAGAGCCTGACACTTCCTTCAGACAAAATTAAAATATCATTTTTCTGTCTCAAATCTTTTTAAACTTTTTAGCTTTGACAGAGTCTCCTAAAACAACACAATGTGACTAGCATGTAGCCTCAGGGTGACTGTGGTTTAAGCAAAATGCTCCATGGAATAGATTTCTTCGCTCTCTCACTAATGACTGTTTTTGCCTTTTCTATCAATGAGCATAATTATTATCCTCTCAGGATAACTTAATTAATCCTAAGAAAAATATAGGTGTAATACCTATGTTGAAGTGAATGTACCCTCATAGGCTTCTGTTTAAATCTTTTATTGCTCTCCACTGTTGACAATTCAGTGCCACTCATCTGTCTATCAGTGCCGTTCTGCTAGGCCAACTACCATAACCTGGAGACTGGTTTTACAAATTAATAAAAAAATACATAATAAAATACCATTACCAAATGAAAACACTGCTCACATTCTTATCCTGTTTCCTACAATTAAACTCATCATTTCAATTTCCCTCATTATACCAGTCAGCATTCATGATATGTTTTTCATACTCTGGTATCATATCATTGTGTCTTTATAAATTTTGTGTGACAAATCGATTGTGAAGGTTGCCATATTAGATAAAATATCATTAATAAACTGTCTGGCACAAAGAGGGAAGACAGGAACTTCAGATTTACACAGTGGAAAACACAAATGGAAATCAGAAGAGATAGATAGATAGATAGATAGATAGATAGATAGATAGATAGATAGATAGATAGATAGATAGATAGATAGATCTAGTCATCATCTAGTCGAATGCCATGAACAAAGGTTTCCTAGCAGAAAACTGCATAACACTGCTTGTGCCTGCGTCCTCCCCAGGTAAATGACTCCCACAGCAATCCACCTGATCTAAAAGAAAATGTGATTCATCAGACAACCTTCTTCTATTGCTCCATGGTACAGTTCTGACACTCATATGCCCATTGTAGGCACTTTTGTTAGTGGACAGGGGTCATCATGGGCTATGTAGCTCCATATGCAGCAAACTGTGATGCTTTCTGACACCTTTCTATCATGGCCAGCATTACATTTTTCAGCAATTTGAGCTACAGTAGCTCTTCTGTGTGATTGGAGCAGACAGGTTAGCATTCGCTCCCCACATGCATCATTGAGGCTTGGGCACCCATGACCCTGATGCCGGCTCACCAGTTGTCCTTCCCCGCACCACTTTTGTATTAACCACTGCAAAGTGGGAACACCCCACAGAATTGTGCTCTGAACCAGTTGTCTAGCAATCACTATTTGACCCTTGTCAGAGTCACTCAGATCTTTTCACTTGCCCATTTTTCCTGCTTCCAAAACATTAAATTCAAGAGCTGACTGTTTACTTGCTGTTTTATATATCCCACCCCTTGACAGGTATCAGTGTAATGATAAAATCAAATGTTATTCACTTCACTTGTCAGTGGTTTTAATGCTGTGGATGATCAGTGTATAGATAGATAGATAGATAGATAGATAGATAGATAGATAGATAGATAGATAGATAAATAGCAATGATATTTGTCTGAAATGTAACAGATAGATTGGTGCAGAGAGAGATGGAGAGATGATGGTGCTGCAGAAGACAACTCTACAGTGACACAAAGGTAGCTCTTGATGACTCACTCCCTCCCTCTTTTTCTGTATCTCTTTCTTTCTTTCTCTCCAGTCTGGATTAAAATAACAGAGCCCTAGCAGCCCCAGCCTGCAGAGGGGGAGTTATGCTTTCCATCTCAGAGACAGGGTGATACGCTAAAAATACCCCTCTGTGTGTGGGCTGCACTAGGAGATCAGGGCGGGGGTGCAGCTCTGGAAGCTGGTTTGTACATTACAGATTTGGTGTATGCAGCATGATACTCTATGTGCCGTCTAAAAGCACAGGATGAATGCTTTTACTGGATCCGGGGTAGTGTCAATATCCCTGATTGGCTCATTACATGGATCAGTGTGTTAATTTTATTTCCAGTTCAGTTGCGATGTCTCTAATGGTGTCTCTGAAGGGCCTTTGTTAGACAGCCAACTGACCACTGCTTTCTTGATTATGGAATTCCTTTCCTCAGTAACTTCTTTGTCTTGGTCATTACACTAGGAAATGATTTTCGATTGGTGCTATTAACAAATCAATATGTCGTCATGCAGTGAAATGGAGCATCGCAGCTTACTTAAGTGTCTATTTTTGATTACGTAAGATTTGAACAAAGCTCAAGACTTCCATTTTTCAGTTCAGCTATTGTGTCTGAGAATGAAATAGTTTCAGTTGCACATGGTCCTCTGTGTATCTTCCTCCCAGTCCATTTATATATTCAGCCTATGATGTGCTATAAATCCCAGTATCCTGAAACCAGTGAGGATGGAAGTGCTCAAGTGCTGCTGAGTGTTGAAAGCAGACAGATGCTAATCGCAAGCAACCCTCATTAAAACAAACACTTGTTCAGGGCTTCCCCCTGACATTTCAGTTCACTAAAGCTTGTTAAAAGATGTGAATGCTGGAAAACAGATTCTTAATAGTTTCCCTTTACTCCTCATGGCCCCTAGATGCACAGGGACGATTTCTATATAAAAGGTTAGTGAGCTGAGTCGCACTAGGGAATGAAAGGAGTGAACGTAGCGGGGGTAGAGAGAGCCTTTGGGGTGCCAATGGCTGTACTCAGTAGGAATTAGTCAGATTTGAGTATTTGAGCAGGGAGCTGGCAGGCTGTTGGCTGCTTGGCTTGGGCAGTGCCAACACCACTGAGTAATGTTTCTCAGTGCTGGTTACTGTGGCATGGCAGTGGGGTTCAATGGGTGAAGTTTGCTGTTATGAGGTCACATTTGGGTGACACTGCAGGATGGGATTGAGAGGAGAGTGCTGTGGGGCAGTGAACAGCATCATGTATTGCCAGCCTGCCAGTCATGAATGTGGTTCACAACAAGGGTTATGTTTTTAGGCATCAATTTTGAAAGATTTTAAGGAATAGTTCACCCAAAAATTGTAATTCAAAGATAATTGTATAAAGATAATGTATAACTTTGTATGGCTTTCTTTGTTCCCTGAAACACTAAAGATGAAATTGTGATACTGGTTGATTTTTTTCCCCATTCAATTACAATAAATGGCGACTAAAACTTTAAAGCTTTAAAAATATATAAAAACAACATAAAACACCATAAAAGTCATGAGAAGTGTGAGGAACAGACTGAAATTTACATTGTTATTGATGAATAATCTGTGAAGTAAAGAAATTGTCTGACTCAAACAATTAGTTTATGAATTAGACATTTTCTTTTCAGTGAATTACAACTTAAATTTTGTTCCATTTATCAAATAAAGTTACCAGAAGACTATAGTGTGCAAGATGTATGGACCAATAGTATGATACTTTATGTTTTTGGGTCCTTTTTAAAGCTTGAAAGTCTCAGTATTTTCTTCTTTTTCTTCTCTTTTCTTCTCAGTTACACTGGCTTGGAAAGACATGAATGCTGATGTTAATGCTGACAAAATTTTCTGGGGTGCATTTATTTATAGCGAAGACGGAGTACTGTTCTTGAAGTCAGCAGTGTGCTAATATCATTTGGCTAATAAGAACTGAAAGGTATCCCACAAGAACTTTAATGAAAACAGAGAAATCAAGCCAAAGAACAAATTAATGCACGAATGACTGATGCAGTGTTACTCCGAGATATCGGAAACAGACAGGGAGCAGGACGGTAGTAAATCAGGTTTTGTGGCAGTCTATCATGTCTGTACAGGACTCCGACATCGCACACCACAGAAGAGTCACTCTATGTGCAAAACCCAGGCTTATATGGAATTTGGAAACGCATCCAGCCATAATATAGATAGTAAAAGCAATCTTCTCAATGGCTCTCAGAGAAATGACTGTACAGCTGAATCAATGGTATCAAGGCTTTAAAGCCTCTTCATGAGGGCAGATGCCTGGCTTGTCTGTAATGGTAGAGCTCTCACTGTTGGGACACTTTCAACGGGGTGCTTCTGATCCTGTCTGTCAGATAATCTGCTGTAATCCCCAGCTCTCTTATCTGACCTGGAGCACGGTGTCCGGCAAGATGACTTCACGCCAGGAAGCACAGCATGGCCAGCCTGCATCTTTCAGTCCTGCCTGCGTGTTTGTGCGGGACTGTGACACAGGGCACAGCCTCCAGTGCAGATCACAGCCGGCTTTCAGCTTCTATGCTTACCTGCCCTCTGGGAGCTGGTCACTCACCTGTCTCGAGGGAAGAGGCTGAGCTGCGGAACATCAGGAGCCTTGTAGGTTTCACCATGACGTTAGCTGCTGGAAGAGAGTGTTCCACACGCTCCCTTAAATATCTCTGTGAGTCAGAGTGGGGACTGATGAGACACAGTTCGCTGTAATGCACTGCCAAAGGGACAGGGTGCCACAATAAAAGCTCTATCACATGGTTTCAGCTGCTGATTAAAGAGCCAGCGATGTGACAGCATCATATACAGTCACCACTGATTTTATGATTGCCCCCCACTCCCCTATATCTACCCTCTCCTCTGGCCCCCTCCTGAACGCAGCAATCAACCAGGTGCTAAATGCCTGGGTGAAGAGAGGGGGAGGCAGTCATCGGGGGCGTTGGTGTGCACTTGGTGCACAAGCAACAAGCATCTGTGCTTGGCAGCGGAGAAAGTGGAGGCAGGAAATAACTGTCACTCTCCATTCAGGCTGCCGTGCTGGGAACGGGCGAGCGGGTGGTGGTGGTTGGAGGTCGGAGGAGGTGTTAATCATTAACCGAAAGGGAGAGAATTAAGTTGTTGTTTTTTTAGTGAGAGGTCTTTTGCTCTTCCCACTTAAAGAATTCACTTTGCTCCGCTGATGGACTACAGCCGTGTGCTCAGCAAGGGCGTGTCTACGTGGTGGCCAGGGGTGGCACCGGCCCCCCCTGAAATTTGGCTGGCCACCCCAGGTGCCCCCCCTACCAGATGTCTTGCGATAGGCTTGTTTTTAGTAAATTTATAACTGCATCTGGCAGTGGCAGATCCTGGCATGTGTAGGCAGCTGCCTAGGGCCGCTTTCTTCTCTTCTTTATACTTAATTTTAGGCGGTTTCTATAGTGTGATCTTAATGACAATGTCGAGAGCGAATAATGTTACGCGATCCATGTGCGCGAGGACGAATCTCTCCACTCCCAAGCGGATTTCCTTCACTCACACAAAACTGGACGTGTGCTTTTAAATATTGTTCTTTTATGAATTGGCTCTGCTCTCACTCAAATATTGCGTGTACACGCTCAAACGTTGTCTTCGCATCACTGAAGACGAAGAGCTTTTTTTCTAATTCAGGTGAGGAGTAGGCTTATCTCACTAAATGGAAGCAAGCTGATTAGAGTCAGCCTTCTCTAGTTATTTATTTTATTAATAGCCTACTTATTTTAGTTAAGAGCTTAAATTGTAAATATGCATTTATTCAACTATTTTATTTAGTGCATTTGTATTTTGTTGTTTTTGTATATAGTTTTGCAATAAAAGCGTATCAACCAGGTTCCAGAAATAATCACTGAGGGTGCTTCTGAAATGAGTGAGGGTGCTCTAGTCTTAATGCACATTTTCACATATTTAGTCCCGTCTGTTGCTATGGTTATCACTATGTCAATTACTGCTACTTCAAGAGTGAATCCCGCATAAATATACTGACATCATTCCCGAAACTTGTGCAACGTGTGTGTGGCTGAAAAACTAGGCTAGGCTACATTTTAAATGGATTATTGACTAGAAAGCTTGCAAAGAATGCTCATAACCACTAAAACGCTGTCACTCTTTGTTTAGTGAGTGTAAACGATGTATTATAACATGCATCATTCCGCAAACACAACATTTCCCCCCCCCCATTTAAAATGCTCTAGACACGCCCCTGGTGCTCAGGGAGCTTGAGAGTCTCTAGGGCCCAGGTTTTGTGTTTACTGGTAGTAAGAACTCAATAAGATGGTCATTGGATGGAGTGAGTCTGTAAATCCTCCATGCTGTTCCCCACATACTGTACACCAAGTTTTAATTAATTCAATCAGCTTCTTGACTCAAACTTCAAAGCCTTTTAAAGCCAAGAGTATTAATGGAACATAATCAAATTATTTTATTATTGCTCTGTAAGTGAGAACATTCGGAATGAGCTACCGGAACACTTTGTAGTGGCAAATGGGAAGTAAGTTCTGCAGGATGTACATGAGGCAAGCTCTTCAGATGAGGGGTCGATGGTTCACATATAAATTTGGGATTACATTGTGGTGGCATTAAGATTGTGATCTCGGAGGGAAAATGGGGGTAGTTTTAGTGCATACGTTTATTTGGTGCGTCGTCTTTTAGTCCAAATCCTTGTGACTCAAAGCTACTTCTTTTAGAGCATTACACGCTCTATTACTTATAGGCCCAGATGTATATTCAATTAATTTCAAAACTGCCATCTCGAAAACCTCTGAACGAATCATGTCTCCACTCGCACTTTCCTGGACTGTGTAGAGGATGGTACAACATTTATCAAATTACTTTAATTGTGCTGTCACATTCAGGCAGCCTCTTGGACGTTAGGAAGACATTCTCATTGTGTGAAGCCTTCAGGGGTTACATGTGTGAGCTATTATGAATTTTAATTCTTCCCTCAGGACTTTTACCGTATAACCATTCCTTTTATTTTTAGACTTTGGTGTGCATCAGTTTGAGCACCTTTGTATTTGAAAGCAGTAATTGCTTTTCTTGTCTTCTGGAATTAAGGTTGCAGCTTTTTACAGTCACTCCAAGGTCATTTTGCGTGGCGTAGAAGAAACATGAACAACCCAATCAATTCACTAGGGACTGTTTTCAGAGGCACAGGGATGTGCTGATGCTAATGTGTTATCTTTTATAGGAAACTCACCCAGCTGGCACAAATCCTTTCCTCTGTGCCCCCCTATGATCATCATGTCATTGTCCAGAGTGCTACTCTCCAGGGGTTCTGTTATCGCCGAATGAAAGCCAGAGCTGCCAATGGCATATCCTGCACTCACAGCGTGTGAAAAAGTGCGTTGGGTGTGTATTTTGCGAGTACATTATCTATGATGAAAGCTTAATGCATTTTTCCACCCTCATTGATTACTGATGCAAGATAATTGCTGCTTCTTCTTCCACAATTATTTTATGATTATTAAGACATGCCATTTGCACACATAGATGTGTAGCTTGATGTTAATGTTATTTATAACAATTCCTAAAACAGCAAATATTATATTCCTTTTTATTTCCAAGAGTTAGTGATGCAGTGTTTGACACGACAGTTCCACACACACAAACACACAAAATACCCTTTGATTGTGTGTCTATGAGGGTATAGCAAGTGTGTCTCTTGTGCCTTATAAACAAATGAGAACTCCAATATCGCAGCATGCATTCTGCTTGCTTTTTATTCTGGGCTGAGTCACAGCTATAGACACAAATTACAGAGAAGGAGGCAGTGAAAGGCAGAGATCTTTGAGAGACAGAAGAATCAGAGACTGGTAAAAAGCCAGAGACGGAGAGAAGGAGGTAGAATGAGGGTGAAAGAGAGGGGCTCGATTCACAACACAAGAAAGGGGTGGAGAGGGGGAAACTGGTTGACAAGGCTTCTCATTTCTTATTGTTTGCTCCTTTGTGGATAGTCTCTGAGCAGCACAAATGTCACATGACTACAGGAGGCATTAAAGTGAAGCACAGACAGAAAACCAGGAGCATTCGTGTGCGCCCACACATTCACTCTCTCTCTCGCACACACACACACACATATACATACACTACCTCTACAGGCATGAATACAGTGCACAAAAAGCAACACACTCCGAGTGAAAGGCGCAGTGTTAATGCTGAGAAAAAGAGCTTGTTCTTCATAATAGGAAATGGGTTTACAGAAAGCTGCTATTTCTACTGTGCAGTAAAGCCTGACTGCTGTAGTTATGCAGATAGTGACAGGCTGTGGTACGTTGACTCTTTAAGGTCAACTGTGTGTTGTCATGTGTAATTGGTGTGGCAGTTGTTGCTGGAAAAATAAAATGGTTTTGGAAGAAGCCGTACATGCACCTAGGGCATGTAAATATTTAGATAGGCCATGAGTCACCCCCCTCCTTCTTGCTCTTCCTCTTCTCCTTCATGTTTTTGCTCTCCTCAAGCTTTTTTAAGTACTTGTGAACTCCATCTTCTTCCCATTGCTGCAAGAGGAATTCTGTGAGCTGCGAGATAAGGAGTGTGGAAAAAGAGAAGGAGCAACTGTAAAAAGGAAGGATTTAGATGGAAAGCAGACTGACGGGAGAAGGAGAGCGATATAGAGGGAAGAGGAGGTGTAAGGTCAAGAGCCTGAGGCAGTGTTTGTCTCGAGGGGCATATAGAGACGACAGGCAGGGCCTGTTTACTGTGGATTCACATCACTCAGGATCTCCAGAGAGAGGGGACGGCAGCTGCTAGAAAGGACCAGCACAGGCACGGCACATCTGTGTGATAAAGAAAATGTAAACAACTGGCATAAAATACAGATTTGAACCTAGGCGTAGTCCAGATCCAGCTCACCAGCTGCTATGCAGAAACAGGAGCTTTCCATAGCCACAGGCTAAAACTACCTTCAGTTCTGCAGTTAGGGGCAGGAGACGAGCTCAGATGCCTCATGCACTGCGTGTGGGAAGAGGGGTTTTAGTGTTTTGTCTGTGAGAAGCAAGGGAGTGAGGGGGAGGAAGAGTGACTGACAGCGCGAGAGAGAGACTGAAGTCTTGGCAGGCGCCTAGTTCTGACGCTTCACATCTAAAGTGTAGGCTTTGGTTTGAGGTTTGGCTGGTGCTGGTACCCATAATTCCTGGCATGACTCATAGGAGGCTGGAACCAGAATTGAAGAATTTGGAATCATGCAAGAGCCCTCTCTTTCTTCTGCTTGGCTCGTCTCGCACTGTGCCCATGACCCCTGACCCCAATATGAGCTCCATGGGCAGCTGCTTTTTCAGATGTATGAGGCTCTGATGCAGCATACAGGTGATCCCAGCCAAATGGTTCGAGGATGAGCTATGTACTTTACACTGTTTCCAACATTCTCCCTGTCTTTTATTATATCTGCTTTTGCATTTGGATTTGGTGGCATTATATGCCTTGTTTACTACAGGCAAATGACCTGCAATAGGTGTCATGCTCACTTTCAGCTCTGCAGTCATTAGGCTCTCCGGATGACTAGTCTTCATTCATTATCACAGAGCCACGATAACTGAGCAAATATAGTACGTCTATTATACCCCCAGATGGGGTCAGACACTGTATCCAGTACTTTGCCACTAGTCACATGTTTAATGCTAAAAGTGTGTGGATTAATCCTTCCACAGATGTCTGTTTAGTATAAAGCTTAAAGCAGTAGTTCACCCATATAAAATTATGCCACATTATTATTATTATTAACTCACACATGTGGTTCCAAACCTCTATGGTTATTTTTCTGTGAAATATAAGGGACCAAAAAAAAAGGACATCATAAAAGAAGTCCACATCACCATATTCCATGCTTTCTGAAGTATTAAGAATAGAAAATGTTCCACGGCAGCTCTCAGATGTCTATTTTGCATGTTTGAACTGGCATGTCACTTATGGTTACAGCACATGCAAGAACCAACTTGCATTTATGCATTTGGCAGACAGTTTTATCCAAAGTGACTTACATTTCATTCAAAGTAAAAGGGTTTGGTGACGTGGGTAAGCAGATAATAACAGGTTTTTCATTTTTGCATGAACTATTTCTTTAAGCCACATAGTGCTCATAGAATATAAATTGTGAAGTGGCGGCTGAGGATTCTTTTCTGATTAGGCTGGTGATTTCCTTTAATGGTTGTTCAGGGTGACAGTCTTCATCAGCTCTTTTTACTTTCAGAGAGCGTTTGCTGTCTCTATAGTAAGAGGCAATTATGATTGTTTGTGCTTCACATCTCTATTTGTGCTGTGTTGGACAGAGATTGGAAATCTAATGCTGCCACTGGCAAAGCTTTGTTCGAGCTAAATGACAAAACATGTATTTTTACGTTCTCTCCCTGTTATTTTGGTTTCTCTCTCTCTCTACAGCTATGATGGGGAGAATGGGCCCTCTCCTGGCCGCAGCCCTATGGATTCGCAGGCGAGTCCTGGGCTGGTGCTCCATCCCTCCTTCCCTCAGAGTCAGAGAAGGGAATCTTTCCTCTACCGCTCCGACTCCGACTACGACATGTCCCCCAAGACCATGTCACGAAACTCCTCCATCAACAGCGAGGGGTAAGCCGTCTCCCTCAACACGCAGCACAGTCTCACTGTTTACTGTCTCCACTTTTCATTCCTAAAAGGCCTCAGAGGAAGTTCTTTTATCCCAGAATCACCATGCAGCATTAAGCACATCAACTAAATCCTTCTTTACCCGTCTCACTATAATACTGTTACACCCTTAGAAATGCTCATGCTCGCAGCATGCAGGCAGTGACCACTGAGACTGCTGCTTGGATTATGGCCTTAAAAAAAATTGCATGTTTTGATGTTGGGTTGAGTCTATTTCTTTACACCTGGGGATGATTCTGGCTTCATCTGAATATTGTAAAAGACCATTTGTAAACATTTATCAAAATGTATAGTATTTTTTTCTCTTTCCTCTTTCTGCAGTCATGCTGAAGATCTCATAGTCACCCCTTTTGCTCAGGTAAGACTCACTGTTGTGTCTGGCAAACAGTTTATAATGAGTGCTAATTGCTTGTCATGACTTGCTGAGGTGGAGTTGAGTGATATCCTGCTGTTCAACTGCTCTCTCTCTCTTTTCCTCCTCCTCTTCGACACAGGTGTTGGCTAGTCTACGAACTGTCAGAAGCAACTTCACAATTCTCGCCAATGTCACGACTCCCACCAACAAGTCAGTTTAATTCTTCCAGCATTGATGCAACAGTAGTTTCTTTATTTCTGCTCTGCCCCCTTATGGCCAGATTAGTGTCTTTTCTAATAAAGCATTTTTGTATTTTATTAATGATGAATAATGAACAAAATAAAGCATATTCACACAGCCTAACTAATTTTAACACACACACACACAATAAGATTTTATGTTAGGGACTTTAATTTATGTGAAAATATTTTTAACATGAAATTTAATATATATGTAATTTTAAATTTAAATGTATATTTATAAATGTATATGTATATATATATATATATATATATATATATATATATATATATATATATATATATATATATATATATATA
>NW_015505402.1:1890450-1952175 GCF_001515645.1 Sinocyclocheilus grahami
ATATATATATGTGTGTGTGTGTGTGTGTGTGTGTGTGTGTGTGTGTGTCTGTGTGTGATTTTTATACTGTAATTTTTATATATTTAAAAATAAATTATATATATGTAATTTTTATACTGTAATAGTTATATAATATTTTTAAAAAATAAATGATATTTTTAGTAATATTTTTATATTCATATTGCTCAGTTCATAACAAGTGCAGCCCTCCTCCCAGTAGGCAATGCTAATTGTATGTATGCCAGTAGAGGGCAATCTTCACCACTGTCACTGATGTAATTATCTTTTTGTCCACAGGAGGTCACCAGTGACCAGCCAACCCACGGTTCCCCCAGCAACGCTCTCAGGTGTGTTTACTGTACTGTAACTTAGTCACTGGTGAGCTTTCTATCTCCCACACAGTGTCTCTCACATTACGCATACACTTCCTCTTGTAGGCACTGTTGCCAGTAAAATGCATTACAGCATCAGAAATAGTGAAGCCATATGGGAAACAGGTCTGGAACCTAACCAGATGCTTTAACTAGCCAAATAACAGCCCTCAGCCGCTAGTTCAGATTAGGAACTCCAAAGCAAATCAGCAGTGAAGGTGCACCACATGTTGAACTTTTCTAAATAAATTAGTTATGATAAAATAAGTAGTTATACAGTTATATATATAAATATAACTTCAACTCGAGCTCTCATCAGATCTTCTTATATACATTACATGGCCAAAAGTATGTAGATACTCCCTTCTATTGGGCAGGTTGCGTATTGCAGTAATTTATGTAAGGACAAGTCATAATGCTATACGCTACAATGACATTCTAAAGAATTGTGTGCTTATGACTTATGTTCTTATATTATAGTGCAACATTAATTATGTGCACAAAATGAGGTCCGAAATAGAAATGGTTTAATAAGTCTGGTGTAGAACGAGACAGCCCATAGCCCAATTATGGGATAGATTGGACCTCGCTGAGTGCATTTACATACCTGTCCTTAACTCGATTATGCTTCATAAGCCGTTAAACCATTAAACCCGTTAAACCAATTTTTCTTTGTCGTTAATGGCTTAAGCATGAGCCAATCAAACAGGTACATTTTTGCCCATTACCCCAATTTCAACTTGCATCCAAACACCATAACCTGCGTTCTTTTGGCTTATTGAAGTGTACTTGTCTGACAGTGTGACAGGAAAGTGTTCTTACTGTGGATTGAGCACATCCGGCCTGAGCAAACAATTCAGTTTGGGGAGGAGAAAACATATTGTGCACCCCAAATCTTTTTTTTTACCCAAGTAATTATAAAATGTGGTCTCATCTCATGCAGCCTAAGTAGAAGTGGCACAGTCAAAATGCTGCATCTGTAGAAACTGCACGAAAGGAGAATATGAGTCCAAGTTTCCTGCTTACATTTTGCAATATTCAGTATTCAGTTTTGCGTTATGCAATAACTCACATAATAAATGGAATACTCAGTCAGAGACAAGCTTGATTAGGTTTTGATGTCAATAACAGGGAATAACCTGATTTTTTTTTTAATGTCTTGTAAACATGGTTTTCTTTTACTGCCAGGTTATTGGTTTGCATGTAAACTGAGATCAGAAGTTAGACACTGATGAACCTGGCTTGTTGTTCTAATTCATCCTAAATGTTCACTGAGGTTCTTTGATATTTTTATAAGTTTATAAATCAGTTTATATCACATGATTTTGGCAAGTTAACAGCCATAGACTTCTTCCTATAATTCTCTTTTTCCTCTGGTTTGAAAAAATATGATTATTCATTCTTATGAGGGAAAGGCTCTATTATTTATGAGGCATTTGATCTCTCCATATGAAGTTCTTGAAATATTCATGCTTGGAATTTTTTTCTATGAAGACATCACTCAGACAATTCTTTACTTCCTCCTGTCAGGAAACAACATCCCCACTGTTCACAAACGGGGTTCTCGCTGTGTCCCACAGTCAGCATTAAATGCATATGACAGTAATGTCGTGATGTGGAGCTGATTGCTGTGTCTTATGTCCTGTGCAGATGAGACATACCAGCAGCTGGCTCGGGAGACTCTGGAGGAACTTGACTGGTGTTTGGACCAGCTGGAGACCATTCAGACCCACCGCTCTGTTAGCGAAATGGCTTCCAACAAGGTGTTTCTTCAATCACTTGCTGTTGCATTTGTGCTGCCTAGTTTTGTTTCTGTAGAACAGGGGTGTCCAAACCTGTTCCTGAGGGCCACTGTCCTGCGGAGTTTAGCTTCAACCCTAATTAAACACACCTGAACCATCTAATCAAGGTCTTCAGATGCACTAGAATCTTCCAGGCAAGTGAGTTGGAGCTGGTTGGAACTTAAACTTGCAGGATGTAGAACTTTCTTCCTCTCTCTGTCTCACCTTCTCAAAGGCACTTTTGTGTACACAGCCTATTACACTATGATACCCATTACACTATGATAAGTCTCCCATTCATTGTTTATAATTTCCTTTACATTTTACAAAATACTTAACATGACAAATTCGATTTCAACAAGAAGCGGTTTCAAGATCTCCCATTCTGTGGATTATCACGCATGAAGGACAATATGTGTATGCGGAGAAAAATTCTTGAGCAGGTTGTGTGCCAGTTTGTCTGATATGGTCCCGCCTGAGTGATGTTCTTCAATGTATTTTTAATTATCATCCGTAAACACTGATAAAAAAAGCTTTTGCATGAAACTCTGCCAGCCTTGTCCTACACAATGCTCTGGTTTGAGAAGTGTAGGAGAGATGGAGAGAGAGGGAGAAAATAGGGGGTTTGTGGATAAGGAGGACATGAGGGAAGGGAGGAGGGGGCTGCAGTTTGGTCCTGATGCCAGTGTTTCTGCTGTAACCTTCGTTGCTATCGAGCTGCAGCAAGGTCTACCCTGCCAGTTTAACCATTGGCTCTTCACTGTGGCCATGAGGCATGTGATTTAGATGCTGGCCAATGAAAAATCGGTTGCTCTCTTCCATAGCTTGCCTGCTTAAAGAGACAGTACCATGAAGACTTTGGATGTGCCGTTTTTGTATGGTTGTGTCCATGCACCATAATACGGGCTTTTTGTGTTTTGCTATATACCTGATAAGACAGATGTCAGTATGAGAAGTAAGCAGCATTTGTGTGTGAATGGAAGATCTCTTGGATGATTGAGGCAGAGCTTGTATGCTGAAGTAGATAACACACATAAACACACATATTCACACCCGTATGCACCAAAGCAGAATCGTTCATGCAGAGATTAGTGTAAATACTAAAGCCTAGATTCCCTCCCCTCCTTTTTGTCAGACTATTCAATACATCTCTCTCTCACACACGCACACACACACGTACAGACGTTTCTCCATTTTTCCACACTCTAACATGCCGTCTGCCGCACATGCGCTCTCAGGGTGCGTGCACACGTACACACGCCACTAGCACACACACCCAAGCACCCGCCTCCTGCCTCAGCAGCTGATTAGCTTGCGAGATCTGTCTACAGCATCCAGGGAAACAGAGCGAGAGGCAGAGCATCAGCTGAGCTGCATCGGCGAGTCTGATGCCGCATGTGGATTAAACAGCGGGGCTGCTGAAGAGAACTGCATTGTGCTGAGAGGACTGTTATTGTGCTCCATGGACTGTGCGCTCTGAACTCGCTGGGAACGCTGGGCCCGGGTCCTGGAGCTCTGCGGTGGGGGAGGGGAGTCGATGCAGGGACAGAGAGAAAGGATGTTTTTCCAGACCACTGCTCTTTTGTAGTTTGACTTTTGACTAAAGGCCCCATCTCTTTTGGTGTTTCTGTGTCTCCTCGTTTCTGTCGTCCTTTCTGTCTCCTTTCATCTGTTTCCTTCTGTTACCTGTGTTGTTGTTTCCCTTCCTTCTCCTGTCATCCCTCAGTCAGTCACCGTTAGCTATTTGCTCATCTTCATCTTTCTCCCTATCTCCCGTAATTCCTCTGTCCCCTTTCCGTCCGCATCCTCTCTGTGTCCTTCAGACGGTCCCGTCTCTTTGAATCTCCATCTTTGTCCATTCCACTCTTTGCTGCTCTCTCCCCCTTCTGTTGGATCGGGGTCAGCTCTACTCAGCTGCTGGGATGAGATGTAGTCCCTTTGGCCTGTGGATCTGGGCGGCTCCTAGCGGGCCGTTCACAGGGGACACTTGCCTGCAGATCGCTGTGGAGCCTGCTTGGTGGTTTTCAGGAGGGCCTGGTTTTCGTACTGCTTACCGCATGTAGAGAGACAGTGTTAGCGAGTGCTCGCTGCTGGATTTTCACCACCGCTTGCTCCCTGCCTCTTGGGGGCAGCCGTCACTCTGGAGCATCCCGGCCTGTTAGGCTGTGGCCTCTCTGCCCACACCCTGACCACGCCCACATGTCGCTGGGGCACCCGCCGTGCTTCGGCCCCTGTGCACTTCCGCGCCTCTTGCCTTTGCCAGCGGTCCACGCCATCTGTCACCCTCAGCATGGGTGTAGTGGAGGCCATTGACCCGTCACCCTCTTCATGCCCCTCACCTGTACCTGGAGGCTACCGGCTGGCCCACTCCTCCAGCTACAGCCCCCTGCAGGGGAGAGGAGGGTCAGAGCTGGAGCTCGGGGCAGCTGCTGATGGGGTGCTGGATGGGGGTGGTGAGGACACCGAGCGTAGAACCCCCTTCATGGATCTATTCTGTGAGACCTGCTCCAAACCCTGGCTGATTGGCTGGTGGGACCAGGTAGGGCCAGCATGAACAGAAAAATGTCACTAAATATCTGTTAGCAAACAGTTGGTCAGATCCCAGGGGTAAGGCTGTTTGTTCAGCAGAGTGATAAATAGAAATGTGGAGATGTAACTAGGACAGGGTAAAAAGAAAAGTTGCTTAGGTGATGGAGCTCTATTGCTTCTGGAACAGACTACATGTGATAAGACTGATGTTTGTTGCATGTTGGGTGCATCCAAATTTGTACCAGTCTCCATACCTCAAGTGTGATTTTAAACCCGAGCTCTGAACTTATGCACTTATTCAGTGTCACTTTGAGAGGCAGGGAGAAAATGGCTCCCGCTGTAGCTCTTGGCTTATGTTGTTTCCGTGCCTAGAGATGGACAGAACCTGTACAGTGGGCTTGTGTCTAAGGATGTCTCAACCCCATTCTTACCACTTCCTCCCTCCTTCCCTTAAGCCTTCTCTCCATTGCTCTGTCTCAGGCTGGCCTGGGAACTGGCTTCATTGGTTAATATTTTGTAGTGTAGAACTAGCTTTTTTCTGCATAGTCCCTTCATCCAAGATTTGTGTACTGTTGGAAGGTTTGATATGGATATTGATGATATTGAAATGTGGCTGTTTGTGTCCCAATGTTTTTAATTCTATCTGACAACAACAAACCTTAAATTGATCATGGGCTGAACTAAAGGTTTGTTGTTGCCAGATACAATTTAAAACATTGGGACACAATTAGTGACTCTCCCACATTTCCACATCTTGGGCTAGGACGCTTTCTCTGGTTAACTGTTGAATGTCAAATATGTTTCATCTATGTTGCTTATTGGACCTGTTAACATTAGCCCATTAAAATGCAGAAGTATAATTTTTTTTAAATAATTTTATTATTACTATTTAAAGTGGTTTATTAATTAATTCAGTGTCTTAAAAAAATTGGTACAACCACAATACATTTACCTTCAAAGATTTAAATGTAAATAAATATGCTGTTGCCATTTTTTGTCCGCACCTTATCAAACTCAACCATCAATCTCAGTCTTGGTAAATAAAGGCAACAGATACTATCAGACTCCCCTAGTAACATCTATTTGTATTCATGTTGTCTGATTTCCTTTCCACATGATCTGGTATCATCTTGGTCCTCCAGAGGATGCATGCTAAAAACAGTTGGCACTCTGTGAATGTTTTAATAATGACTCAGCACAGTACAAACAGAGCCTTGGTACAGTATGTAATATGCACTTGCACAGGAAAGTTGATTTTGTAAATGAATCTTTATGTAAACTCACAGCTTGACTGTGTGAGATAGATAGACATTATGTATTGATCCCTGAGGGAAAATTCAGGAAGATTCAGGTTTACAGTGAGTGGGTTGATAGCTGTGACAGAAAATTGGCTTGGACTTATATAAAAATTACACTTAACATTGATTTGTATTTCTCTTATTGTGTTGTTGATTAGAAATTGTGCATTATGTGTGTCTTTAAAATCATTATATTTTGCTTGCTAAAGATGTTTTAACAACAATGATGATGCATGTAATAGAAATGCATTTGCATATGTCTGATACACGCACATCCATGTAATATAGGAAGGGAATTACATGCAGACCATGAAAGAGAAAGAATAGAAACACAATCAATGGAAAAATATGACTGCAGAGGGTGATTATATAGCATTAGAAAAATAGAGAGAATGTGGAGTACGGAAATAAAGACAGACAGGAAACGAAAATGTGGGCTTAGAGAGAGATAAAGACAGAATGGAGGAGAGCGGGAGATGGAGAGTGATACAGAGAGTGTTGACCTTGGAGGAGGTCAGAGACAGACACCTGCCTACTCTCTCAGATTGTCACCCAACCCATCGCCTCGCTCCCTTCATGCTGCAGGAGGGACTGTGAGGAGGCAGTTGCTAAGGAAACCTGCTGGTTTCCATGGAGATTGTAATGTGTGAAAGACCAGTCAGTGGGACAGACCAGGGGTCTTATCGGAGTCTTGCTGTGTGACTGTGTACTTGTGTTGTGTTATCTGTTGAACTTGCACAATTTCATTCATTTAAAGCACAAATTTGGTTCTTATACAAAGACGTTACAAAGACGTTTCTCCTCCTATTTGATAGAGCAATGGTTTGCAGAGATTTAAGAAAACTACTCCTCAATGCTCTCCCCCGATGACCAACACTTAATTAGATTTTAATTAAAAACAAGCCCTTCCTCTAACCATACAATGTTAAAGCTATAACATTAGAAATGCCTTAGGTTTATTTGCATTTAAATATCTGCACACTGTATAAGTACAAACTGCATATGACTTTGCAGTACCAAAACCATGGGATTTTTAGGTGACATTCAGACATTTTCAATATACGTCTTATCTCTATCTGCAAAAAGCAAGAGTAAACATCTGAATAATACAGAAAAAGTACGTTTTAAAGTCACCCAAAAATGAAAATTTTGTCATAATTTACTCACCATCATTTTGAAAAATGTTTCTGTCTGCACAATGAAAGTCAGTGGGGTCCAGTGTTGTTTGGAACCCAATTTTCTTCTTATTCAATTTTTATTTATTTATTTTTGGGTGAACTATCCATTTAATACAATGTATTTGACATCTTATCATGTAATAACATATACGTAGTGTCTGTTTATCATACTAGTTTCTTATCAGATAGATTGAATTTTTTATTTTTCTGCATTGTTACCATCTGCTGTGTACTTATGACTCTCTCCTTTTCCCTGTTTATCTATCCCCATCTTTCCCTTTTCTGATCTCTAGTTCAAGAGGATGTTAAACAGGGAACTCTCTCATCTGTCTGAGATGAGCCGCTCGGGGAATCAGGTGTCTGAATACATCTCCACTACCTTCCTAGGTGAGTGCGCACGCTCTGCTCTGTACTTCTATTTTCAGAAGCGCAAAACCTTAGTTTCAACATTGCCGTATGTTTTACTGGAGTACATTTTACTGCTCTGAAACACTCTATGCTTACTGATTTGAAATTAGCTGTCATCTGTTAAACGTTCATGCATTGGTTGTGTCTCAGACAAACAGAATGAGGTGGAGATTCCCTCTCCTACACTCCGGGAGCAAGAAAAACCAATGTCTCACATCAGTGGTGTCAAGAAGCTTACACATAGCTCGAGCCTCACTAGCGCAGCCCTGCCCCGCTTCGGGGTAAAAACCGAGCAGGAGGACGCACTGGCCAGGGTACAGGCACAATGCATACATACTCTATCTCAGAACTTTTCCAACACCCAATCCTGCACCATTACTACTAGTTATTGGTATAAAAAAGTCAGTTTGCCAAATGGATTTGATGATTTAATTTACTCTATCTTTACAGGAGCTGAATGACTTAAACAAGTGGGGCCTTAATATCTTCCATGTGGCTGAGTACTCCAATAACAGACCTCTAAGTTGCACGATGTTTGCTATCTTCCAGGTGTGTGGTCATTGGTTTTTGCTATAAATGTTCCTGTTGTTCTGTACTTTTGAAATATGTCAGATGCAACGATGTCTATGTGGTTTTTGTATGCTCGTTACTAGGGGTGGGTAAAAATATAGATTTTCCAATTATCTCAGTTTGAGCAGTCACAATATCGATTCATAAAATCCCCAAATCAATCTTTTACTCATTGCCTATTTTCAGTGGCTGTGTGGAAATGTGCTTGCACTTCCTGTCCTGCACACACCACTGTGCTCTGCTGAATTAACTCCCTCAACTACATCGTTTTTCATTTTTAAAACGTATATTTCCGTAATGTTTGAGTATCAGTGTTCCCCTCTGAGTTCATGCAGTCTGTTTTGAATGTGATGCAATAAAAAAACAAAACAAAACAAAAACGTAATAAGCATTAGCAGAGAAATAATTTCCTTAATACTGTATGTAAGCATAACTGATATTACAACTGAAATGTATCCAGCTGAATTGAATAAAATCAAACTGATACTAGAATCAAAATAAGAACTTATGAATCTGAATCTAACCGAATCAGGAAATCTGTATTGATACCCAGCAATACTAGTTATAACAGCAAACCTTATATTGATTCATGATAGTTTGTTTTACTTCCACTATTTATGTTCTGTCAACGAACTGCAATGCGTTACAGGAAAGGGATCTATTAAAGACATTTCGGATCCCAGTGGACACATTTATCACCTATGTGATGACACTGGAAGACCACTATCATGCCAACGTGGCCTATCATAACAGCCTGCATGCCGCTGATGTCACACAGTCAACACATGTGCTGCTCTCCACACCGGCACTGGACGTGAGTATGCCAGCATGGGACAGCCAGTGCCCATTCAAAAGCAAAAAGCTTCATAATCTGAAATCAGATTTGAAAGTCAGCACTGACACTTCACATAATGACCATCATACTACGGCATCTTCCCACCAGGCCGTTTTCACTGATCTTGAAATCCTGGCTGCATTGTTCGCTGCTGCCATTCATGATGTAGACCACCCTGGAGTTTCCAACCAGTTCCTCATCAACACCAGTAAGTACATTGTAAAAATAATGATGATGGCATCTTGAGAACTGGTTAACAGCAGTACAAATCATAGGCATAATTTGTTAGTCTGTTAGTCAGCTAGATAATTATAGGGGTGGGGGAAAAATCAATTCACATACGAATTGTGATTCTATCTTCTGGCGATTCACATCGATCCAAAAATTTCAAAAATCGATTTTCTAAAGTGTTACATTTCTTTAACTTTGCTGCACTGTCAAAAGTTATTGACACATTAGTGTTATTAATCACAGTAAGTTGCAAAAGGACTCAATGCAGCACTCGCACTGACAGACACACAGCTGAAGTGCGAGCACAAATTCTGCCTCTCAGAGGCATGCAATCCTGAATTCGGTTCTCTTTCACAGCTTATTGCGCTTAAATGGTCAAATACACACATAATTATGTCAAAATGCAAATTGTATGGAGTATTCACATAAACACAGTCTATTATGTCATATGTGAATGTGAACACTATATTAGATCTGCGCATTTATTCTTAAAGTGTAAGCAGCCTAATAAACTGTTGCCATCTGTTACATTAATGTTCATTTAAAATAAATAAATAAAAACAAAATCATTCACTGCTTTTGACTAAATCACTTTTGTATCTTTATTATGAATCAATTTATATGTTATTCATACAGGGACGACTATACAGTGTTTTATTTTTACATTTGATTATTCAATTCTCGTTTAATTTCGTATAATTTTTCTATTATATTTGCATTTGCAAAAGTTTTTATTTTTGTATTAAGGAATTTTATTTATGTACTAAATATTTTATTACAGATGACTTCTAGTTATGTGTGTAATGATTGCAGTCAGCTTAAATGGCGTTTGTTTTAAAATACTGGGTTGACTAAAATAGGAAGAAAAAAACAATATATTTCAAGGTTTACATTTAATTCAGTGAGCTTTTTTCTTCAAGACCTATTAAACTGTTTAAAAAATATATAAACTCTGTACTGCAGTCAAATAGGAAAAGTGACACAAAACAGTCAACTAAAATCAAATCTATGCATAAATCAAATCAAAATTTGATTCAAAATCGGAATTGATTTTTAATCAAATAATGACTTCACGAATCAATTTGAATTGAGGTAAGATTCCCACCCCTAGATAATTATATTGGTAATCAGGTTTGCCATGGTATGCAATAAAATGGGTTATGAGTGAAGATACCAGTAGTAAAATGTATATTGTTTAAAGGTGAAAATATTAGTTTTACTTGACAAAAAATATAAAAACAATATCCTAATTAATAAAATAGCCTTAAACAATGTGTAGTTGCCAGTACGTCAAGCTTTCAGTCTTGCTGCCTCTCAAGTGTATAGGTACTTTTTACACAAGAAGCGCGTTCAACGTGTTTGCCATGCTGTTGCTATGGTAACAAACCGTAAACATGCTTGTTATTGTGAATGAAAATATACTGCATCTGAGGCTATCTCTAAATATTAGGAAAAAACGGGCAAAATCAGCAACAGCGTCCTCACTTTTTTCTGTAAAGGCCCCAAGAAGACCCTGAAATCTACTAATAGCCTGGCCTGCTCTTTTTCACAGACTCTGAACTGGCATTAATGTACAACGATGAATCTGTACTGGAGAACCACCACCTGGCTGTAGGTTTCAAGCTTCTGCATGAGGAGAACTGTGACATCTTTCAGAACCTCACCAAACGGCAACGGCAGAGTCTGCGCAAGTTGGTCATTGACATGGTTAGACCCTGACTGCACTGCACTGAACCTCAGTACCTTTTTTTGTATTCCTGAGGGTCTACATTGTTATTTCCTGTGTAAATGGAAATAAACACACTTTTATTTCTTTGTCTTCTCAGGTTCTGGCAACAGACATGTCAAAGCATATGAGCTTGCTGGCAGATTTAAAGACAATGGTCGAGACCAAGAAAGTGACAAGTTCAGGTGTGCTGATGCTGGACCATTATAATGACCGAATACAGGTGTGTGTGTCTTTATTGAGCGACAAACCAAAAAACTATGATGAGAGTCTGTAAGCGCATACTAGAAAAAAACATTTTTCACAAGTGTGTATGTGTGTGTGCAGGTCCTGAGGAACATGGTGCACTGTGCTGACCTTAGTAACCCAACCAAGCCCCTGGCAGTGTACAGGCAGTGGACTGAGCGTATTATGGAGGAGTTCTTCCGGCAGGGCGATAAAGAGCGAGAGCGTGGGATGGAAATCAGCCCCATGTGTGACAAACACACTGCGTCCGTAGAAAAGAGTCAGGTACACATATAAACACCCACGCAAACACGTTCTCAACCTTCTCTGACATGAGCTGCTCCTAAATGCTCTCTCTGTATGTCGGGTTTCCTTATTCAGGTGGGATTTATTGATTATATTGTGCATCCCCTGTGGGAGACCTGGGGGGACTTGGTCCACCCTGATGCTCAGGAAATTTTGGACACCCTTGAGGACAACCGGGACTGGTACCAAAGCACTATTCCCCAGAGCCCATCGCCACCGCCTGACGGCCCAGATAATGAGCTTGAATCCTGCACGAACAAATTCCAGTTTGAGCTCACCCTGGAGGGAGAAACAGGACAGGACGGTGCTCCCAGTCATAACCACATAGACAGCCATGGTCAAGAGGCAAAGAAAGAAGATGAGGAGGCGGATGAAGCTGAGGAGGACGAGATAGAAGAAAAAATGGAGGACGGGGAGGAGGTGACAGAGGTCGTGGTTGAGAGGTCGGGACGGAGGCGACTGCAGGTTCAGTCAGTAGTCGAGGAGGAAGACGAGAGACAGTCTGATGAGAGCCCCGTGGAGGAGACGGAGGAGGAGGAGAAATCATCCTCTCCCACCGATGACACATAATACTCGAGATTCAAGGAACAGCTGTCTGGCCCAGGGGGCTAAGTAGGGTCCATCCCTCAAAAACTGTCCCTATTCCGTTCACATAGGACTTTTCTGTTTCTGATAGCTAGACCATGAACAGAATAAGTCTTGTGTACCAATCCAATAAGACATTTGATTTGATTTTTCAAAAAGAGAACAAAATAATATTGATATCAGAGAAGTATTTAACACAGCAACTGTAGATTTCGAGTGCAAGCTGGAGTCCATCCAGCAGCAGCGAGGGTGAGGTTTGATGGCGAAACAGAATCACGGTGAGGTTTGTAAAAGGCCATTACGTGAGTGTAGCACTCTGGAATTTCTACACATACGCATACACACATTCACAGACGTACAAGAATTTTAACCTAAAATAACGATACCACACAGTACAAGCAAACACACGGCTGTGTGTCTGTGTATGTGTTCAGGGGGCTTGGATCTGAAAGGAATCTCTTTGGGAAAAAGCCATCATAAAAAGGAGCATCAGTGTCAATAATCAGTATTTAAAGCATTCGAACAGGGACTTAAATCCTCAGAATTCACATGCTGAGTGAAATCTGAGAGACTTTTTCCAATTTCTGTCATAGAGAGAACACAGTTGCATCTGCCAGGAGAAAATAAGATAACACGTGTTGCCCAGAAGACTGTGGAGGGATGAGTATGTTGGAAATGATTTGCTAGTGGGTCCCACCCCCTCTTACCCTTTACCCAGGAGTGCTACCAGTGCAAGATGGCCGTGTGCCTTTCTGAACCACCAGCTTCAACTCTGGAGCTGTTGTGAAGCAATGCATCGTGGGACAGGAGTGTCTGCTTTTGTCTTCATTTTTGATTGTCTCTTTCTATTTTTAAGCAATCTATCTCCATCGAATATGGTTCGTGCCGGCATGGAGCATTCACATTGTCTTTGTGATAATTCCTGCTCTCATCTGTCAGTCTTCCTCGGTCGCTTTCAATCCAACCGAGCATTTAGGGCCTAGATTAGATTTATCACCGTCACTGCTCACGGACTGCCCTCACTTTCCATGTGAATAATTAATGATAGTCACTTTCTGAGGATAAGCCATGTGACATATGTTTTGCCTTCTTTTTGTTTTGTTTTGTTTTGTTATATCCATTCCTGCCAAATTTGTAAAAGCAACAGTCTCCTCAATTGCAGCACACATTCACACAGACTCTCTCACCTTCACCCACTCATGCTGGTAATACATTCTCTACACCACAACACACTGCATTATGTTTTGCCAAAGGAATGATAAGTTGGAAAAGCCTTGATCGGTGGCTAGAAGAGAGGATGGTGAGAGAAGATGAGGCATATCTCAAAGAGAAAGACGTTGATGGTTAGATAGATGGAAAGACAGATAAAACAATTCACATGCAGCCATATTGAGTTTGATGCTTTTTTGCCTTAATGTCAACTGCAGGGTAGTCATATTGTGGAATAATAAGATGTTGGCATTACATCCCAGATTATTTGTTTCATGTCTATATGCCTTGCTAAATGTCTGTGAATACACAATAGCTCCATCTGGAGGTGTAGGGTATTTTTTCTGCATGGCAAAGTGACTATAATGAAGTACAGACAGAGAAAGCAGGTCATACCATTAAACTAAACTGTCTGTTCCTCTGTCTAACGTATTTCATGTCCAGCATCTTTTAGTGGTGTCTATTTGACTTTTCACCAACGTTTAAAGGGAGAACGAGAGAGATAGAAAGTAAGAATGAGAGTGAGTTCTCAGGTTGATGTTAGATTTGCAATATTGCCTCTCTCAGATTGATTGATTGATTTTTAGTTCAGTTGAATGAACCAATTGTTGCTATATTTTGGGACAGCGTTTGTGAGCATCCCTCTTGAAATACGATGGCAAGCTAGTTTCTGCTGGTCAGTAGCTTAGCTTTACACAAGCCCGTGCCTGTCAGAGCAGAAACTTGAGGTCATTCCAGTACGTATGTGATAACTGTATTTGTCTGTGACAGGATTAGAGGATGTCATGGTATAAGTTTTCATTTGGAGGACCACCGGATGAAAGCCTGAGGTTACACGATCGGTTTGTGCGAACTGATGACATTCCCATATACATTTGCCTGTCTTACCTTAAAATTGCTTTGTTGTGTGGCTTTTTGTTAATGTTGTGAGCACTACGCTAACAAATAATATTTGCCATTTTAACACGACACTGTAGCAATTGTTTCTTATTAAGAAATTATTCAAATTAATTCCTTGCTGCCATTCTTTTTGGATATCAAAAGGAAAAACAAGTGTTTTCTTTGAACAGTTTGTGTACAGTTTTTATTTTTGTATCATTCTGGTTTGATGGTTTGAAAATAATAATAAAAAACTACTATCTAATATAAATAGTAGACAAATCACTGCTTGTTTTGTATATACTGTAATGTTGAATTGTACATTTGAGATCTCTCAGAATCAATCACTGTCACAATGAATCACTTTTAGTTGTAATGAACTGTAGTTGAATTGTGGAATTTCATAAGCACCCTCCACCTTCCCCTTTCTTTCTCCTGTCATCTCCCTGCCATTCATTTGAGGGATTTTAGTCAACCTCTCACCACCTTTAAATGTGAATATTTGAATTGTATTGGAAAACAGACTAATCATTCGTTATTTCTAAAACTTGTCTTTACCAGCACTTTATTTTTTCTGTAGGAAGTTGTTGTGAGATGGCTGATATCAGGGGGAATGGTATAGAGTGTTGTATAGCATGGCACAGGGTAAGCACTTTAAATGGCTCGGTCCAAATGTCATCTCTTTGGTCCTCAATGCCATTTTCTGCTAAAGCACTGAACAACATCAGCTACCCTGTGTCAATAATCTGGACTGTAATGGCTTTTAATAGGGTTTTAAATACTTCTGTGAGGTTAATGACCAAGAAACAGTCAGAAAGATGACGTGGCTTCATCAGAGAACAGTTTTTCTTTGTACTTTGAAGTACAATGTACTTTTACATGCCTCATGAGACTCTCCAATGAAATTTTTCTCTGGGCTTTAAATAATATGTTACTTGTTCACACGTTATGGTAATAATATAAATGAAAAAGAAAACACAGGAAAATGATTGTAATATTTGTACATTATATTGCTGTAATGTGTATAATGTGTCCCAAGTTATTTTATATTATATTATTTTTATGAAAGGTTTTCCTCCGAGAGAACTAAGTTGTCATTTTGTGAATAAAATGCATTTAATAAGCAAACAGCTATATATATAAAAAAGCAAATATTTAAATATATACCAGTATATTTTTTTCTTTCACTGTTCAGTACTGTAAAGTGTGTTGAAAATACAAATAAAGGACGATTTTTTCTAATAATTGCACTATCCTCCATGTGCCATCTCATAACTGATAGATGTAAGCAGGCTGATTTCTGTGTATGATCATTACACACCTCATGACAGCAAACACTGAAAATATTTTGCATCATCTGCTTAGAGAATGAAGTGGTATTTAGCAAAATGGTAGCGTTGAGGCTATTTTGCTCAATGGTGACACTTTACTGACCCCTACATACTGACTTTATTTAGACACAAACGGCTCTGTAAAACACAATTGTTGAATTTAACATTTTTAGTAGCTTAATCATTTATACACTCTGAACCTGTCCTGTATAGGACCTGTGATATTTTTAAATTAAAAAAATCTATATAATTAAGAATAGAATATTCTCACTGTCATCATATTTGAAAAGATTAGAGAGAATATAAAAATGTCTTTAAATTAGAGAAAGGGGGCAGAGTTGGGCACCTTCACTAGAACTTGCATTTCCCTATATGTTTAGCATTGTAAGGTGCTTTTTACAAGAATAAGATGAACATATTGTTTAAATGTTTTGATAATGCTTTGTTTTAAAATGTGCTTATTACATTTGTTACATATGTTAGTAATAAAAGCAAATTATGCATAATTGCAAGCAAGTAAGCAACCAAACCCTAACCCTTGTATAAGGGACTGATCATGTATAGAATAACATCCAGTATTTTCTCTCTCTCACCTGCATATAACTTCCTGTTCCATCCCCATGACCTCCTCTTTTCTTCTTTTGACCTGGCTGCATTAAAGCAAAAATTCAGTAGTCAATTATTCACAGTGTTGTGGAGTAACTAGTTACATAAGTTACGGTATTATGCCATTTAATTACAAAATAAATGTAACTATGATATGTTACAGTTACTGAGAAAAAAATGTGTAATTAAATTATGATATACTATTATAATATTGAAAATGTTAAGGATTACATCTGAATATTTTCACACACATACAGATTTGATTGATTTCTTTCCCAAATTACATTGACTGCTCTGAAATACGAGACACCAATGTTTCAGGGGTTTAGGACACAGAATAGGACACATGCTTATTTGATAACTGTTTTATTTCCTATTTGGGTTTATGCATAGCCTACTTAATTGTTTTTTATTTTTCATTGTTAGATGCCAGTGATTCCTGTCATAGCTATGCAAAGATTTTATTTCAAAAACATTATCATAGCTATTAAACTATATCTTGTTATGATTTTAAATCAGTATTTAACCGCAGAATGATCTCAAAGTAAAAAGAGGTGCTAAAGTCTGATTTTGAGGTGGCTGTGCTTTAAAATTAAATTATTATAATCTTAATTCAAGCAATGAAGGATTTTGAAAGTCTGACAGTTATCAGTGTTGAGTACTACTGTAAGGTTAACCCTACCTGCTTTAAATGTTTCAAAATGATTAACAGTTGAAAACATTCATTAAAAATGTAGAAAAGTAATCAAAAAGCAATCAATTACATTACTTACCCAACACTGATTATTCATCATACAGTGCTGCTTAAACCATTCATAATGCTGTTTGTTTACAAAGCTTCTTTTCGATAGCTATCATTTGTATCAAATTTCAAACCATGCAAAGCTGTTCACAGCACTTTAGACAAAGATACAGTGAAGCTTTGTTTAAAGGTATTGTAATAGCTGCAGTTTTGTTTTTATACAGTCTATGGTTTGTTATAGTCGTGTGGAAATCCAGTTAACAGTGTGATAATCATACGGCCACAGCCAATTTGTCAAAGTTTACTGGCTACTTAGCTACCTGAAGTCCTGAAACTTTAGGTAAAAAAGTCGTCAGATGTAAATTACCAAAGACATTATACATTTAAATCCTTACAAACATTTTTGAACAACTTTTTGTGCCGTAACAAGTTTAGCAGAGCGCGAATAAGTCCGCCTTTCACGCGTCACTTGAACACAAATTGTTTTAATCACAGGCTTTTTAATGAATTGTAACTGTTTACTTGTAATAATATAGGCTAAATATGTTTACAATTATATATGCGTAATAGGATATAATCCTGTCACAGTGTTTGAAGGAGCTGAGTCAGTGTTTAAATGCTGGTGGGACGCTTTTGCTTAAATATATGGTAACTGGTTTATTATTAATCATATTATTGATTTTGTGCAAGAGGTAAAAAAAAAAAAACACATCCGTTTTTTTTAATGACTGCATTACCCACAATGCCGCCTTCCTCCGCTTGAATCCACCAATCATCGGAAAACACCGCTCATCTTGGTGACGTAATACACGGCGCAAGAACGCTCTACGGAAGTAAGTAATGAGTTTCTGTTTTACAAAGGTTTTTTTTTTGTTGTTGATTTCTTTGACTAATTAAACAATCGCACATTTAATTTACGCGATGTTTATTGACACATAATACTTGCCATCGTGATACTGTATTGCTTATCATTTCAGATCGGTAAGTATTTCAGTATGTTGGGTTGGCCGTGCGCGCGGAAGCCATTTCAGATTGAATTAACTAGGATGCGAATACATTTTATAGACGGATTTATCTGCGACCATCATTTGGCTGAAGAAAAATATTAATCAGTTTAGCCTTTTGTAAACGTTTGGTATGAGATGTATATTTATGAATGATTAGATATACTGTGATGTTCAGTTGAACAATGCATTGTGCGTTTAGTTTGCTCCAAGGTCACGCGCCTCTAGTGGGAGTTTGCATTTTGTTCCTACATTTCCTGAGGCATCATGACCTGCGTGCACCTGCTGTTGACTTTGGTCTTTGCTGTCAGCTTGGGGACACCTGTAGAAATTCAAGGGCCCCGTGGAGTGCCACTGACAAGTATACAAGTCATATAATTTATTGTATATTCTGTATACTCTTATACTGGTTTAACTCTTATTTTGTCTAAATAAATAAATAGAGAAACAGTTTTATGTGGAGAACAAGCCTTTCACCTGTCTCGATGGATCCCGGACTATTCCTTTTGACCGAGTGAAAAGAGGTAAAAAAAAAAAAACACATCCGTTTTTTTTAATGACTGCATTACCCACAATGCCGCCTTCCTCCGCTTGAATCCACCAATCATCGGAAAACACCGCTCATCTTGGTGACGTAATACACGGCGCAAGAACGCTCTACGGAAGTAAGTAATGAGTTTCTGTTTTACAAAGGTTTTTTTTTTGTTGTTGATTTCTTTGACTAATTAAACAATCGCACATTTAATTTACGCGATGTTTATTGACACATAATACTTGCCATCGTGATACTGTATTGCTTATCATTTCAGATCGGTAAGTATTTCAGTATGTTGGGTTGGCCGTGCGCGCGGAAGCCATTTCAGATTGAATTAACTAGGATGCGAATACATTTTATAGACGGATTTATCTGCGACCATCATTTGGCTGAAGAAAAATATGAATCAGTTTAGCCTTTTGTAAACGTTTGGTATGAGATGTATATTTATGAATGATTAGATATACTGTGATGTTCAGTTGAACAATGCATTTGTTTAGTTTGCTCCAAGGTCACGCGCCTCTAGTGGGAGTTTGCATTTTGTTCCTACATTTCCTGAGGCATCATGACCTGCGTGCACCTGCTGTTGACTTTGGTCTTTGCTGTCAGCTTGGGGACACCTGTAGAAATTCAAGGGCCCCGTGGAGTGCCACTGACAAGTATACAAGTCATATAATTTATTGTATATTCTGTATACTCTTATACTGGTTTAACTCTTATTTTGTCTAAATAAATAAATAGAGAAACAGTTTTATGTGGAGAACAAGCCTTTCACCTGTCTCGATGGATCCCGGACTATTCCTTTTGACCGAGTGAATGATGACTACTGTGACTGCAAAGATGGTTCAGATGAGCCAGGTACTTACAGAACTCTTTTTTTTTTTTAATTTAGTTTATAATTTAAGATGGATTAGTTTACCGGTCTTTAATTGAAAGCTTTTCACCTCTGATTTATGTTCAAAGTCATTTAGCAGTGAAACGTTTTCCTGAAAAGTCTAGTTTGTACATTTAAAGTGTTAGTTCACCCAAAAATCGTGATCAATTACTCATCCTCATGTTGTTCCTAACCGTAAGACATTAGTTGATCTTCAAAACACAAAAGAAAAACATACTGAAAATTAAATCTGAGAGATTTTTGTATTCTTCCTTTGAAAATTCATGCGACCGAAACTTTCACAATACATTGTAGAAGTAATCCATTGGTTTAATACAAGTCTTCTGAAGAGACGTGGTCAAAAAGCAGATTTAATTTAGTTTTTACTTTTATTCACATATAAACATTGATCAACACGTGTATATAAATAGCACATCAAATCCGGTAAACGGAAGTTTTGGCATGCTTGCGAGACACTCATGAACAGAACTGTATTTGTGCAGTTAAAAATGTGCTAAAAACAGAACAAATAAAGGCTAATATCTGTATAGGTTAAGATAAATAAATCAATCTTTAACATGTGTAAAGTATATGTGGATAAAGTTTGCAAAGGGATAAGCTACAGGGTTCTCCAAAAGATGAAAATTCAATCCCTTATGACTTGCATGGAACACAAAGGAAGATATCTAACAGAATACAAAAGCTACTCTTTTTTTCATTCAATAAAAGTGAATGGAGACTATGGCTGTTTCTGTTCCACATTCTCTTTCATTGTGTTGAACAAAACAGCTTGGACATTCTGCTAAATATTTTGTGTTCGATGAGAGATTGAGTACAACAAATCTCAGAATTGTAATATTTTGTGTAAGCTATCTTTCTTAAGTCCATGACCGGTAGAAAGCGGTGATACGGTACAGTTTGATGGTATCATGGAGATGGTGTGCATAACAGTTGTTTATGTCTGTCCTCAGGCACTGCTGCTTGTCCGAATGGCAGCTTCCATTGCACCAATGCTGGTTACAGGACCATGTTTATCCCATCCTCCCGTATTAATGATGGCATCTGTGGTAAGATGACTCTGCATTTGGACATTTCTCCACAGCAGTGTTCTGTGAATGGAATGGCATTGCATTTGAAATCTTTCCTCTCCACAGATTGCTGCGATACTACTGATGAGTACAACAGTGGAGCCAAATGTGAAAATACCTGCAAGTGAGTTCTGATCCAAAGTAATTACTTTCCAGAGAGAAGCACATTAAGAGACGTTCACACGGGACGCATTCTTGTGCTCCATTGCATACATGTGCACCAGACAGATGTCTTTGGCCATTGTGCCGCATCTCAATGTTGTGCCAAGATTCCCTGTTTAAAAAAAAAAAGTGAAATGTTTGATAGCAGCAGATCAATGTCAGTTTTAATCATCTTGACTGTGTAAACTATCAATCTATGGAAGTCTATAAAATATTAAATAACACACCTTCTAGCTTTTTAAATGTGAAAATGCATGTTCTTCAACTGTAGGTTTTTTTGTATAAATAAATGCAAAAAACATTTGTTTTTATGACAACATAGAACTGAGAGAAAATGTAACTGTCTTTGGCCATTGTGCCGCATCTCAATGTTGTGCCAAGATTCCCTGTTTAAAAAAAAAAAGTGAAATGTTTGATGGCAGCAGATCAATGTCAGTTTTAATCATCTTGACTGTGTAAACTATCAATCTATGGAAGTCTATAAAATATTAAATAACACACCTTCTAGCTGTTTAAATGTGAAAATGCATGTTCTTCAACTGTAGGTTTTTTTGTATAAATAAATGCAAAAAACATTTGTTTTTATGACAACATAGAACTGAGAGAAAATGTAACAATTTGTTTTGTTTCATTGTTTTAATTTCCGTTTTTACTTATGATGCAATGGCTGTAAACACATTGAAGTGTATGAGATTTGTTTGGTTCTCAGGGAACTAGGACGTAAAGAGAGGGAAGTTCTGCAGAAGATGACTGAGATCACCAAAGAGGGCTTTCTCCTAAAACAGCACCTCATTGAGGAAGCCAAGAAAGGACATCAAGAAAAGCAGGTAAGATTTGCTTTGTATGAACCCACTCATCAGGGATGTCAGAATGCTTTGGTTTCATATTTTATACCCGGTTATACAGTATGTTTCTGTTTGTTCAGCTGCTAGTGTTGCAGAAATCTTAGCGAATGTCAGTTTTCAAGCATGATGAAATGCTGCCATCATATTTGCTTTGCTTTTTTTTGACTCTCACATGCAACAGAAATCATCTAGTTCTGGCATTGAATAATTGCTTGGATATGCTGCAGTTTTTAAAGTTTTGGAAAGTGTAAAATGCTGTGTCTCTTCTGTAGATTAAAGTGACTGATATGCAGGAAAATAAGAAACAGCTCGATGAGAAAGTTGAAGTGCTGAGGACAGTGAAAGAGACAGCAGAGCAGCCTGAGAAGGAAGCTAAAGAGCGCCATCTCAAGGCCTGGGAAGGTGAGTGCAGCTGTTTATATTCCGAATCAAAGCAAGGTTATATCTCTTTAAGCCATATACATATATATATATATATATGCAAAATCATTTACACATTAATTATATGAAAATTGCCTTGAGGTGTTTAGTTTGCAGGTTGGCTCATTTCATCAGTGATTTGGCATTTATATAGATCGAATCTGTTTTTTCACTTCATTACAGAGCAAAAGGCAGCTATTCGTTTGGAGAAGGACAAAGCCAAAATGGCAGAAGCCTTTTTGGAGCTGGATGACAATGCAGATGGCTTGTAAGTGCCAATGAGTATGTTTTTTTTGTTGTTTTTTTTCCCCTCTCTCTCTCTTTCTCTGGAAGTCAAGTTAAGTCACCTTTATTTATATAGCGCTTTATAGAACACAGATTGTGTCAAAGCAGCTTTACAGTATTAAACAGGGAAACAGTGTGTCGGTAATGCAGGAGGACAATATTAAACCGTACATTTTTCTGTTAAAGTCAGTTCATCTTTGATTCAGTGATGTCATCGTCCAGCTCAGTTCAGTTCTCTTCGAATAGTGTTTGTGCTATCAAGTTGACAATATTGTCAGAAATTAAGTGTCCCCAATGAAGCAAGCTAAAGGCGGCAGTGGCAAGGAACCAAAACTCCATCAGTGACAGAAATGGAGAAAAAAACCTTGGGAGAAACCAGGCTCAGTCGGGGGGCCAGTTCTCCTCTGGCCAGATGAAACCAGCATGGTGTGGTTTAATTCCAGGCTGCAACACGAGTCAGATTGTGCAGAGGACTCCTCTGGTTCTCATGGTCTTGTCCTGATGGCCGTCTAGTTGATGACGTCTTCACAAGGGATTTGTCTCTAGGGTTCATCTGTAGAGGTCGTCTCTAGATGCTGATCCCCCATCTGGACTGGATATGGACTGGATCTGGTGGCTAGGGTGACCTCAGAATAAGAATGAAACCGACTAATATTAGCGTAGATGCCATTCTTCTTATGATGTAACGAATACATCAGGGTTATGGGTGTATAAGTGTTCCCGGTTCCGGTTGACCTAATGAATGCAGCCTAACAATCCTTTAACGGATCTGAATTATTCAAAAGTGATTTGTGTGTTATGTATATGCCAGGTTAAACAGATGGGTCTTTCATCTAGATTTAAACTTTAAACTAGACAGATTGTGTTTGCCTCCCAAACAACACCAAGAAGACTGTTCCAGAGTTTGGGCGCTAAATAGGAAAAGGATCTGCCGCCCGCAGTTGATTTTGATATTCTAGGTATTATCAAATGGCCAGAGTTTTGAGATCGCAGTGGACTTATAGGACTATAATGCAATATGAGCTCACTCAAGTACTGAGGAGCTAAACCATTCAGGGCTTCATAAGTAATTAGCAAGATTTTAAAATGTATTCGATATTCAATAGGAAGCCAGTGCAGAGTTGACAGAACCGGGCTAATATGGTCGTACTTCCTGGTTCTAGTAAGAACTCTAGCTGCTGCATTTTGGACCAGCTGGAATTTGTTTATTAAAGGAACACTCCACTATTTTTGAAAATAGGCTAATTTTCCAACTCCCCTAGAGTTAAATGGTTGCGTTTTACCGTTTTCAAATCCATTCAGCCGATCTCCGGGTCTGACTAAGACCGACGGAAATGAAAAGTTGCGATTTTGTAAGCCGATATGGCTAGGAACTATACTCTCATTCCGGTGTAATAATCAAGGAACTTTGCTGCCATACCATGGGTGCAGCAGGCGCAATGATATTACGCAGCGCCTGAAAATAGGCATATTGGAAGTTACCTAGCTGGGACTATTTTCAGGCGCTGCGTAATATCATACAGAATAGTCAAGTTTTAAATAGGAAAAATTTAGAAACTCTTTGGTTTTTGAGTGAGATGCTAACAGTCTAATCAGATTCAATTATCTATGCTAAGCTAAGCTAAAAGTGCTACCGCCAGACCCGGAGATCGGCTGAATGGATTCGAAAATGGTAAAACTCAACTGTTTAACTCTAGGGGAGTTGGAAAATTAGCCTATTTTCAAAAATAGTGGAGTGTTCCTTTAAGCGTTCAGAAAAACCACCCAATAAAGCGTTACAATAATCTAACCTTGAGGTCATGAATGCATGACTTAACGTTTCTACATATTGCATTGAGAGCATAGGTTGTAATTTAGATATGTTTTTAAGATTGAAAAAAGCTTTTTTTTTCAAATGCTTGAAACGTGGCTTTCAAAGGAAAGATTGCTATCAAATAGCACACCCAGATTCCTAACTGATGATGAAGAATTGACAGAGCAGCCATCAAGCGACGACAGTCTTATATGCATATTACAGTGTCTGACATTGTACTTGCTAGGTCACACACCTCTAACGTTATTTTTAGTGATCTCCGACTGGAGAAGTCGAACATCATTAGTTTCGACGGGAATAACAATCTTACTGAATTTAAGTTGAGCATTAGCCAGCACTTTTAAATATGCCAAGATATCAGGCGCTCTGGGTCCCGCTAAACATTGAACTATGGTGGCTGGTGTCTCCATTTTTACGTTCCGTACAATAGAATTGCCAATAACTAGAGCACTTTCATCAGGTTTCTCAGTGGGTGCGTCACTGAGTGGGAAGAACCTGTTTACATTTTTTATCGGAACACAAGAGCTGTGCTTTGTCCCGCGACTATGCCGCCTCACAGTGACCCAGTCGCCTTTCTGCGGGGGCTCTGTAACTGGAACCGAACAATGTATGGGACTTGCTAAGCTAGTCACATCCAAAGCCATATATAAGGCCCTCACATTCTTACTATCCTCAATTAAAGTTTGGATGCGTGTCTCTAGTTCTGAAATCTTCTCTGTCAGCCTAACTATTTCCTGCATTTATCACATGTGAATCCCTTGCCGCTGACAGAGAAATCTACACTATACATGTGGCAAGCAGTGCAGGTGCCAATAACAGGAGAAGAAGCCATGACTCACCATGATTGTTGAATGATTCCAACTTACCACAGTTGTTTGATGAACTTGTTTTGCATATAGAGAATGAATATGAACTGGCTTGTTGTCTCTGTGTGTCAGTGTGTCGGTCTCTGAGCTTCAGTCCCATGCTGAATTGGATGCAGATGCTGATGGCACACTTACTGAAACTGAGGCCCAGGTATTTTTGAATTGAATCATATTTCAGTCAAAATGTGCCACCCATCCAAATGCAGTGAGTGAATGAATTGCCACTAATTTAGCTGTCTGCTTTGTGATTTATTCAGGGACTGATGGGAGGAGCCGAGCAGGTGGACATGTCAACATTTGAGAGTGTTTGGCCCAACATTAAAGACAAGTACCACTCAGAGGTCAGTAGAGAAGAAGCAGACATGTCATGTTTAGTGTCTTCTGAAGTTCCTTTTGGTAAATTCTTTTTTTTTTTAAACTCTGTTGTAAAACTTTGTCCTATTAATTTTCTTTAAAGCAATCAATATGCAAGTAAATGTATAACTATTAGATAAACTATAATAAAATTAACAATGAAAATGAAAACATTGAGTATGACAAGTAGCCAGTTAACTACATTTTGTTATTCATATTGTGACGAGTGGGGCAATTAAAAATAACTGTTTTCTATATCAATATATTTTAAAATGTAATTAATTCCTGTGATGGCAAAGCTGAATTCTCATTTATCAGCATTTATTTGAACTTTTGTAACAATGTAAGAGTCTAGTAGTGTAAGTAGCTGTATTAGTTTTCTACTTTTAATTGTCTTTTAACTACATTTACATTTTTACATTACATTTTTGTTAATTTGAGGTTTATTGCTTCCCAATAAAATCACCCAGACATTGGTGAAAATAACAAATCTGTGTATTTAATGATTTTTTTAAATTCCACTATCCTTGAACACAAAATGGCCCATTAACATGCATTTTGAATGTGTTCCTCCGTTCTCTCTTAGTCCCAGCCTGAGGAACCTGCCCCAGTGGAAACGCCTCCAGATGAAGTGAAGGAACCAGTTGTAGACAATGACTCTGAGCCGTACCCAGAAGACGACATCTCTGAGGAAGAGGACGAGGATGACGAGGATGAGGATGATTATCATGAAGACGATGATAAGGTATATCACACAGAAAACCTGAGCAAGTGTTAACTTCAGTGATGTTTAGATCCACAGTGACATTTTTAGTCTTCCATTAACACTTCTCCACTTGACATTTAAAGTCCTTAACCTTTAACTCATGTCCTAAGGCACAATGTTAAAGGTCTTACAACAAAGTGTGCTATAACTCATGTTCACTGTACTGTGCAGGTGTAAAAAATTATGTCTTTATGTGAGTGTGGTTGTGTGTTGTGCAGGCGCCGCCCACTATTAAGACTCCAGAGAAGAGCCATGAAGACGAGGATGCCATGCCACCTTATGATGCAGACACCCAGGCCCTCATCGATGGTTGGTTCAACTGCCTTCAGAGGCTTTTTATCGATACGTTACAGAGAAATACAGTTGTACTTCATACGTTTCATCTAGTTGTTCTTTGTTTCCTTATGCTAACCCGACCGTTCTCTGGTTCACAGCTGCTCAGAAGGCCAGAGATGACTTTGAGGAGGCTGAGAAAGCTCTTCGGGAGATGGATGATCAAATCAGGTTTGTTCAATTCTACTGTCTTCCAGAAAACGGCCAAAAGAAGTTGAGTTTGAAATCGAGTGGGAGTGTAGTGAACTGGTTTCTCGTATGCACCTGAAATTCTCATTGGTCCATGTATGCCTATATCAGAGTGTGATGTGTTTGTTCAGCTCATGGTTGCATCACTTTTGCAAACCCTTCTGTTCTTGCATCCTTGAATTCTATGCATCTGCAGAGTTCTCTGACGCTGGTGTGTGGGGACCCTGCTGCTGAGCACTGTGTTGAGTTTTCCCTTTGATTGTGTTGCAGAAATATTGAAAAAGAGCTGTCCTTTGATTTCGGCCCTGATGCTGAATTCACTTACCTGTACAGTCAGTGCTACGAACTTACCACTGGCGAGTAAGTGAAACCAGCGTTTGTTGTTTTGGAAAGATATTTTTGTGCTGTGATTTATTTCTATGTTCTGTTTGCCTTTAGGTACATCTACAGGCTCTGTCCTTTCAACCGGGTTTCACAGAAACCCAAGTATGGTGGCTCAGAGACCAACCTTGGGTAAGAGGCATTGTGGACAAAAAAAAACTTCTTGAACCAGACCAAGGTGGTTTAGTTTTAGAGGTTTTTGGGCACTTTCCAATTGGAGTATAAAAGAAATTCATACTTTTATTCTGTAAAGCTGCATTAAATTGATCAATAGCAACAGTAAAGACTTTTATAAAGAATGAATATCCTTTTGTCATTCTATCCATTATAATGTTGTTCTGCCTCAATGTCTTAATTCACTTCTAGCATTTATTGATTTAACATTTATTTTAGTGTTTTATTTTATGTTATTGACAGTCTTTAATGAGAGATGCTCATGTTTCCAGGACATGGGGAAGTTGGTCAGGGCCTGAAAATAATAAGTACTTGTTGATGAAATACGAGCATGGCACTGGGTGCTGGCAAGGTCCAAACAGATCAACTACAGTAAGTACCAGCTCTTTCATTACTTCCACTGTGCCATTCACGCTGGGAGCTTTCTGCTAAGTGTATCTTTGTGTGGTAGGTGAAACTGACTTGTGGGAAGGAGACTGTGGTGACCTCGACATCGGAGCCGAGTCGCTGTGAATACCTAATGGAATTCACCACTCCTGCAGTGTGCCAAGAGCCAGCCAACACTGACCTCTCACCACATGACCACGTGGAGCTCTAGACTCCACGCTCCGCTTTTTGATGCATGGTGTGCCACAAAATAAATGCAAACTTTATTTTAGATGTTTAAAACACTCTTAATAGAAAATAAACAAGGCTTAATTATTCAACTATCATAGGGTCTAAAATGTTTTTACATATTTTTCACACTTTGAATTTAATGAGGTCTGGGTTTTGCCATAGTGATGACCGTTTACTGCCTGTTTTGTTAATAGATTCAGTTAGCCTTTATATAAGTGCAACTTACAACAAACAACAGTGGTTTAATACTGCAGACAGTTATGTATATAATGTTGATCTAATATTGATTTGTTCCACCAATGAATGCACCAATGATCAACAACATTCGCATTCTGTTTAATATCAAATTTGGAAAACCTTTAGCTGCCTTGAACAAGTGTGCATGTCTCGGGTGTTATATACAAAAGAACTGGAGTTCTTAAAAGTCTGACTTTTTTCAGATTACGATTAGCCCAGCTTGCAAATTTCCTGAAATCAGCTTTTTCATTCATACTGATGCACACTGCATTATCATCAATTTATGACCCCAAAATGCAGTTCATTGTGTATTATGTTCTTCAAAACACATTAAATGCTTGTGTGTGGTCACAAATCAATATTAACCTTTTTCTCCCCCCTCTGTCTCCTGGTCTGTAGGTTGTTGCTCTGTGGGAACATTAACTTCATTTCCTGTTCAGGCTGTTTAAGAACCTCTTCCATTAGTTTTGGATCAGCTAAATGAGGCTGGACGATGGGAGAGCATTAAGTTTGGTAAACTAATGTTTTTCTGTTATTGTTTTTACTGGGGTTAAATCTGATCTCTTTACATTCCATGGATAGTGTTGAAATAAATGCAACTTCAAAAAAATTGTTGCGTCTCAAATTTTACACTATATGCTATGCACTGTGTACTCTACTGTCTAGTATATGAACACATCAGCATTAACCCTTTCTGTTTGGCTACATAACAGTCAAGCCATATCACCCTGTGGCCCAAGACTGGTTGCCCACTGAAGCCAAGCAGGGTTGAGATAGAAGACCCCCTGGGAAAACTAGGTTACTGCTGGAAGAAGTGTTAGTGAGACCAGCAGGGGGTGCTCACCCTGTGGTCTGTGTGGGTCCTAATGCCCCAGTGTAGTGATGGGGACACTATACTGTAAAAAGCACCATCCTTCAGATGAGACGTTAAACCGAGGTCCTGACTCTCTGTGGTCACTAAAAATCGCATGGCACCGTGGTGTAACCCTGGTGTCCTGGCCAAATTCCCTCTACTGGCCCTTGTCAATCATGGCCTTCTAATAATCCCTATCCATTGAATTGGCTCTATCACTCTTTTCCACCTGTAGCTGGTGTGGTGAGCGCACTGGCACCGTTGTCCTGTGGCTGCCGTCGCCTCATCCAGGTGGATGCTGCACTCTGGTGGTGGGGTGGTTGAGGAGAGACCCCCCCCCCCCCCTCATGATTGTAAAGCGCTTTGGGTGTACAGCAATACACAATAAAGCGCTATATAAATTCCCCATTCATTCATACATAAGAAAAACTGTGAAAGTTAAGCACTGTTGAAATAAATGAATCGTTATATTTAAAAAACAAATGTTGTGGCTTGTTGAAAAAAGACCTCAGTTGTGTCCCAAATGATGCACTATTCGATATCAGTGCTGGGTAGTAACTACAAGTAATCTGGATTATGTAATCAGGTTCCAAAAATGAAGTACTTGTAATTAGATTATATTACAAATATTTGTAATCAGACTAGAGTTATGCTTATACAGTTATTACATGATTACATATTATTCACACAATGGCAATCATTCATAATTTTTTGATTCTCGCTAAATCTTCATTTTCATCTTTTCCTCTCTAAAATAGCCTACTGCTTATATGCATTCAGAAAGTCTTCCAGTTTTAATACAGGAATTCTCAAAGTTTTTTTGTCAGCTGAACCTCTTTCACCTAATATATTTATTTGAAGTACCCACTGATATTTTAAATCAATAACACATTGCTTAAAAACAAATGAAATATTTTATCTTTTTTAGTAAGTGTTTTATTTTACAATGATTTATTTTAATTTGAGGTTTAATTAATTACTAGCTTTTCATTAAACTCATGCACCCCAGTTTGGGAAACCTTGACATAATGTAATTTTTAATGCATTTCGTGTTAATAATAACAATGAATGGAACAAATGAATTTTCCTTCTGTTTGTATTTTTATATCAGTATGGTACAAAATTCTCATTTAAATCAATGTGATGGACGAGTTAGGTAAAACGTAATCAAAAGTAGTCTAGTTATACCTGAAATGTGTAATGTTACTAACTCGTCATGCAATTTGGAATCAGTAATGGACTACAATTTGTAAGTAATCTACCCAGCTCTATTCAGTATGCACTTATATACTATTTACTCTACTGTGTAGTGTATGAATTCTAATAGCCTCTTCCCCTCAGCTGTGTAATGTAAGGATGACTGCAACAGTTAATTAAGTGCATCATCTGGTTATTTGAAGTGCACTTTTTTCATTTTGGAGTGTTCAGTGAACACACTGCTGACACTATTCATACTACAAAACAGCTTGGAGTAGTGCATAATTACACATCTTTACTGTAGGAATAAGCTGTTTCTTAACTGACCATGATCACATTGGATGAAGACATTTCATTTTATCCTGAATGAATGCATGTGATGTTTGTCTACAAAACCCCTCAATCCCGCTCCAAAAAAAAAAAAGGCAGGCACAAAGAAAACACTGAGATTCATATCTTTTATTTTTTTTTCTGGCATGTAAAGTACAAATAATTAAACAATTCCATGAAAAATCCTCAAGCGTCTTCAGCTGAAATCCCAGTAATAAATATCCTAAACTAAACTGAAAGGTTTATTATTTTTTTCCCCTTTGTTATGTGTTTGTCTTTGTTTGTTCGTGTTTGGAAGTATGAGATTTTTTATTCGTGACACACAGACACTGAGATCAGGAGTTCTGCTTTTGATCTTTTGTTTTTTTATTATTGTTGTTCGTTTGTTTTATTCTGTTATTGTTCTGTTATTCCTGGAAAATGGTTTTAAACCCCCCCCCCCCCCCCTCATGATTGTAAAGCGCTTTGGGTGTACAGCAATACACAATAAAGCGCTATATAAATTCCCCTTTCATTCATACATAAGAAAAACTGTGAAAGTTAAGCACTGTTGAAATAAATGAATCGTTATATTTAAAAAAAAAAATGTTGTGGCTTGTTGAAAAAAGACCTCAGTTGTGCCCCAAATGATGCACTATTCGATATCAGTGCTGGGTAGTAACTACAAGTAATCTGGATTATGTAATCAGGTTCCAAAAATGAAGTACTTGTAATTAGATTATATTACAAATATTTGTAATCAGACTAGAGTTATGATTATACAGTTATTACATGATTACATATTATTCACACAATGGCAATCATTCATAATTTTTTGATTCTCGCTAAATCTTCATTTTCATCTTTTCCTCTCTAAAATAGCCTACTGCTTATATGCATTCAGAAAGTCTTCCAGTTTTAATACAGGAATTCTCAAAGTTTTTTTGTCAGCTGAACCTCTTTCACCTAATATATTTATTTGAAGTACCCACTGATATTTTAAATCAATAACACATTGCTTAAAAACAAATGAAATATTTTATCTTTTTTAGTAAGTTTTATTTTACAATGATTTATTTTAATTTGAGGTTTAATTAATTACTAGCTTTTCATTAAACTCATGCACCCCAGTTTGGGAAACCTTGACATAATGTAATTTTTAATGCATTTCGTGTTAATAATAACAATGAATGGAACAAATGAATTTTCCTTCTGTTTGTATTTTTATATCAGTATGGTACAAAATTCTCATTTAAATCAATGTGATGGACGAGTTAGGTAAAACGTAATCAAAAGTAGTCTAGTTATACCTGAAATGTGTAATGTTACTAACTCGTCATGCAATTTGGAATCAGTAATGGACTACAATTTGTAAGTAATCTACCCAGCTCTATTCAGTATGCACTTATATACTATTTACTCTACTGTGTAGTGTATGAATTCTAATAGCCTCTTCCCCTCAGCTGTGTAATGTAAGGATGACTGCAACAGTTAATTAAGTGCATCATCTGGTTATTTGAAGTGCACTTTTTTCATTTTGGAGTGTTCAGTGAACACACTGCTGACACTATTCATACTACAAAACAGCTTGGAGTAGTGCATAATTACACATCTTTACTGTAGGAATAAGCTGTTTCTTAACTGACCATGATTTTAGTAAATGAAGACATTTCATTTTATCCTGAATGAATGCATGTGATGTTTGTCTACAAAACCCCTCAATCCCGCTCCAAAAAAAAAAAAGGCAGGCACAAAGAAAACACTGAGATTCATATCTTTTATTTTTTTTTCTGGCATGTAAAGTACAAATAATTAAACAATTCCATGAAAAATCCTCAAGCGTCTTCAGCTGAAATCCCAGTAATAAATATCCTAAACTAAACTGAAAGGTTTATTATTTTTTTCCCCTTTGTTATGTGTTTGTCTTTGTTTGTTCGTGTTTGGAAGTATGAGATTTTTTATTCGTGACACACAGACACTGAGATCAGGAGTTCTGCTTTTGATCTTTTGTTTTTTTATTATTGTTGTTCGTTTGTTTTATTCTGTTATTGTTCTGTTATTCCTGGAAAATGGTTTTAGAAGAACGTTGCTAAGTAACTCTGTGTCCCTCCTAAATTAATTGACACAAAATACAACTGGTTGAGAAACAGAGTGACCACTGACCCCTTTATCTAGCTCAGCGCCTCGCCTGGCCCGTCTCCCCCCGCTGCGCTTTCTTCGCCCACGTCTGCTAAACGTTGCGCTCTAGCCCTCCCACTGACTGTTTTATTTTCTAGACCACTCTCTCAGTTGGTTTCATGGCGAGGGATGCTGAGCCTAAGGCCTAGCTGCGGGTCCAGACCATAGACCGGACCGCGCCTCGACCTGCCCCAGGCCTCGCCCCGGGCCCTGACTCGCTATGGGGTTCTGAACGTGGCTGGAAAAACAAGACTGTGATTAGATTAAATAATCAAAAGGTTTTCATTTAACAAGACAAACAAAACACAGGCATTAAAGGCATAACATCTAGCACACAGCATGTATGTTTATACACTTCAATTAATATAGCAGTGCATTCTTTGCCTATGAAGAACTTTTCCAAATTGTAATTCTAAAGCAGTTTTTTTTGTTGTTTTGTTTTTTATTTATTTTTTTTAAATCTATTTGTTCCCTTTAAAGAAAAACAAAAAGGTGTAACCACATTTTGGCAAAACGAAAAGTATTTAAACTTGCAAATATAATGAAATAAACCATAAATATACACAAAACATACTTTCATACGAGGCAATAATAATAATCATAATAATGATAATAAATAGTTTTTAAGTTAACAATAAGTTAAAACTACAAGCTTAAAGTCGCCCAAATAATACAAGTTCATTGGCGCTATATTGATATTTTTTTCAGTTTAAATTATTTATGTTGCAACAAAAGCTACCACAGACTTTTACAAACACAATTAAACACATTTTGATTGAAAAGAAATAATTCTAACTAATTCTAAAACCTGCATACACTGTAAGAACAGCAACTAATTATAAATAATGGAAACAGATATAAGAAATCGTACCCAATAAAAGGAACCAAAACAAAATATTCGACCCACGTGTGTCCTCTATGGCAACATCAACAACACAAATACGCTAAGTTAACGTGTGATTCTGATATGTAAAGTAAATCAATAAATTACAGGAAAAACGATATTCTGAAATCAACATGGGCTAAAACCGATGAAATTTTAGACAGTATTCCATTCACGGTCTTTTAGAATTGCTCTTTTCGCTACCATAGATGGCTGTTTGTTTTAGCTTGCATGGTCAGAGCACTGATAAGGGGGCGGAGGAAGGGATAATGGACATTTTTAGAGACCAGAGCTCTTGGTGCTTGTTTGATTCTCCTAATGAATCTGTTAGTTAACACTTTTTTCATTTTGTTGTTGTTCATTACATTTGATCCTATTCTGCAAACCATTTCAGTGTGAGGTTTAATTTCTTTTTTAAAAAATATATATATATTTTGTTCTCAGTCAATATAAAAACGAAGCACATTGCACTTACTGTTCCATAGGAAAGTTGTTTTGTTTTTTTTGTCTTTTTTTTTAATGATTATTATTGTAGTTGCTCAAGCGGTGCAGTAGCCTATGTTTGTTTCCTGCCATTGTCATTGGCTCTCTGAGGGGATGGGGGAGTGGTGTAGCTAAAGAGTTCGTTGGGACACTCAGAGGGATGATGCTAAAACCTCCCTATGGTCACCAGGTGCACTACAGGGTTGCCCTGGTCACTGTATCTACCCCATCGCTCATTTTAGAGAGTGGACCAATCTTTACGTCTAGGATGTTTGTCCCCTCTAGGGCACACCACCGATGAGTTCCAGGATAAGTTGCGTTAGCGAAAGAAAAATGTGTTGCGATGTTAATGTGGCGTAAACTGAGAGGGGTTAGTTCAAGGTGTATCACAGTTTTGATACAATGGGAATGCTGTTGAAGGCTTAGAGACACTTTGATATGTGTTGTGTGTAAGTGTAAGTGTATATGTGTGTGCACACTTTTTTCCCTTCATCAGTGACAAAGCTAAGATCCCTTGGTTGGTTAGTGCTTGTGCAAAGGAGCAAAATTAGGTGTCAACGATATGATGGTGGAATACAGAAGATATGTGGAGCGGAAATTAAACAAAACCGAAAAAAATCTAGACCGTACAATGATAGACATTTGCTTGTTGTGTTGACATACTGGCGAATATAATTTGTTATGGATTATTGTGTGAGAATTGATTACATTGATAAGTGCAGCTACGTTATATTATGTCAGTTTGCAACTTTTTTTGGTGCACTGAACATGCTGAAGCGTTAAGGTGATTTTTCTTTTTTGTTTTTGCCAATACAAGATGAGATGCTCTGGGTGTTTGATGTGATGCCTTTTCGAGCTTCACTGCACCGCCATTGAAGCAACACTTGATTTTTTTCATCACTTTAGAGAAACGGTAACGTCGTTTTTCCTGCGTAATGCATACATGTACCTATCTGCTGATTCTTTTTTTAAATGTTTCACATGTTTCTCTTTTTTTGTTTTGTTGTATTTTTGAAAATGAAATGGTTTCACTGCATGTAAGTCTTAGTCCCCAACCCTCCGATCCCCTCCCTTACACCGCAGACTGGCCCTCTCTCCCCAAAGTTGAAAACTCTGAAAATAAAAGCCATGCGGTGTGTCCAAAGATTTCCACGATTTAAGAATCTGTAAAAATGTTGCACAAGGTCTTGTTTTTTTCCCCGTATATATAAAAATATATTAATCTCTAATGTAATCCTTTCAAAGAGATCATTATCCTCTTTGGCTAACACAGCGTTATTTAGAAAAGCAAAATGTCACTTGATTTGAACACACATTTACAACTTTCAGTTCTTTTCTTCATATAATGTGAAGTTTTGCGATTTTACAGCAATGTCTCTCCCCATGGAACAGTTTTCGTTTGTTTTATCACAGGGCTGTGGACAGCTTGGGCATTGTCTTTAATGTATCTAGGGAATTTTTAATTTATGAGATGAGTATTTATAAAAAAAAAAAAAAAGATGAATTTTTGTGTAGCTCATGGCTGCGACTTGCTTTAAAGGGCCATGAGTACACAAAATTTGTTTTAGTTTTTTTTGCTTTTGCTTGATATGTAGCTGTTTAGATATGTAAGGGCTGCTAAAACCTGTTTGGGAAAACGAATTATAATGCAATTCTGCTTAGTGAATGGAGCTAAATGTATCTAAGAAGTTATGAAGACCAAGGATGACCAATCCCAGTGGCCCCTGACCTTCATAACAGCTCATTCACTATAAAATGGGCAGCTCAAAGAGCTGACACACAGTCTTTCCTATTCCCGAGCCATTCAAACCTCTTTAAAATGATCTAATATGGTTCTGGATTTTGCAGTCGGCCTTCGTAATTGGTTTGAAAGACTTTCAAAAGAATTCCAAATGCCATCGCCATGGGAACACTGTCGAAATGCCCCTAGTTACACAGACAACTGCATGTGGTGGAATTGATTCTAAATTCTAACTATATAAAACTCAGAGTGGAAAGATATGAGGAGATTCTAGGTTGCCATGTTTTGTGATGTTTTGCTATGCCCTCCGGTGGAGGTGCGTATGTGCATGTGCATTTATGTGCGAGTGTCTCTGTGATGAATGTTGTCTTTCAGTGTGCTGAAGTGATTGTGATGGCCCCCGAGTGACCTCTCGATTTGTGACTACCATCCACAGTTTGTTCAGTGGCTGTTGGGTTGGACCTCAAGTAAGGTGTGTGTGGTGCCATAAGGCAAGGTTGCAACCAAATGTAGAGCCAGGAAACCGTAATCAAAGTTCTATAAAATGCTTACATATTTGGCTATTATAACCACCTTAAATGTTGAATATATAGTTATATCATAATATATATATATATACGAGAACACTGTTTTAATAATTTTTCTTTTTAAAAAAATCACTGATTCAAAATGCCCAAGTGTAAAAAAGTGACTACATCCTCTGAAGCCAGACAGGAGAGTTACCAGGGCAAGATTTTGGGTAAATTGCACATATTTGATTTACTTTTTTCCTTTCATTGACCAGTTCTCTTTCTTTGCCTGAATTAAATTAAATCTCTGCAGACATTCTCTGTCACATTCATTAGACTGTCCCTCCTCATGGATTTCCTCAGCCCCGCCTCACAACTCTGCTAATTCAATGCAGGCAAATGTTAGGAAGGACTAGCATGTTGTGTAAAGAGAAAAGAAAAATGACTCTACTCGTGTATTTTTGCTCAAAACAACTAAACGTGTGTGTGTGTGTGTGTGTATGTGTGTGTGTCGAATGTGTGTTAGAGAGAGACTCAGTCCAGGCCCATGTAGAGTGAATGTACAGGGAGCTCAGTAGCTCCCCCTGCATGTTAAAGAGCAGTAGTGACTAGGCCTTCCTTCAAGCCTTGTGCTGCTTGCTGGTCTTGAAGGAGACCTGCAGCACGCGGTCGCCCAGGCGGTAGCCGTTGAGGCTGGCGATAGCCATGGCTGCCTCGTCGTAGTTGGTCATGGTGACAAAGCCAAAGCCCTTACATTTGTTGGTGGTGAAGTCACGGATGACCTTGACGTTTGTGACGGCGCCGAATGGCCCGAAGAGCTGCCACAGGACGCTTTCGTCGGCTTCTGGGGACAGGTTGTAGACGAAGATGCACCAGCCGGCTCCGGTGGGTCCGGTCAAGTTGACGCCGGCTAGACTGGTCATGCTGTCAATGGTTATGGGGGAGAATCTGGGGAGGAAAGAAGGAGAGCTACCATGGGTGTCATTCTGAAGTTCAGCACAGCGTGCTTCTTATTACCACATGTTCCTGCAATTTTTGTCTCTTTGAGGACCAGACACTCGATCTCCACAGCCTTAAGTAGGTAAGAAAATGGGCAACTATTGTATTAACTAGGATGACCAAGCCAAACTCTAGTCCCTGTTTGAAATAGGACACAGAATTCACAATGTCCAACAAAATCACGATACTTAGCAAAACAGAAACCTAGAGAGGGATGAAGGCAAATCAGAAACAAATCAACGGAAAATTGGAACGAACAGAGGAGACGCAAAAGGAATCTTGTATGTCCATGCTGGTGGAAAAAAGACATTAAAGCAACCAAAACTGAAAAAAAAAAAAATGTTAGTTCAATACAGAAATACATACAAATCAGTTCAATCAAGGAATCAACCAAAAGAACAAAAAGGTTCAACAAAGCCATGCCAGAATGTCCTGCTGTGATATCAGCTACATCAAGCTACTCTACTGAAACAAGTGTTTTCTCAAATCTCATCTGTAATGTTAATGCTTAAGTCAGCAGGTGGTATTCCGGGTACTTTGTTTGAGCTTGTTTAGGCATGGATGCTTTTGAAAGGACACCTTTTTTCAGAAATTACCTCTTGACTCCGTAGCTGGCGTTTAGTAAATTGTCGAGTCTGCAATGCAAGAGGGAGAGTGACGGAGGTGAAGATATTAGTTGCAAGATCCAACAACAAGAGCAAAGCGTTTTCAAGCAGCCACTTCAGCCACCAGGGGGAGCTCTTTACTGGGCACTGCATCCACCAATCAGTAGGCAGCGGCTCGCCCAATGCAGTGCTTACAGAGCCCTCAGGCGATGGATTGAGAGTACTGCGATGAATGCTTGTGAATGCATACATGCCATGACTGAGTCACATGCAGTGTTTTATCTCTAAGCAGGGCAGTTCTTTTAAAAATTTACGCACTGCCTCAGCTAGACCCGCTGGGATTTGTCTAAATCCCCCTGATGGCGTGAACGTGAAAAACGGCAGAGGAAGAGTAGGGAGTGGCAGGGGTGAGGGGTGAGGGCTGCAGGTGGGAGCAGTACCTGAAGCGCTGAGTCTGGTGGTGCAGAGGGCCTGTGAAGCGGCGAGCAGCTGTCTGGTAAAGCTGGGTAAGCAAGGCCTGTCCCGTCTTCTGACTGGGGTTGTTGGCGAACTTCACGGTGATGGGCTCGGCGGCGCCCAGCGGCTTTTGACCATTCAGGCCTTTGATGGCTTCCTCGGCCTCATTTCTTTTGTCGAACCGAATGAAGCCTACTCCGCGCGATATACCTGCTCCAGACAGAAAGCAAGGCAATGTTAGCACCGTCACACAAATGAATGGCAGATAAGTGAGTTATGTGGTCACAGGGGTAAACCAGACTAGATACTTTAGTACTTTATGATCTACTTTACAAAGCAGACAAAAATGATAACTTTTCAATGCAAACCATTTTATTTCCATACTGTGACACATTTCTCAGTGAAGCGGGATTTGATTTTATGCATTGGGAAGTTGGCTTTTGATTAACACAATGTTATTAATATCAGTGAAAAAGGACAAATGGTTTTTGACATTTAGATGTTTTTTTTCAAATGCACAGATGAATAATGCATAATTGTATATTTAAATAGACATTTTTATTCTTTAATTTTAATTAGGTTGTAGTTTTAATTTTAATTTGATCTGCCTTGTATTTTTTATTTAATTCATTTTATCCATTTAATCCCTTTATCGCCAAAGGATTTGTGATTTTGCTCATAATGTTTATCAATCTATCTATCTACCTATCTATCTAAATTAAAATATAAAATATAAAAAACTTTTATTTAAGCTAGTTGCCAAGAAAACATTTATCATTTTCATTTAGTTTAACCTAACATACCAAAATTAATAAAAAAGATATAGTCATATTTAAAAAATAATAATAACATGTACATAAATTATTACTAAAACTGTGACTGAAATTAAACTTATTCAAAATATCAAAATAAAACTGCCAGGAATGTGCATTAAAAATGTAAAAAAAAAAAAAAGGGGGGTCCATTTTGGTTTCATGTTGACTGTGAAGCATATTGCTTTTTTTTTGTGCTATTTTGCGTCACATCCAGAGCTTTAATTAGATTTTTAATCCTCCCCCAGGGTGCCTACGCAGTTTGTGGAAGTGAGGTAACGTTTACCTGTGACCTGGTCTACCAGGATGCGTGAAGTGATGATCCTTCCATACTGGGAAAACAACTGCTCCATGTCTTTCTGACTCATGGTTTTGGGCAGCCCGCTCACGTACAGGTTGGCATCACGTATAGAAGCTGAGCTTGGTCTGGCATAGGACACCTACATCACGCACACACACACACACACACAAAACAACGAGCTGCAGTTTAGGATTTCTTTTCATAGAAATATTAAGAAGCATGCATCAAGACAGCTGTGACAGTCCTAAAACTCCCAGCAGTGCAAACTTTCAAGTGTAGTCGAAGCAGATATGTCACAGCACTGCCACACTAAAAGGCGAGACATCCGCCCACTCTCTCTCATCCCTCCTTCCTTGAAATCCACGTCTCTTACGCGCACTTCACTCGAACCAAACCCGGTTCCCTTATTAAACGCTACTTCAGCTTCACTCTGCTCCTGACAGCAGAAACACGAACCCACTCTCACATTCACCCCCCCCCCAGATCCATCGACACCCTCTGTGCTGATTTGAGACCAGCTCCCTCAGGGAGTCATGAGGAAAATTTGATATCATGGGCTGTTATTCTAGCCAGAGATTTTCCACAAGACAGCAGTATTTAGAACATTTTCCGCTTTGGGACGTGTCATGTAATATCAAGTCCAATTAGGCATTTGTTTTGACGTTCAAATATTCATCTCATTTTTATATTCCCTTCTATATTTCCTAAAAATCCCCCACCAAGCCGTCTTGGTTGTATTTGAGATGCGAACAGATTTTTCTCATAAAATATGTATATTTATGAGTTTCTGGTTGAAAGGGGCTGACTTTGATTGATGGTGTCAGTTTGTGCACATGTGGTTTTTTGAGAAAAAGAGATTGGCCCCTCCTTCTCTTCCATCTCTCCTTTGTGTTCTCTCTCAAGGGGAAACTGCTCCTCTGGCAACCAGCGAATCAAGTAAACAGATTACAAGATGTCCAGCGTCCCTGACAACTCCCCAACACATGTCCTCACAAAATTCCCCATGAAAAAAAAAACAAACAAAGCAAATAAAATAAAAAGCACAATACCAATTCATGCTAATGGAAATGTGACACACTCATTTTCTGAAAACTCTGGAATATTCTAGTATGATTGTTTCTGTTCAACAGTATTACACATACAATTAATACTTCTCATTTATATATGGGCATGTTTTATCTAGAACTTAAATTTGTATTATTTCATTTATTTTTTATTTGTGATCTATTATTGATTTACCTTTAAATTGCATATATAATATATACTTTATATATTTTTCAAACAAATTATATTGCTATGTAATCTGTCTTTTTTTTTTTATTACTTATTCACAAATATACTTTTTATGTATATAGAATTGAATCAACTTTATATACATAATAATATAATGTAATATAATGTACTTTTTGTTGTTTTTCTTAACATTTATAGTGACTTATAGCCTTTTCCCCAATACTAATTACTAATAATGTAATATAATATATATTGTATTTTTTTTGTATTGCCATGTAGTCTTAGTCTTTTTACTAATGTTCTTTTTTTTTTTTACTTATTTACTAATATATTGTTTTAATATATAATTTAATTAACGTTATATTGCATATATAATACAATCATTTTTCTAAACATTTATAGCACCATATAGCCTTATACTCTTTTTTACCAATACTCGTTTTTACATTATTTAGAATTTATTTAAATTATATAAATGAGAAGAAATAATTTATTTCTGTCTGTAACCCTTTTTATTAAATAATGGGCTCTATAACAAAGCATTTCATTTAATTTTTTTCAACACACATTGGCATATTTGAATCTGATGACCTTTATGTAAGCGATTACAGCAACAACAACAAAAAAAATTTAAGCAAGTAAACTTGTTTTTATCATAAACAAGAGTCTATTTTAAATGCGTTCAAGCCATTTTATGACGCCCAACCAAGTTATTGCATGTTTCGCCATGAGACCTTGGCAGAACGATGTGTTTTTCCACCATATGTGTGTTTGCGTCTTGCAGGCCAGTATGACTAAGCAGCGGTATTGTTGAGGTAGGGGTGTAATTGTGCAGTGAGTGGGTGAGTGTACAGCAGAGACTAGAGGGGGGAGATGTATTGGAGGGATGGGCTGCTGCCCCATAATTAACCCTCTCCCTGTCTCTCCCACAGTACAGATGGTGCCTGCAGCCCATATGGCCCCTAATCCTGTCATTGGCATTCGGCTCCTTCCTAGCCTTTGCTCCTGCGCCCCGTCTCCCTCCCTCGCTCACGCCCTCCCTTCCATCCTCGCTATCGGCCCTCTACCTTTATAACAATGCTGTATTGACATGGAAAATATGACATTTGCCCAGCTTAAGGATTTGAGGGCAGTGGGCACACGAACGTTGAATGTCAGAGAACAGTGGCAAAGCTGGATGAATGCACTGAACAAACAAGACGATTAGGACAATAGCAGTCGGAGTCCTTTCACTCTTACCCAGCCCCCTTTATGCTATCCAGGGTCAAACAGCGTTACATCACAAGCCTCCAAGAGGATGGGCATGAAAGTACACGTAAATGCTAACACTAATTTTTTTTAATTTCTTTTTAAGAAAATGAGGTTCAGACAAATAAAGATCAGAAGATGGCTTTGGCACCTTGTTTATGTGAAAAGCGTGAGTGTGCGCGTGTGTCTGGGTCTTCGGATCATCCGTGTTGCTGTGGAGCACAGCATGATGCTTAATTTGGCCTATAGGGGATTTTCAAAGAGCAGATGTATGCAGGTTGTAGACGCTACTTCAGTCTTTAACGGTCCCTTTCTGTCACAACGCACGACTGGAGTTCTCAAAGCCAGTGCTCTGCACCGTACCATAAGCGATCTGTCATTTTTATCTCTTTTGTAATTTTTATTTTTCTTTGTATTTTTCCCAAGGCTGCTACTCTCCAGAATTTACAAATTGGCATATGTAATGTATGTTCATGTATTAGTCATCCTTATTTGACTGAAAGCACTCTTTCCCCAGAACGGCCCCTGGGGTGGAACAGGGTGTCTCACCAACTTAATTAACAATGCATCCGTGATCTTTTTGTTGGAGTCCCACGATCAACAGGCAGAATGATATGCTACAAGTGTCTCTCTTTGTTTTTATGATCCTTCCAGGAATGTAATTGGAAATACATGAAATTGTATCTGATATCTAATTAAGCACTTTATTAAAAAATTTACGTTCAGTTGCACAGGAGAATTTATAGTAGTGCGGGAAGTCTGATCCTTTGTTCTCCCTTCAGTATTGCCTCTTACTCTCATCTCTCTGTAATGCTGCCTCTTCGGTGGAATGATTTATTCTTGCCTTGAGCCCTACCTCTAACCAGGTTGCCCAGGTAACAGCAGCTTGACGACTGTTGCTATTGGCTGGCTTCTTGACTTTTAGCAAACGTCGCATGTATATGTGCAAGTTCGAGCACTCGGTTAAAATCACTTTTTGTCTTGCATTAATAAAATAAGCTTTCGGGGCAGCCAGAATTTATATCTCTGGAAAATTGACACTGACAAGGAGAAAGCTCAGAGAGCTGAGTTATTAAAGCACTGCAAACATGGATCTAGGCAAAACTGACAATTTCACTGTCACCCGAGCAGGAATTTCCAAGAAAAGAGTGTTCGTTTGATCACAAATGGCAATAAAATGGCACATTTTGCTTGGGCAGTAGCCCATAGCCTGTATAGCCTGGGAAATATCATACTCAAACCTACTCAAACGAGCACTGTCTACGTGTTGACACAAACAGAGTGAGTCTTGACACAAAGTGACAGGATCAGGGCAAATGGGATTCGTGAACTGAAGTAAACCTCCCTATGGCAAGCCACCCATCCTCAGCGATGAATGTAGTGAGTTACACAACGCACAGGCTCTTCGGCCACACAGACTGACACGTACACTATCTTACAGCCCAGATACTGGCACCAGCACAGCAGAGGTAGAGGTGGAAGAGCACTTCATCCCAAAATACATGACTCACAGAGACAGGTGAGAGACTGCTTACTGCTGGAGTTCCTTCCACTGCACTGCTTAAACATCACACACCTTCTCAACTGTCCCTGAATGTACGCTATTAAAAATAGGCCTTACGAAACAAAATGTGGCCACAGAGCGGGCTTTGACATTCCCGTCCCAGCCTGTACTTTTCTATTTCTAGGAGAGTTCTCCCTTAATATTTAATGCACTGCATCAGCACCGCCTACACAAGGGTCCAGACTCACACGCAAACAAGAGCCCTGCATCTCATACGCAAAACCTATTACCTTCCCACCAGCGCGCTGATAAGGATAAATGACTGCAAAGATTCCTCTTAGTGAGTCTGTAATTAGAGTCTGCAGAAATGACCGTCAAGCCTTGTCAAACTTTTTGTTTTAGAAAATTGTCCTGTTGAATGTCACAATATACAAATGTAAGAAAAAACATAGCTATATTATAGAAAAGCCATATGGTATACCTACCGTCATTTATTTTCTTGATGAGACTGACTTCAATAAAAATGTAGATGACTTTAAAATATTACAATAAATTAAAATACATTTACTATGTTAAACGCATCATGCCAGATAAAGCTTTTTAAAAAACAGGCCTGAAAGCAGCATGAGATCAAAAGCAATCAGACTGTGAAGACTATCGGCTCACGTCACTTCCTTCATGTCCCTGTGTAGTGAGGGAGCCATTTTCTTAAAATAAACACAGCCTCGCACAAGATCCGGCGAGGTAAACAAATAAAGCATCAGGCTGATCTAATGTGTAGCTGTATGTAACATGTAAACATTAATTTGCAGACTGCCATTGTAGCGATTCCCAGCATTATCTGTAAACGTTGGGAAATGAATCTGTGCTCGTGACATTTCTGACGCCTAATGCAGACTTTAATTTTATCATTTGTAATTCATAAACGTACGTGTCTGGACGGGCCTCCTGACTGAAAAGGGAATGTTGGATTGCCAATAGGCTGTTTCAGTAACAGATTACAGGATTATCCTAAACAAAGGGCATTAGCCACACTCTCACTGCAGCTTAAGGGATCACAGTGGCAGCTGTAAAACAACAGGACACAAGTCAAAACTGAACGGATAAACCCTTTCCTTTGTTATTTATTTTTGTCGGTGAATTGGGTTAATTTCACTCGTGAAAAATCTGCAGCGCGAAAGATCATTGATTTATCACGCGAATACAACAAGTCTCTCTTGTGTTTCCCCAAATAGCGTTATTTTATTTAAAAAGTATTTATTTATTGCCATTTTATGTAAATTATTAAAAGCCTGCAAGAACGCCAGAAACGTTTCGTTTAACGGGAGAAAAAAAAAGGCGCATGCAGTAGGCTATTCCGGTATTCCTGTTCGGTCGCTATCCAGGGTGCTGAATTCGGGAGTGGCTCAACATGCACAACTACCTACAAGATAGCCTTGGTGCCGCGGGCTCCGTTTTATCAAGTGGGCATTAAGCTCTTGATGTCGTCTTCACAAATAAACACGTTTAATCGAATCGTTTGAACTCGTTATCCTCTCGTCCTTTGATTGGACAAGTGCGCGTGTGCTCTGTGGGCATTCACAAATCCGAGCTCCTTTTTGCTGAATAAACGTATTGACACGAGCGAACAAAAGAGCCACCCGTTCCTCCTCTACAGAGACCATGGCAGCACTATGAATATTAATGTAAACAGTAGCGCTTTGTGTCGAGGCCAGAGGCTGCGGGACTCTCCGGGAACAATGAACATTGCAACTGTCTTCACTTTTACTCTATTCTACAAGACCATTTAAAAATAACAATAATTACAATAATAGCAAACATAATAAAAAAATGTGCATTTAAATAATGTCATCGAAGAAATGTCTCTAGCTAATTATATAACAACTGTATAATATTCCGTTCTAGGTAGTTGGCAGTTTCTTTTTCTTAACCGAAATCCATATTTAAATGGCCTGGTCGTAATATTTAGCAGCTATAATTTGATTATTATTGTCTGTAAAATTAGTTTCTGTACTGCTCCTGTTCAATTGTTAAATTCACAATAGACGAGGCCCGGTGATCCTTTAACGTGCGCAATTAACGGCCTGGCCGTATACAAGTTACTGTCAAACGTATTATTATTATAATTTTTTTTAACGCCGTCTTATTCTTTAATTGGCAAACCTCTTTATTAACAATTAATGACGAGCTCGTGTGTTCAGACGGTTGTGTTGTGTTGTGTTGTGTTGTGCTGCTGTGTGTATCGTTGTGATGTCCTTGTCCTTGAATTGCGTATTCGCGCCTGGAGAAGGTTATCTGACTCAACGGTTTTATGAGCTTGGCACTGCGGTAGAGGCTCGTGCTCACGGAGGACTGCGGAACAGCACGCCGAAGGAAGGGCCCGCATTCATTCATCACACCATCGACTGAGACTTAAAATGAAAGAGAAGCGCGTCGTTTCGTATCGCCTTTTGTTTGAGGTCAGTCTAAAACAAGGCAGGCTGTCCTTCACAGCAGACGAATAAATATATTTGCCTGGACCAGAGGCCTCTAACCTCAAACGCAAAATGTTGTGTGGCTGCCAAAGGTTTAGTGTAATTTTCCAAAAGTGTTCAAATGAATTATTACTGAACGAGTCGCCATTAGAACGAATCCGGCGTTTAGTATGATCACCTCTTTCGGACAAGAAACAAAGACGGTCATCCTGACAATACTACGCGTCATGCAGAGCAGGCCTGAAGAATTTAACTTCATTAATTAATCTTAACATTTTAAACGGTCGCCCGCGGGTCCGTTTCAAATACCTGTTTGTATTCAAATAAGCTGTTCTGTAAATGTTTTCACACAGACATGTGTACGTGGAGATGTTGATTCTGTGCGAGTGCCAGCATCGCTGTCTTCTTTTAGAGAAGACACGCCCAAAACGCTTTCCCTCAAGGCCTTTGTATTCCCCTCCTATTGCTTATTTACACTCTCGGTGTGTTTATATTTTTTGGAGAGGAAAAGGAAAAGGCGCAACTCGCTAAGATATCGCTAGAAATGTGTGATATTTAGCCTTTCCCATACATCACATGCCTTCTCGCCTTTTCCTCTCTCGCGGTCTCTTATATAGCATCCCAAGCCTTAGGAATGTCGTCCTGCCTGATTCAATCCAAGCCAACGGATGCATAATATCTCCCCTCCCCCTCTGAGTGACTCGACCCTTTTCTTTGCCTTTGCTCTGGATGGGCTCTCAGCCTCCGAGGCATCGTGTTTTGTCTCCGAGATTCAGTCTCGAGCATCCTTTCCGAGCGAGGCTTGTGCCTTCTTACGCCCTTCTGCCTCCGCCGCACCTCAGCTATTTCTGAGGAATTCCTCAGCGCTCTTTGTTAACAATGGCTAATTATCGCTTGAATGCGTTTAATTAGCGGATGTAGGAATAAATGTATGTTGCGAAGGGTATTGCGATTTATGACGAATGGCTCGTACGGCAGGAGAAAGCATTGTTTTGATTCTCTTCAGAAAGCCAAGCGAGCTCGTCTGTAGCGATGCTCTTGCATGCCTGTATCACATTACTTATACCCTGGGCTAATCGTTCATCTTGTTTACGGAATTAGATGTGCCAGTATGTTTGACCAAATGCTGTGTGTATGTTTTGGCTAGCTTGTATTTAAATACCCTATATTTTAAGATGACTGTTATATATTTGCTGTCTGTTTTGAGGGTGTTCAAATTGATTTTGTGGTGATGCTGTTATTGTTTTTCATGAGATAGACCGAAAAAGGGATATACTTACAGTAACCATTCTTGATGTACAAAGATGATAGTGATCTAGGTCCTTCAATTCGCAGGTCTTCAGGCCGTCTTGCAGATATTACGCCGTGGCGTGGCTCGAGAATCGCAAATGTCAGTTTCCAAACGAAAAGAAAAAAAAAAGAAAAAGGAAAAAACGACAGTCTTCGGCAGGACAGCTCAGCCCGTGCGATTGTAGGTTTCCTCAGCAGTGTGAAAATGAGGAGAAGGGGGTTTTCTTCAGGACGATGATGAGAGAGAGATTTCTCTCCGTGTGGCGTGGGCGATGGTTCAGAAAAAAAGAGAAGCAGTGATCCCCAGTAGGGTGTGTCCAGGGGAGGGTGTTGTGGTTCTGCTGTTGTGTATTTCCCAGCTCCTCGCAGGCTCCTTCTGTGCCTCTGCTGCAATGTTCTTCTTTTATGTGTCCTTCTGGCTGGCAGAGCTTGCTGCTGATTGGCTAATTGTGCAGGGAGGGTACTACATGGCAGCCATTGCAATGCGCTCCTCTCCCATTATCCCCTTCAGGAGAGATCACCGAGAGCCCCCCGTCCCTCCACCCTCCACCATCTCTCCACTCTTCCTTTTGCCCTCCCTTTCTTCCTGCCCCCCTCCAACACACATGCAGCGCTGAGTGAATAGAGCTCCACCTGCACTCCGAACAGATGGGTGCAGAAAAAGACAGGAGCCATGCTTTCTCCTTCTCTTTACCCCTCACTCTATCTCTCTCATCCCCTTACTCAAGCCTAGTTTTTTTCCTTTCTTGATTATTTGTCCTTGCAACGCAGCTCTTCTTTACAAATTCCATCTTCTTAGTCTGACGCGTTGCATTTCTAAGAATGCCGTGAATGAGTCCGGCGTTTGTTCACAGGCAGAATGGCTGTGTGAAGGCATTACTGTGTGAAGGTCATAACACAGCCCACTGTTTGAATACCTGCCCGTACTTATTCAACCATATTATCATGTCAGGTGTGTGTTGAATGCGTATGTTACATAATCGCACACTGGCCAATGCTTACAATATGGATTAAGACATCATTTTGGTTGTCAATGTCATATAGATGTCATGCATTATTAATGTTGTTGTATAATGTCATTGACATAATGCCCAGCGACACCTAAAATCAGAGACTTGAGAATGAATGCACATGTCTGCTTATTGTTGCTCATTGGAGCTGATATTATACATCGACACACACTGATTGCAGCGGTTGTTATCTCAAGCTCCCTTCCCCCCGTTTCCAGTCTCAGGGAGTGGGTAGAGCTCACTGAGACGGGCTGTTTGGTCTCATCTATAATGCATCTCCTGCCCCAGGACTTGATGTGTGACAAATGACCTATTTCTGCACAGACCCCCACAGGCCCTTGACCTGAGGGAGCGCGCTCGGTGTATCTCTGTTACGCGGATGTCGTTGGCACTTTCATAGGTGCGAGTCTCCAATGGGTGAAGTTGGAGGAGATGGTTGCAGAGCATGTAGGCTTATGGAAATGTACGCTTTAGCCGATGAGGTGTGAGGGGGATGTCATTCCCACAAGAGGATGTGTTTATTTTAGTCTGTTTATGTGCGCGCTGGAGACCACAGGTCACTGGAACTCACATACATCCGCATCGGCCTTGGTTGACCTTGTGGAAGTGGAGCGCTATGTGCGCGCGCGTCTTCAGCAGAAGTTCTCTGTGATTATGCAGATTGTAGACAGTCACAGCACAGGTATCAGGCATCAGGAGTCAGAGAGGTACAGAGTGGGTGGTATTGTCGTTGGCGGGCAAATGCACTATAATGCAGATCAGAAAAACAGCATTTTCTCGACGTGTCTACTCTGAGTAATATATAAAATTATATATATTTTGGCTGATGAGTTCTTAGGAGACCATTGGAGATGGGCGAGTGGGCAGATGCGTTCAAACTCGTTAACCTATTGATCATCTCGAGAGCGCCGATCGTTGTGCATTTCTGGGTTACGGGTCATCAGTGAAGGCCAAGCATTCTCTGGTAATCTTGACTCAATCGGGTGCTCTGGAGTGGATGGCAATGTGACTGCGACCAGTGTTATTTTAGTATCATTTATTAAGATTTTGATTTGTATATTTGCATTGTAATTTTAGCCAAAGCAATAATCCATCCAAAAATGATCATTCTGTCATTCATTATGTTGTTTGAATCCTGTATGACTGACTGTCTTTCTGTGGAACATAAAAGTTGTTTTAGTAAATGTTGGTAAACAAATGGGTTCGGGTCCCACTGAATAGAAATAAAAATACTATGAAAGTCAATGGGAACCAAAACTGTTTGGTTACTGACACTTTTCAAAATATCTTCTTTTGTGTTTCATAGAAGAAAGAAAGTCATACAGGTTTGAAATGAAATGAGGGTGAGTAAATTATGACAAGTTTTAAAATTTAGTATGGAATATTTCTTCAGAGATTTAGTAATTTTGTTGTGTGTTTTTATCATTTACATATAGTTTTTATTCATTTTATTTCAGTTTTAGTCTTAGTTATTTTAGTACATCACATTAAACTAAATGAAAATGAGAAATGTTGCCTTGGCAACTAGCTGAAATAAAATACATTTTCTATATTCTATTTCAGTTCAAGTTTGTTTTATTTCAAGTAACATAATGGTTTTGGTTTTAGTTTTAGTATAATAACCCTGGCTTGCGAAACATCCTGCCCTTCGTCCTCCTCTGTCATGCTCTCTTTCACTTTCAGTTCTTCCTCCTCTCGGTTCTTGTCCCGCATCTCTACCCCAGTCAGATTCTGAGTGTGGGCCCTGTCTGATATTTTACATAATTGCCTTACATAAGTAGCCAGCTCAGCTCAGAGCTTGGATGATATTAGTGGCGATGAATATTGCATGAGGAAGGCACTCGTTAAGCGTTAATAAGAGGATAGAGATGGGCCCCGCTGTCACTCTGTCTTAACCCCACCCACTCTGTCAAGTCGCGACCGAGTGAGGGGGAAAGTCTTCGCCATTAAAGGTGCGGGTGTTGTTTTCTGCTTTGTGAGCTGAGTGAAAGCACCACTTGTGGCACAAAGAGCCCAGGTCTGTTAGCTGCCTACGGTTCCACACGCACCCTGTTCACACTTAGCGTGAATAAACCGGCTTAATTGCAGAGGCTCATTAGGGGTCTTTGCTGGCAGCAGGGCAGCTGAGTCCAGCCCGTGGGTAAGAGGGCATCATCTGAAGCACCTATTCACCACCCTGATTCAGAGGATCAAGCATGGCAGTTGCTTGAAAACCTTTCAGTAATTTCACTGATGATTTTTAATGTTCAGGAGCTCCTCCAGAAGAGCTGATTAAGAGACTGGCGCTTTTGTCCCTCATGGCATTACAGCATAAGAGACTCTAAGGCTCTCTATTGCTCTTTCAATGATCATTGATCTTAGTCACTTTTTTATGGCCATCCAAACGTGGCTGTTGTGGAGATCGCTGGTGGATGAAACGGGCAACTATGCACTTGTTTTTTATCTAATAACTCAAAAATGTCTGTTTTACATTAGCAAATTGTGGATTTACATTTATGGGAAGAAAGCATGTTATGATCGCACTGAATCTACTTAGCACTAGTGCAGGAGATTATGATTGTGTGAAACAGATGTGTTCCATTGCTGCAGCTAGCGTTATTCCCCTTATTATGGTCTGAGGTAACGGATTAGAATGGCTCAAATGTCTGTGCTAAAGAAGATTTTTCCTGGATTCATATTTTCAATTGGCAGTATTTTAAAATAGCTTCTATAAAGCTTGTAATGTTATTCCTTACCTTAAAATGTCTTCATTACCATATGCAAATGAAAATATACGTGTACAACATTATACTGTATACTGTACATTATACTGTAAAACATTACTGTACACCATCCATCCGACTTTAGTATTCGCTTTTTGGATCTATATTTTTAATTGAAATATTTTTATATTATTTAATTTAAATACAATGTGAAACATGCTACTACTTCGAAAGGTGTGAATTAAAATAAAATTAAAAAACTATGTAAAAATATAATAAATATATTGCATTAATATTGTTATCATTATGCTGTACAATAGAATTAGTGATATTAACACACAAAATAAATAAACCTGTATTAATTTAACCATGATAATGCAAATTAAAATAAATTTAAAAATGTAATAATATGTAATATATTAATATTGTTATCACCATGCTATACTACTTGAGCTAGGGACATTAACTATAATATATAATAAATACATATATAATCCTTTAAATTAAATTAATGTATTCTTTTACCCTATATAAAAATGTAGAGTTAGTGAGTTAATACTAATAGATACTATACATTATTAAGTAATTAGATGTAATATATTAATATTGTTTGCACCATGCTGTACTTCTTGAGCTAGGAATTTTAACTCACAATAATAACTAAATTACTATAGTTAAATGAATACCATGTATGTATGACAGGTCACTATAGATGAAAATATCAGGCAAATGTGTAAAATGTAAATTAAAAACTACTATCCTTCACCATGTACTGTTCTGAAACCAGTTTAATGGTTTCTATTTCATTTCAATATCATCAGTATCATGACCACTGTAGAATACTCTTGAGTATTCTCAAATATTTATTCCAGTGCTTCAATATTAGTTCTGCCTCTTTTACAGACGTCTTATGAATTAATAGTAACTCGACCTGAGTACAACATTTCAGCATAATTTGGACCTCTGTTCACGTACTGAAAGCAGTAGTTCGGGATGTAAGAACATATAATGAAGATGAATCTCATTACCCAGCTATGCGGAGCGTGACGGCTCATATAATCATAGTCAATACGCTGTTTGGCATTTGTTATGACAGTATCTCATGAAGGGTCCTCATAGAATGCTGTTGAGTTTATATGTAACTTGGTGACACCTACAACAATATGTGCAAGCTGTAAATCGCACTACTCAAAGTGCGTCTTAAATATGTGGGGTCCAAAAGTATGAGACCACTTGAAAATTTGAGGTGTTTTTAAAATTTATTTAAACTTATAAAATCAAAGCTTTAAGATTTTGATGAATATAACACAAAGAAATCTTATATAATGTAAAATGGATAGGAAATATTTCAGATTCTATTTCTAGATTTGTGATGTTCATCATGTGCTGGAGAACATGATCATCAGGTTTGACACAAACTGACGAAGTTCATGTAGCTCGAGTGCTGCTGCCAATAAAGCATAAACAGGAAAGACTCAAAACTTTTTCACATTTACATTAATGTTATGCATACTGAGAAATTCTGAAATTCATGTACAAATACATTGTCACGCATATTATTCACACATTTGTTATCTATCTAAGGAATGATTTTCACTAGCATTACCTCAGACTTTGGAGTCACTATAAATATAGTCATAAGTATAAGTATGTTCTGTGATGCTTTTCTGTGAAATTTAATATAATAATCAAACTACATTAAGTGCAGCTGGTTTCCAGTTTACAAGCAACAATTTGCAAAACGAAAACGGGATTTGGACATATTTGTTGGCTTTCTCTTTAGCACTTTAGCACATTCATGATGAGGTGTGATAAGAATGCTTACAAGATTAGGCGGTTATAATAAACACTCATAATTAATAAAGAATTCTTTGCATGTCCACCATCTCCCTTCATTGTGTCTACAACCTCATTTTCATTTACCACATATAACCTACTAACGCTCATGCATTACAAACGACACAGCAGCTTTCATGTAGTGGAGTGTTTTTTTTGCGTTTGAGAGGCTGATGTGATTTTGCTGTGCTTTTAGGAGAGAGTCAGAGCTGCTGAGTCTGATTGGATTAGAACAGTGAGAGATGGGCACGCTGGGCCTGTGCTCCCACCGTTTAGTGGGCTCTGAGCCCTAGGGTAACACTCCCCGCCCCTCAGGGTGGCATGGGCTTGTGGGAGCAAGAGGGCGGGGGTTGTGGTTGGGTTGGTACGGCAGCTCCTAGCCTCTCCGCATATAGTTCTGGGCCATTTTCAGGTAATGGATATTGGCCTAATTCGGCCTCGCATACATTATTTGGCATTTTCTCCCCCTCACTTTGTTTTTCCTCATCTGCTTTTCTGTTTTTTCTCCGGGCTATTATTAGAGCAGACAGGCTGGTGGGAGGAAGAATCTGACTTTTCTTGTCATCTTTTTACTTATTGATTCTCTTCAGCTTGCCATGCGACGCATTCATGTGTTGGCACGCACACGTTAGCGCATGAGGCACAACAAACGCGTGCATAAACATTGAAGATATTTCCCAGTTCCTCGCCTATACATTTGTTCATACGACGGTGGCTGTGGGTGGCAGTGAAGGCCTCATGTCTGCTAGGGAGCATGTTTTACACCCGATCTTGTTAAATATAGAGATTCAGTTATTAATCTTTCATCTCGCCTCGTCTGCGATAGTATCCAGGGAGAAAACCTTAAATACACAAAGCACCAGAATGCCCTCTTTCTTTCTTTCTCTCATTCGCTTTTCCATCTCTTCCACTTGCACAAGCATTCAGGCTCTCTCTCATAACAGATAAATGAGCACATCTAGATGTAGCTTGCGCTAAAGAAAGCAAAGCTCCTCTCTAACATATCAATGTACTTGACTTTAATTACACTTAAATGCATTCGCATGCTTTTGCATTCAACACATGCGCCGTTGACTGACTGACTCTGGCCTTAATGGAATTGGGGGTTCCTCAACTGTTTCGGGCCTAAAAATAATTGTGTTTGAGGATTTGAGAGCGAAAAACTCCACAACACTGCACATACGCCATCCATTTTCTATATTTATTAAAAGTATGGTCATATTTCTTAAATGTCAGATCGCTAGCTACCCCCGCTCATGTCTGACTTATAGTCTTTCCCGAACCACCTCTTCTTTCTCGTTCGTGCCTGCATTCGGTCTTTGGTATTCTTTTCCCTTCTCTTTCCCTTCCCACTTTGCTCTCGCCCTACTGTAATGGGAGACTTGCAATCAATAGCGCATTAGTCTGGCCGGAAACTCTGCTAGGATTAAATATGAATGACTGAGATTGCAGCTGTACCTGCCACTGAGAGTGCAGGATGAGGCCTTGGAGGGGGAGGGGAGACTGTAAATATCCCACTTATGAGACAAACCATCACGTTGGGGTGTGTTACATGCTACCGAGGTTTTATCAGGTAAAAGTCGAGAATGGCTCTTCAAATTTTAAAGCGCACCAAGTGTCCTTCTTAAATCACACATATGATATATGCGGCTATTTTGCGTGACCCTGGTTGACAGTCATTTAAGTGGACCGGTCAGTGCAGGGTGCTCAGAAAATTGAATGCCATTGGCTTTGATCAGTTTTATGGCTCAATCCATCAATAATGCTCAGATGTGCTGGAGTAACACGTTGTTTGATTTACTTTGGAGCTACATTTCATCTTAACAGAGATGAGGCTGTTTGTGACAGATGGACTGATATTGTTCCCTTCCCCATCCCACGAGTGAACCCCTCCCTCTCCTGCTCCTTGACAGATGCAAAGGGAGGAACAGGGCCCACTTCTCTTTCTTCTCATTGATTTGGCTGTTTGAACTCTCATGGATGGCGAGCAGGGCTGTGGGGGTTGGTGTTTCCTGCAGGTCAGGGGGGAAAAATCAGAGTCATGCAAATCAGAGTAATGCTTAGTGGCTTAATGCTTATTGTCTTACAGTCAAAGAGTTACAGACAAAAGCTTTTGAAAACACAATGTCCTAGAATGAAGGCAAGAGAAGGCACTTATGGTGGCTTAATTGCAAAGGAACCCATTACTTTAATACTTGCATCAGCCTGCCACGTGCACATGGATTTTATTTTTTATTTATTTACAGGTTTCAGTGTCTTTTTTGTAAAATCATACAACAGTGCCAATTTTGACAATCTGAACTGAACTGAACTGATATTAAATTGTTAATTTTTCTTTTATATATATATATATATATATATATGCATACTGTATAGTGTATGTACTGTATGTATATATATTCTTGAAAAATCATTTTTTTACAGGTGTTTTACCTGTATTTTGAAGTTTACACTCCATTGCATTTTGTTTTAGAGTTAACAGAAATGAAATGTCCGTAAGATTAAAGGATAATGTAATTTATTTATTACTGTGTGTGTGTGCATACATATATATATAAAAATATATACATAATTTTTATTGAACCTAAAAAATGTTAGAAAATTACTATAAGTAAATTAATAAGTCTGGTTCCAGATATTACAGAAATAAATGTTTAAAACCTATAATAAACAAACAAAACAACATAAATATTTATAAATAGGGATTCATTCTTCAAATATATAAAAATTATTTACTGTTTTCTCTAAACTGACAGTAAAGTGCAAAATCACTAATCAGTTGCTTAATATATTTAATACCTATATCTGACAAAGTCTACACAGACATTATACTGAAATATACAATAATATTATTTGGTAAATAAATGTGTCCATCTATATTAAATAAATTCCCATTGATTTTTGTCTTTGACGCTATTGGAAATATTTTTTATCCCATTTCTGGAGCTTGCACCTACATGGAAAACTCAAGCTCTGCCATTTATCCACTTATTACATCGAAAGTTTGAATATTGTCTTCTTTACTCCTGTGATGCTGCAAAATGTAGTCAATTCAGCAGAATCTTAATTCAGTAAGCATAGGCAGGAACCAGAAATTAATTTCTCTAAATTACAGCAAAAGTAGTTCATGTTCTAGAAGTTAAATACAGGAATGTGTGACTACAGTGCACATACCGTAAACATTATCAATCACGGTTTAATACAAATCAGCTTTTAAAGAGAATGTGACAGTAGAAGCTAAAATGGCAGTATAGATTTCACTATCTCTGAGTAATTGGCAAGATTTGATAGATTCAGGAGTCATTAGCCCAACCTCCCACTGCCCCTGGCCCATCAGCAACAGGACAAATTCCATTAAGTGACCAACAGCTGCCCCGTGACAGATGCGGGCCAGTGCCGCTCCTCTCCACCGTTCCCTTGAGGGCTCGGGAGGGCGCTGTGGGGGGGGAGGCTAGAGCAAATATGACTCGGAGGATGCAACACAATCAAATGAGCATCTGCCCCCTCCTCACGCATGAGCCAGCATCACCGCTTACCGCTGCAGACTTTAAGAAGCAAACCGTGATCTTACTGCAGACGTAATGACTCATTCTGAAATCATTCGGTTCAAAAATAAGTGTACTGATTTTCAAACATTTCCCGTAATGTTCTGATCTCACTGCGTCTACAAGCACTCTATGTAGTTTTCATACTGTCCTGTCCTTCATTGCAGTAGTGGATTACAGTGCAAAAAGGGGTCACAGGTCTGATACGGTCACGGACAGCAAGGAAAAACTATGCTAACGCAAATAATACAATGCAACTAAGCATATAATCGTGCATGCTTAGGCTTATTAACTTTGTTGACGTCAAAGGCTGTGTGCCCAATAAAACTAAAAGAACTATGATATTTTGGCTTCAAATCATCGGCGTCTTGACAACATACTAATTCAATATTTTGCCTAGTGTTTGTTCCATGTGTTATGGTGGTAAATCACACTTCTGCTGTTGTTTATGCATTTACAATACTGTTATTATTTTTTTTATTCAGCCTATGTCATGTTAAAGGGATAGTTCACCCAAAAATTTACATTCTGTCATCATTTTCTTGCCGTAATGTTACTTGTCAGTGGGGCCTAATGTGGTTTTGGATTACCCTTGGACTAGAGACTTAATTGTATTAAATGTACATGTGTATTGTATTTCAAATCTTATATAAGTATATATTTTAAAAACTGTTCTTGCAGATAAAATAATCGATGTGTTGACTAAAGTACTTCCTTATAATTTTAAATGTAGTGTGTTAACATTTTAAATGTAGTAAATTGCAATTTCATCATTATAAATGTGTCATTACACATATATTTAAATACATGACATGTCAGTTTCAATAGAAATGCCAGTAAAGTATATTTTAGTTTACCATAATTGCTTGTCAGTACATTCTAAAATACACTTTAACAATATTTCAAAGACAATATGCTTAATTATGAAATTACAGATAAAAAATGCACTTAAGTTCTACTTAATTAGGCCAAAAAAGCACTCTGAAATTCAAAAGTATATTATTTCCATAATAAGTACTTTAAAGTATGCTAAAGTGTACTTTTTCACAAGGGTAGAGGTACGCAATATACCGTATGATAATATTGTAAATAATCCTGCACCAGTAATGATCTTTTCGGGGGAAAATATGACGACAATGCAGTGTGTAGCTGCTACTGTCCCACAAAATCATGCTGAAGGATAAGACAGGTGAAAGCAAGACACTCCACCTGATCTCAAGAACAGTTAACTCGCCAGTGTCCAAGTTTTTTGGATTTCGTAAAAAAAGATGGGATGTTAAGACACTCCAGCCAGCAGGAAGTACAGATCACAAGTTAAGTTTTTTTTGTATGCTTTTGAACAGTTATGGTTACAAACTTTCTCCCTGCACTCATATTTTGAGTGTGATTCATTGGCCAAAAAATAGAATACAATATTTAGCATATTGCATTTCATAAGGAGATTTTTGTTACTTATATATTTGTTACTTATATATTTTATATACTACTATATTTTTGTATTGTCTTGGGTTGTTATGATATTGAATCTAAATTCTGTGTCCTTAAGTAAAACCAGTTGAGTAACACTGCTTCATCACACACCGTTTCACATGCAAACATGATCACCCCCCCCCCCCCCCCCCCCTCCGAGGACTGCATATCAGAAAAAGAAGGTTTACAGCTGCAAAAGTAATGTCTTGGAGCAAGGCCATAGCAAGCAAGTGGTTAACAATTTGAATGGAGCTGGCTGCGAGGGTGGGACGGGGAAGGGGGCGTGCTCTGGGCACAGGCGCGTGGCAGAGAGAGCAGGTGGATGACGGGCAGCTGAAGAGTGGGGAGAGGGGGAGGGGCGTGTCAATTTTGGAGGACTCTTGGGGTTCAGAGAGACCCTGAAAAAAAGGCAGCCCCAGCTGGAAGCGAGGTGGGGGCTGGGGCGTGAAAGAGATCTAGAGGGTGGCGTCTGACACTCTCCCTTTTGTTCTTTGGTAATGCAGCAGGGATGGGGGGTGCTCTCCTGCCCGTGCGGGGAGGGGCAGCCAAACAATAGTGCTGGTCGAGGAACTGAAAGCCTTCGACGTGGAGAGGCAGAAGGAAAGGGAAGAAAAGAAAGACATGATGGAAACGCCGCCTGCCTACAGTGAACGCAATCAACTCAAAATGCAAAACTATTTATATTTCTCCATCTGAATGTCACATGTTGCATCCCATCACTGCCAAAAGAGTGCCTCAGAGTTCAAGGATGCGTGTATATTGCACACGCCATGGATGTATGTACTGGGTTTGCATGACAGTCGCAATGCGGTAATTCTCTTAATGTAATTGCTCGAATGATGGTCCATTACATCTCAGAGCCAGTCCACTCCCATCGGTACAGGCTGCTCATCCTTCAGACCCAGCGTAACACACACTCCCTAACAAATGTCATGAAAATCCCCAGTAAGGCTGCGTAGAAAAAACCCTAAAGCTTCACAACACTGTTTTTTTTTTTTTTAGATCTATATTTATTCCTTGTGATACCAAGCATCAGGTTTTCGTATTTGAAAGCCAAAGAGAGGAGAGAGATTCATTAATCTTCATTAGCATGGGATCAGCCCTGGAGAACAGACTGCTGTGAGGTGAATAGACTGCACAAAAACATATAAAGCACACAACATACATGACAGACGTGTCTCCTGAAATGCCCTTGTTCGCTCTGAGAGCTTAACAAACGGGAAAAGACACACACACAGACACACCACCAGAGTCATTCCTTAGGTCAGTGCTGGCTTGTTGTACCTGCGCTAGCAGCTCTCCTTGGTGCTGAATTAATGGGGCATGGTGCTGAGCTGAGCTATAGGGAGGAGGCAGCCTGCACTGTATGGTCATACCTCACTGACCGACCGTGGGGGATGGGGAGAGGTTACAGCGAGGAGAAGGAGAGAGGAGTGATGGCTTCGATCTAGACTTGATAAATGTGTGTCCTTGGGTGAAGGAAAATGTCAATAAATGTCTTCTGGTAATCTGCTTTCGGGTGTGGGACTTGATTTATGGGAAATAAACATAGATGTCTTGCTATTTGAAGTAATATTATGCGTTTTTACAGACTATGTCCGTTCACCTAACAGTAGAAGAACTATCTATGAAATCTGAAGAATCCTGAATTGCAACAATGGCTTTGTTTCAGACCTATTGTTAAACTAAATGATACTGAGCTTGCATATCGATATTATTGCAGTATTAGGTTATTTGTAGAATTATTCAGAAAATATTAATGAAATCTGGCTATGTGATATTTTACTTCTGGTCAATGCTGCATCTAGACAATAAGGTGGAGGGTTGAGTCATTATTTCCTGGCCACCGCCTTTTCAGGCACTAAGTCTCCGGCACTTTTGGAGCACATCGCTCTCTGGTGGCCATACAGCAATATAACACACATCAAAGTGTGGGCCAATAAAAAAGATAAGGCAATATAACTCCAGTGATCCTCTGGGGGAAATTGAAGCACTGCTGCATTAAACATAAAACACAGGGACAGAATAATATGGGTCTCTGAGTAAAGACAATATAAAAATATAAACACATAAAAACAAAAATATTTAGAAAAAAAGGCTCAGATAGAAAGTACTGTAAATTGTTCAAAAGGCCCGGAGTGGATGCATCAGTTGTGCAAGCAATGTGCAAAATAGGTATATGGATATGCATATAGGTCAGTTTAACTATAAATTGACGTTTATGTATGCATGTGCTTTGAATAAAAATAATTTCACAGGATTATCACAGGGTATTGGATGAATGAAAGATATGTACATGCATAAATAGCTGTGATAAATAGATTTAGCTCTACATCGTACTAATTGCATTATATGAGTGCACCAGCAGCACTCCAACGCTTTAATGCTATTTTGTGATGGATTATATCTCTAAATATTTAAGAGCTAAATTCTTGGCTATGAAAAATTAGTAATGATTGTCACAAGAATGCATTTTTTTATTCTGAAAACTTTGTTATGCTGTGCTGAAAAGGTAGTCCTAAATGACCACGATTAACACATAATATATATTGCTAAATATCGCAATGTCCTTAGCATATGGCCTTGCTTTTACTTCATAAAATCTTGACTTTAAATTCTGTTAGGGTGAACTAAATAGCGCGGACATCACGATTGTGAGTGAGTGTGGCATTTGTTTCTATACAAACAGTTCTTCAACAAGCATTTCATGAAGTAATTTACTTTTCAGACAAAAAATAGGTTACTTGCTTCCTATTCCTCGATTCTTCTCAATCAGGCGAAGCGAAAACAAAGCTTCGCTTGTATGTTAACACGTAACACACAGACCGAAGGCCGGTCTGGATCAGCGTGTTTGAGTGGAGCGGATCGACAGAGATGTTCTCCTCCCAACTCAAAGCGTTCTGTAATCACTCCGGTCCTGCTCCACTCCGGGGTTTATGTTTCCTCATCGTCAAAAACATCCACGAGAAACCAGAGAAAACGGTAACAAAAAAAAAACGTGCTCCTCGCCTCAGGCAAAATCACACAAATCCACTTTCATTTCAACCAACCAACCATTGTGATATATTTTATATTCATATTCAATTTTATATTATATCGCCTGGCATTAAGAACCTACAGTTGGCTGTATTACTTAACGTAATAATAAACATTTAAATATTTCTTTAACATGCTGTTTTTGAACAGCATTAAAGAAATGGAAAGCCTTGTTAACACTTAAGTAGACTTGTGGTGTTCTTGGTAGTCTGCAGAGTTGGCATTATTCCCCTTTTATGTACATTCATCACCTTGAATTATCTAGAAACGTTAACCATCGCAGATCCCCAGAGACGGAGACAGGAGCGTCGTTGGAAACCGGTTTGGTGAGCTAGTCAACAGCGCCATTCGCCCCCAGGCCGCGAGGAGGCGCTATTATGCGCAAACTGACACAAGGAAGCTTACGACTCCACAATAATATTACCAAAGTACAGGGAAACTGTAAGGAGCTCTCCCTGTCTAGATGGGATGGCAACTTTACCCAGCGAACGGAGGGCTTTTGCGCATAAGATTAACAGGTAGGTGAACTTTACCGAGTGCTAAACTGTAGAGATGTCGTGCAGTAGGTTAGTTGTCCCGCGCATCGGGATTGCCTCGAATGGGAGAGATAAAGAGATCCGCCACGAGTTACACTGGGATGAACCTTTGTTTAGCTCAACTCGCTGGGCTTCGCAACGGTGGGACACTGCAACCAAACTACTTCTATTCAACACTTCTAACGGTTTAAGTACTTCGCAACGAATACATGGTGTATATCTTCTTTAAATCTTAAATAATCAGACTTCATGTGGGTGAAAAGAGGATGCATTGAGCGCCATGAACTGTAATGTGATATGATAGTGATATCGGAACTACTCTTAAATATTCAAATAGATATTTCACGGGAACGAGCTTAGGGCTGTCCGTTTAAAAATACATTTAAGTCATAGCGCAGTAATACTAAAGTGTTTATTTTCTCTCTAAAAGTTATAAACACTGGAAAACTACAGTTGCTCAATAGAAACCCAATGCATAGTTTCAAACAATAAAGTAACATGTGTGTGTGTGTGTGTGTGTTTTCCCCATTCTATGATAATTTTAGGTAATTAGCTATAGAGTGATGATCCAGAAAAAAAAAAATTGTATTTCACCTGTTACGTTTAATGTAACTAAACTGTGAAATGTGCAATTATATATATATATATATATATATATATATATATATGTATGTATGTATGTGTGTGTGTGTATATTTTTATGATATATATGGTGTGTATATTTATATGTGTGTGTGTGTGTGTATATTTATATGTGTGTG